>NC_090228.1:30352069-30662111 GCF_024489055.1 Chanodichthys erythropterus | reverse complement strand
CAAATCAAACTTGCTTTTAAATGTTAACAATTAGCATGCAGCTAGCATGATTAGCGATCTTTTATGAGCATCTTAAACAACATAAAACAATATGAATCTGTGTCTATATGGTATCAAACAGCAAGAATCGGGTTCACAACTCTGATTGGTTTTAAAAGAACGGTATTTTGCGGCATAATGGAGCTTGCACAATCAGCGTAACACTCATTAGTATCAGCGTCCTTACCGGAGGTATCTTGAGAGCTCGCTGTCATGCGGCTTAACTCTCTCACACAGCTTTCAACCTAATGAACACACAATATGTTAAAGATGTATGTGCGTGGATGCACTGGCTTGCCAACATCTAATCCTCAACCTCGATCAGAAGGTTTATAGGCAAAGTTCAAGACAGCTTCTGTTCTCAAGCATTGATTTATTCCAATAATCCAGCAGTTTGGGTTTGATACAGTTTGTGTGTAAGTGTGTGGTTTCTGAAATAAAACAACAATAATAAATTAAATAAACTTCTCAAATATCAAGTGCAATGCTTACAAATATACATCACAATAAATAAAGCAACACTGAATTGGGAATACAGACTGAAATTAAACTAATGCCCACTAGGTGGAGCTCTTGCTCCAGTTATAGCACAACTGCTGCGTCATCATGTCGTGCTGAACACAATCAAATAGGCCTACTCGTTAAACATCATTTAAACAACACAATCGAACTGTAATACTAATATAATATCAGCACAAATATTCCAGCGATGCATTTCAGCATTATTAGTATAGGTATTTAAAGGAAACACAGAACTTTATCACATATTTGTCTGTCTGTTAATCGAAACTATTCTTAGCACGTGCATAAATATCACGGCAAAAACAATATAGCATTGAATATGCATACAAACGTCTATATACATACATATTCAAATGGGGTCCGTGTACGTTTTGATAGTTTGTTTTCCAATTTGAAATGAAATACGCAGAAACGAGAAAACGGTCGTTTCCCGTTTTTTCGTTTGTTAAAAAAAACGGAAAAACGAGATTTTGACTCGATTTTCGTTTTTTCGGGTCACGGATAGAAAACGGAAACACGACTTCAAAACTCGTTTTCCACATGTGGGCGGTCATTACACGCCCCTTTCAGCCGATTGGTCTATCAAATCTGAGCCAGTGAGGTCATCTTCAGTTCGTTCTACAAAATAACAGTCCTCTGCCGCTATATCAGTAGATGTCATAAATCGGCTTTCTTCTGTGCAACCTAACGCGTATTTCACAGAAATATTTATTTCAGAATGTTAATCAGCACACAGACTGTTGTAATGCTGTTTGTAGTTTAATATGCATAGTGAAACTGCCCATACACAGAGGAGCGGATGAGAAGCACGGATTAAAAAAAAAAACTCCAGTATTTATTTTATTCTATTTTGAATAAATGGAATAAATCACAATAAATACGTAGTGTAAGCAATTTTGAAAAACGAACAATAGCTCATCTCTCTTAATTTATTTATTTTATATAGCCTAACATTGCCTGCTGAATATAGGCTAATGTTAATAACCCTTTGGTTAAAAGATTGAGGGAATATGTGAAGATCAAACATTAAAGATCAAAATTACATCTACATAGCTATTTTAGTTATGACAAAAATAATATATAAATGTTAAGCCAAAACGAATTAATTTAAAGCTGAACTGAAACAGAAACCGTTATAACTAGGCCCTACCTCTCTAATTTGACACAAATCCAAATGTTTCAATATTCACGATTTGGAGGCTAAACTATATTTATTATTTAAACGCTTTTATTGTAGCCTACACAGACTACTTAAAATGAGCAGTATAACTTTTTATATATTTGGTTGAATGTATGTTATTTTGACAATTAACAGGCTGTGATGTCAAGTTACTAAAACTGATGTTGCGCGTGAGGCGCCGACGCGTTCACTTGAATTTTCTTATAAAAGCGGAAACAACTTAAAATACTCAGACATTTATGGTCAAATATATGTAACACCATTCGAATCTGTGAAGGGTTAAATAGGCCTATTATTTTTGTACACTCACAATAAAAACAAAACATTGCTCGTAAAATAAACAAAGAAATTTTCTGCCGTCTCGGTTTCCTTTCTGTGAACTTCTCAAAAATTAACCGACACTCATATTGTCGCATTTTTTCCCCTTTCATTTTGGTAATATGTTAATTACTAAAGTGAAATAAATTTCGCGCACAGACATAGGCTATTTATTCCTTTTATATAATCGAATGCTTTGTTCTCCGTTCACAGAAGCGCTGCAGGTGCGTGATGATGACGAATCCTCATGTTCTGTTGTTTATTCTGCTATTTGTTCAAACCCCTGGGATTTTTTTAATGATTCACAGACATTTATCAAATTTCGTTTAATTCTAATTTAATATAATCTTGTCGGTTAATGAAATGATGATCGCATCAGTTGAAAGTCAGGGGGAAAAAACAGAAATTATATTGACAAAGCAACAATAATTTTCGTTTAGTTTAAGTTTTTCAAAACATCCACAGAACTGCATACAGTAAATTTTCCCGCTGTTTAAGCCACGAATATTTACAAAACAACATAATTACAAAGATGATAAAAGATAATAAAATAATTACAAAGATAATAAAAGTTCTATGTTTAATATACGAGAGTTTTTGTTTTGCTGTTGTCCACTAAAGCAATTGACGCAGAATCGCCAATAGCCGTTAAATCGAAATTGAAAGTAAAATGTTCAGGGCCATTTATAGCTAATTCATTCAAAAGCGAAGGAAAGACAGAAAAAGTGAGGATAGCAAGTAAACTGTGACATATAATAATGTTCACTGTGTTCATAAAAGTGTTTAATTTAAGAGAGAAAATCTGCATGGCCATTTATAAGCTAAACTAAAAAGCCCCCCGATGGTGATACCGTTATTAGGTGTTGCCACCTAGTGGATAGCCTATTTTCTAATATGACTGCATAGTCTACTGCAAGGAATGCGTCTGCTAAATGATTGAATATATATATAAAATGTAAACAAAACATTAAAATAAGAAAAAAAAAAAAAAATGAGTGCAGTAGATCTATAATAGAGAATAGTCTATTATTATAGCCTATTGATCGGTGGTAGCCCAAAGGATGTCATGCGCTTGGTAACAGATGTAGAGGCATTTACATTTTACATTTTAAAAACACAATGACAGCTTAAAAACAGACTTAATTAAATTTACTGTAGGTTTTTTTAACTTTTTTATCTGTGCAAACATATTTCTGTGAAATACGCGTTAGGTTGCACAGAAGAAAGCCGATATATGACATATACTGATATAGCAGCAGAGGACTGTTATTTTGTTGAACGAACTGAAGATGACGTCACTGGCTCAGATTTGATAGACCAATCGGCTGAAAGGGGCGTGTAATGACCGCCCACATGTGAAAACGAGTTTTGAAGTCGTGTTTTTGTTTTCTATCCGTGACCCGAAAAAAACGAAAATCGAGTCAAAATCTCGTTTTCGACCGTTTTCTCGTTTCTGCTTATTTCATTTCAAATTGGAAAACAAACTATCAAAACGTACACGGACCAAATGGCAATGTATATTAATGTAAACTTACGTTGTCAAGAACGCACACACATCAAACAAACTATGATCTGTCTCGTTGCAGCAGCAGAACAGTCTTTAACTGAACTTGTTTGGGCATGTCCCTGACTCTGCCCACATGTGATGTCACTAACGAATTCAAAATAAGAGTTCAACAGGGATTTTATACAGCCGCCCCCTAATTTGTACAGCAAATTAGAAATTAAATAAAGATCCCTGTTCTCTGAAGTTAGGTACCATTGGTCTCAGCAGGCATCTCTGGTAGAACAATTAGTTTAGAAACAGGGCGACAGTAGACACGGTTCCCCATAGTTACATCCGCCATTCTAATTGTTCCGTCGCTGCTGGGAACGACTTTGCTTACTCTGCCTACTGGCCAGAGGGCTCGTGGCAGTTGAGAGTCCACAACCATGACTACTTGTCCCACTGATAGATTTGGTGTAGATTTTTGCCATTTAGCACGGGGTTGTAGACTTGGCAAGTAGTTCTGAATGAACTGTTTCCAAAACTGGTCAGCTATGACTTGGCTATGTCGCCATTTTCTCTTTCCGAGCAATTCTCTTGTGCCATAAACCACTTGGGGGAGAGAGGCATCCCGCCGCCCCATCAGCAAGAGATTTGGAGTAACTGGGTCTATGTCGGATATTTCTGACGATACATACCCAAGTGGTTTAGAATTTAGTATTCCCTCCACTTCTACCAGAACAGTAGACAGTACTTCCTCAGATACAACTTGATCCTTAAGTACTACTTGAAGACAGGATTTAATAGAGCGTATTTCACGCTCCCAGGCTCCACCGAAATGAGGTGCATGTGGAGGATTAAACTGAAAGGAAATACTCTGTTCACTCAGTTTTTCTTTGATTTCTGGCTCAAGTGCAGAGAAGGTTTCTTGGAGTTCTCGATTCCCACCTCTGAAATTTGTACCCTGGTCGGATATTAACTCAAAGGGTTTGCCTCGTCGGGCAACAAAGCGACGTAAAGCCATGAGAAAGGAGTCAGTATCCATATTATGCAGGAGGTCTAAGTGGATACACCTTGTGGTGAGACACTTGAAAACGATTCCCCATCGTTTTTCATGTCTTCTGCCCATTTTTACTGTAAAAGGTCCGAAGCAATCGACTCCAGTTGACCAGAAGGGAGGTTGGTATAAGCGAAGACGAGCAGCAGGGAGATCAGCCATTTTAGGGTTGACTGGATTACTGCGCCATTTCCTGCATTCTTTGCACTGGTGTTGAAGTTTCTTTATGACTTGTCTGCCTCGGATAATCCAGTAAGTTCTTCGCAACTCCGCAAAGACACGCTCAGGACCAGGATGAAGAAGTCTGTTGTCGTAGTCTTGTATTATGAGTTTAGTGATGGGGTGATCAGGTGCTAATACAATAGGATGCAAGGTATCAACATCAAGTTTCTCAGCTTTGCAAAGGCGACTTCCGACCCGAATTACTCCCAAGGTTTGATCATATTCAGGTGACAAAGTACTTAACCTACTGCTAGCACGTATAACCTTGCCATTCTGAAGTGCATGGAATTCATCAGGGAAACTATCGTGCTGCGCTTGTCTGAGAAGAAGCAGTTCAGTATCAATGCGTTGTGAGGCTGACATTGAGGGTGCTAAGGCCCCATGTACAGACTGGTAGGTAGTTTGAACCATGTCTGACCATGTTGGGTGCTGCTCTGGATCTGGTAGGGAGGAGTGAAGAACAGCAACATGAGCACAGAAAAATGACTTTCTTAGCTCATTCTCATCAGTGGATGATAAGGTAGGTGGTGTGGGCCAGTTTTCTGGTGACTGCTGGAGGAAGTAAGGGCCCTGGTTCCACTGACATACCTGAGAGAGTTCATAGAGAGATTTCCCTCTTGTAATATCATCAGCAGGGTTTAGATCTGATTCCACATATCTCCAGTTCTCTACACTGGTCAATTCCTGTATTTCGGCAATCCGTGTGCCAACAAACACCTTGTAGTGACAGGATTCAGATTTGATCCAAGTGAGAACTGTAGTGGAGTCTGTCCAGAGAATAATGTTATTGATGGGTAGAGTAATTTCAGTTAAGAGGAGTCTAGCCAGTTGTGCTCCGGTAAGGGCACCACACAGTTCCAGTCGGGGCATTGATAGTTGCTTTTTGGGTGCAACACGGGATCTAGCCATAACAAATGAGGTATGAATACTTCCCTCCTTGTCTTGGAGACGCAGATATGCCACTGAACCGTAAGCCCTCTCAGAAGCATCACAGAACACGTGCAACTCAATCTTGTCATTGTCAGGTTCTGGGCAGACTGGGAAATAGCACCTTGGCATGCCTACCATGGGAAGATACCACAGTTCATTGGTCCACTCTTGCCATTTGCCAAGCATCTCCTTTTCAATGCAGTCATCCCAACCTCTTTTGTTTATCCACAGAGCTTGAACAAAGATTTTAGCTCGAGTGGTATAAGGCAAAATATAACCAAGAGGGTCATATTGAGAGGCTAGCACTCTATAAATATTGCGCATGGTGGGCTCCTATGTGGGTAGTGGGCGATTTCGATAGCCAAGCTTGTCAGAGGTGCAGTGCCAAGAGAGCCCGAGTGTAGACTCTTGTGGGTCTGTCTTGTTTACAGTCAGCCATAGTTCACAGCTTTCCGACCTTGCTTCAGTTGGTAGATGAGCAATTACCTTTGGGTAGTTACTGGCCCATTGTCGTATTTCAAGTCCCCCAGCAGATAGTAAAGCTCTCATCTTGTCTATGAGCTGTTTGGCCTCATCAGTTGTGGAAAGGTACTGCAAACAGTTATCCACATAGAAGGATTTCAATACTGAGTCTACTACATCTTCATTGCCTTCGCAATGGTCCATGACATGACGCTGGAGGGCGTAGATGGCACAGCATGGACTGCATGTGGTCCCAAATGGAAGAACACGCCACTCATAGATGTCAGGATTTCTTTCCTTTTCCAGATCTCTCCACAAGAAACGTAACAAAGGCTGATCTTCTGGAAGGAGGCGCACTTGGTGAAACATTGAACGAATGTCCCCACTGATGGCCACAGGATATTGTCTGAATCTGAGAAGAACTCCCAGCAATGATGGACCCAATGTAGGTCCTGGAAGTAACTGATCATTCAGTGAAGCTTGGTGGAACTGATAAGAACAGTTGAACACAACCCTGGCTTTGTTGTTGTGATGCACAACAGGGATTTTATACACAATATTTCAATATATGGTACGAGATTTTCCTTTGAATTTCTATCCTTTAGAGCAGTGGTCGCCAACCCGTCGATCGCGATCGACCGGTCGATCTTTATCACTGTTCCAGTAGCTCGCGAAAATAACAGAAATATGAGTACAAAATAGCCTACATTACATTACATTTCTCCAGTCTTTGTACTGTATTTTTGTATTTATTTTTCTGTTATTTTCGGGAGCCACTGGGACAGTGATAAAGGTAAATAGCCCACATTATGTCTGAGTCTGTAAAATGGCCGTAAACAAGAGGCCAGAGACGCTGAAGACGGACACGAAGAGGAGAAAATTCTGTAGCAGGCAGAGCAGATCACTGTTCACGATGCTCGAAATATAGGAAGAAAATATAAATATTGAATTAGGGGTGAAGGGTTATATGAATGCATCTCTAAAAGGAATTACTGTCTTCAGAAAAATTTCGATGGCAACGGCATTTTATTTTCATCTTACCTCCGAATAAAGTAGCTAATTATTAGCGCAGTTCAGCTTTGTTTACAGCGGTAACCAAGGAAACGCTGTGTCACTTCTGCTCCATAAGCGCCACCTGCTGTCAGAGAGTGAATCTGCGTCTCATTCAGGATGCTGTTTTTGTTTCATGCTTTTTTGTGTAGCATATAATTTCACAAAGATAAAGTCAGACCGTTCTGTTTTTGCTTTAAATCTTGAAATTAAATCTCAATTAATTCAAATAAAAAAACAACTGCTCATGCAATGTGATAGCATCTTTGTTTGGATTGTGATTAAAAAGCAATGGTTCCCTCTGATTTGAAATGGCTATGTATTTTTGTTTATTATAATAATAATAATAATAAATATCTGCAACCAGTATCAGAATAGGCCAATTTACTTGTAAAAATAAATAAATCAGAATCTAAATTGGCCACGAAAAAAAAAAAAAACTAAATACAATCTGGGCTGTCTTTTTCTATCAAGTAGATCTTGTCTTTCATAAAGGTCGAGGTCAGGGATCTTGGGCTTAAAAAGGTTGGTGACCACTGCTTTAGAGAATATTTTTCATACCAGTCCTTGTTGCTTTATAGCAACGTCTTCACCGGAGGAAAGTCGTGTTTGTTTACTAATGAATTCCCTGGGGTGTACGCGCCACCCGCAGCCAGAGTAGAGAGTTGCACTCCAGTAACCTTGTGTGGGTTACACAAGCACGTGCGTCAATCTATCGCTTATGCCGCTGCGGAGGGTCTATTCTTTCCGGTGAAATCACAAAACAAAATGCACACAAACCTGTCCCCGCTCTTGATATACAATCATTGCTGATCATTTGATATTAATGAGGAGAAAAACTTTATGAGGGTGGAACATGGCGTTCCATGACTGTCACCAACCACACGAAGATCGATTTGTCATGTCTGTCCGCTCTCCAACTTTAAACCATTTAGCGCCAAGCACCGCCCACTGCCTGTTGATTGGCATTTGTGAAATGCCCTCTATTATTATGAAAAGAATCTTTGGGAAAATCATGCTTTGGAAATACATGATTCGTCAAATAGGTGTCATTCGTAAAAAATGCAGCATATTATTATGAAAAACAGCTTTTTAAAAAAGCACATTTAATTATGAAAAATATATATTCAAATACAATAATAGTGTGTGAAAGAGGATATTGTGAAATATATTAAACAATAAATGTTGTTTTCATTGAATTTCACAAAACAAATAGATAAATTTATGTATTGATTTATTTAATAATTGAATTAATAATTAAATAAATTAATTAATTATTTTCAGAATAAACTGTTACATTCAATTGTTGTTTTATTGAATTCATTATTCATTTATTTCATTTTGAGTAATTTGGTCCTCCATACCTGTAAACAGTCAGTGAAAGACTCGCTCTATGAAAGCAATAATACCTTTGTTTGTTTTTTTAAACTGGATACAATGAGATGACGCTATTCTACTCACCCTTCAACCAATGAACATTAAAGGTGCCCTAGAATGCTTTTTCACAAGATGTAATATAAGTCTAAGGTGTCCCCTGAATGTGTCTGTGAAGTTTCAGCTCAAAATACCCCATAGATTTTTTAAAATTAATTTTTAACTGCCTATTTTGGGGCATCATTAACTATGCACTGATTTAGGCTGCGCGCCGCCCCTTTAAATCGCGTGCTCCCTGCCACATGAGCTGTCGACTATATTACAGGGCATTTACAAAGTTCACACAGCTAATATAACCCTCAAATGGATCTTTACAAGATGTTCGTCATGCACGCTGTATGCATGCTTCGAATTATGTGAGTAAAGTATTTATTTGGATGTTTACATTTGATTCTGAATGAGTTTGAGGCTGTGCTCTGTGGCTAACGGCTAATGCTACACTGTTGGAGAGATTTATAAAGAATGAAGTTGTGTTTATGAATTATACAGACTGCAAGTGTTTAATAATGAAAATAACGACGGCTCTTGTCTCCGTGAATACAGTAAGAAATGATGGTAACTTTAACCACATTTAACAGAACATTAGCAACATGCTAACGAAACATTTAGAAAGACAATTTACAAATATCACTAAAAATATCATGATATCATGGATCATGTCAATTATTATTGCTCCATCTGCCATTTTTCGCTGTTGTTCTTGCTTGCTTACCTAGTCTGATGATTCAGCTGTGCACAGATCCAGACGTTAATACTGGCTGCCCTTGTCTAATGCCTTGAACATGGGCTGGCATATATGCAAATATTGGGGTCGTACATATTAATGATCCTGACTGTTACGTAACAGTCAGTGTTATGTTGAGATTCGCTTTTTTTCCGGAAGTCTTTTAAACAAATGAGATTTATATAAGAAGGAGGAAACAATGGAGTTTGAAACTCAATGTATGTCTTTTCCATGTACTGAAATCTTGTTATTCAACTATGCTGAGGTAAATTCAATTTTTGATTCTAGGGCACTTTTAAAATGACATTTAAAAGTGTAAAAGCATCAACAAGGTACTTTCAACAGGCCATGAAAAAGCACAATTCTTTCCACAGCAATAACAGACGGGTTACATATAACTATGATATAATATTCATAATCTTCAGCATTGCGTGATACTATTTCAAAGTGATTTCCATCATTTTTACAGATAATAAATTGTATTTACCTGTGAAAACAAACCTGGAAAGAGACGTGAGGTTTTGAGGAGAAAAACGAGAGATTCTTTGTGCATTCCAGTGAATTATTAATGGGATATATCGTAAATTATATCGGGAGAACACACCACAAATGTGCAGTATATGTTGTCCTTTTTCATACTATTACAGCGGTATGCAAAGGACAAAATAAAATAATCACAAGGTTAGAAAGCCGAGACTGAAAAGAGTTCTTGCCATAGATATTCTTGTTATTATGTTATGTTAAAATACCAAGCGTTACGTTATTCTCATGATGTCCGAAATTAAAACATGAAAGAAAAATTGACAGCTCATTCAGTCAAACTGACGGATAAGCTTTATTTGTAGGGCAACATTATGATCTGAAACGAATCTTTCAGTCTTTTTGAATGGAAGTTCCCCAAACCGGAAGTGCAACCCATAATTCAAAACCCAGTAGGCTAGACAGGAATAAGGTCAATAAGGTAATATTATGCACTTGAGAAACGGACAGTGACTCTTAAGTAGCACGTAGAATGCGTTCTCGCGCGTTCATGTTAAGTGCATTTTTGGGAAACGCATGGAATTGCAGCGAGCGTTCGTAACCTCGCCTGTAGAAAGCGCTCTTAAGAGCTATTGGTGCGTTCAAGTCATGTCGGAAAGATCGTATTTACGAGCAGAACCGACATGAACGCCACCACAATGTCGTAAATACCAGTGGGAAGCTCTGGATTTTCTTTAAGCTCCGATCTGTACGAGTTGGGGGCGTGTCAGTGGGAAACATGGCGAAATACCACAATACTTACAGGTATTTAGCAGTGACATTGTCAGGCTTTTCTATTTACACCGAAGTAAGCTGATTCCCAGCAAAAATACGATAGCATTACAATATAAAAATGTAATATGTAACAATAAAGTTTACAATGGCTTCATAAATTAATTAAAAACATAAAAAAGCAACATACAACTAATGCACATTCTTTGCTCTACATTTTCTAGAAGTAGAAGTGTTGTTATTTTGTGTAATTAATTTAGAGAAGGCACACCGCCATTATACTCTGACGAAAGTGACTTGAACGCACCTACCGTCGTACACACAACTCCCCACCTCGTAAATACGAACTTACAGGAGGATTTGAACGCACCATTAGTTACAACGTTATTGGGAAACCCAGCCCAGATTGATAAAAAAACATTACTAAACGAACACTAGTTTAGCGACACATACCACTTGTATTTTTGGTTTTAGTAAGAGTAGTGTATTTAGGGCCTCCTTGATGCTGAAGATTTTTCTTTTTGTTCAATGTAGGGTTTTTTTTTGTGAATATCGATGGTTGAGTTAGATTAGTAGTTTTGTTTTCTGCTTAGTAAGATTGGCTATATTTTGTTTCTTTCTTTGATTTGGGACGGTCTCGTTCTTTTCTCTTTTCCCCGTTCTTTTGTAAATTATTTTTGTCTTGGTTAACGAATGTATATAATTTGTACATTTATGTAAACAATTATATTTTGGATTAATTGGTATTGGTTTCACTATAATAAACAAACACGTTGTTGACTTAATGGTTTGTAATTATTTTCCAGTACACGTTTTTCCAGTACAGTGTTTTGTTTACCCTTGTTTACCCTAGACATTTTAAAAAAGGGTTTGTAACAGTAATGATTTATAATCGCGTTGATGTTTGTTGATTCGGAAATCTCTCCACATTTCAGGTAGCTCCTTCAAAAGTTAGCTGGCTCCAGTAAAGTTATATTCTTAGGCAAAGTTAGCTAAAAGTTAACTGCACCTCCTCAGCAAAGTGAGCGCACCCAGCAGCAACAGAAGCAGTTTTGAAATAGCTGTCAAATCTGTGTTTGCTATCTGCAATTTTCAAACCACTATTGTTCAACTTGTGTGAATTTTTAAACTTCTGTTTTTTAAAGCAACCTTGGTCTTTAATGAATTACTTTTTAAATAAAATGAGCAAAACACTCTTTGTGGGCATTGCGATAAGATGACTCTTAATCTTCTGAGCAATTTTAACATTCACAACATGCAAACATCAATAAAAATATTAAAGTTATAAAAAACAAGCAACATGTAGTAAGAAACACAAGAAAGTTGGATGAACACATTTAGATTGTAGATACTGCACTTTGCGTTTGCAATAGTGCTTTAGTTGTTTAAGGTCTCCCAAAGGCAGAGTGCAGTATCTACATTTTGGGGGTCAAAGGTCACATCAGTGGTAATGCTTTTTATCTATAAAAATTTCTTCCTGAGATGGCGTTACATAAATGCATTACCACTAATCTATCCACAACATGTTTGGCTAGCTGTTATAAAAGCTTTAAAGGCGTCTTACTGCATTTTGCCTTTTGTAGGGCAGTTTTAAAATGCTACTGTTATTGTGTCATGAACTGTAGTTTTAAGAATTTTTCAGGCGAGAGTGTAATTGTTTAAAGCTCAAATCTGTAGTTTATTTATAAATATAGAGCCTATTTGAAAATGTGTTCTGGGTCCCGTTTCAGAAAGGAGGTTAAGTGAAAACTCTGAATATGTTAACCCTGAAATGAGGGAAACTTTGGGTTTTCCATTTCAGAATGGGAGGTATGTCAAACCAGAGAAAGCAGGGTAAGTCAAGTCTGTTTCTAAAAGGGAGGTAACTCTTACTTAGAGTCAGATACCATGGTAACTTACTCTGTGAACCTAACCTGGTCAGGAGCAGGTTTTCTTCGGTAAACCTAGAGTTTCCCTTGATCTCCTCCCCTTTTTTAAAGTGCAAGTGATGTTTAAATAGTTCATTCATTCGTTCACACTCTGTTATTATTACATCCATTCAAAGTGGAAGTAAATTGCCTAATGAGTGTTTAATAATGATACGATCATTTACACTCTGTTATTATTACATCCTTTTAATGTTCAACAATACTGAGGTGCAAATATGTATCTACCAGTATAAAAAATAAGTAGCATCTAATTACTATTTACACTCATTGCAAAGAACTGCTACTTTTAGCCTACATGGTAAATAGAACATAATTTGCAAAAAAAAAAAAAAAAAAAAATGCACTTAAATTATTTTTTTCTTTCTTTTTTGCATGTGGGATACATGTTGTTTTGCATGTGGGATACATGCAGTTTCCCATCTCAGAGTAAGTCAACTCAGAGTTTAAGTTTTAACTCAGAGTTGGTTAAACCTCCTTATTGAAACAGGCCCCTGATATTCTCCTTGATGTAAATAAAGCCCTTAAGTTTTGTAGATTTCTGTATTTTGCCTCGTCTCTACAGCACATTGTGACAGATTACAGCAGGAAGAATTGTTGAGACAAAATAAAATTACTTTCTTCTGTCTTTACATGTCTGAGAATGATCTGAAAAGAACGAAAAAAAGGTAATACGAACATCACCCATTATCATACAACACAAATCTTCTCTCCCCCGAACTTGCAAAGAGAGCTCCATAACAAATTGTAAACATACCAAAAAGTTGGGAACAACACACAGGTTACAGATCGAGTATTTAAGTAAATAAGATCAGGGTTGTATGGTCTGTAAATATTGCTGATATGAAGAGTCAATGAAGTGTAAGACAATGCAGTCTTTTGATGACATTACATAACCAAACCATTCATGACACGTAAAGATATTACATGAACCACCTTACTCACATACTGAGTTGTAGGGCAGCAGTGATGGACAGAATAAGCAGATTCTAAAAGATAGATTTACATCTGATGGGGAGGAAATGGATCATACAGAGTCATGCACAGCTATAGATGACTTAATGTTTAATCTTGCTGACTGGACCATTGAGTTTGGCATTTCCCTGGTTGCATTATCAGCCCTGCTCAGCATTCTAAAAGTTCACCATTCCTCTCTGCCAAAAGATGGATGGATATTACTTAAAACTAAAGCAACTTACAATATAATAACACTTTCAGGTGGAATTTCAGAGTCATAAACTCCAACCCCTTAAAAGGAGTGTATATGGGCCACTCAAGAGGATGGTAAACAGTGCAAGTGATTGCTGGATGAGAATGAATCCAGGAAAGAACATGACAATGTATGACATACCAGGTCAGCGAGGATAACATTTTCATCTGCAGCTAAACCATAGAATATTCAAGCTGGATTCAAGTGCAGTGGAATTTGGCCTTATATTCCAGACATATTCGAGGAGAGTAAGTTTATGCCTTCACAAGTCACAGATCGCCTCGATCCAGCCATCCACCTGGCCACTCCTCCAGCTGCCCATCTGACCACTCACTCACCACTTCTACTGGATGGCTTTCAAAAGACTGACATTCAAAAGACTGACTGGCCTGTAAGAGCCACAATCAAGTGAATCTTTGTCTTTTTTTAAGATCAAAGACATACAAGACTGACAGAGTTAAAGGCAGGCAGCCCTTGTCAATGGAGTCCAATAGCATGTTAAGGAGTGGGGTTTTAAAGATTTGAGAGAAAACCTTAAAAAAAAAAAATTGTCAGGGAACCTGTCGAGTCTTGCCATTCTGCATGCTCTGGATAGCTTGCACTATCTCTTCTGTGGAAAAATGTGTATCTAACTCTTCTCTCATTGCATCTGAAATTAAAGGTATGAGCAACGGTTGAAATAAAACGTTCCATAAGAGATCTACTTGTGAAGCAAAGAGAAATAAACCTTAAAATGTGTGGTAATGCTTAATGGATCAGTAATCAAATTGCAGTCAGAAGACCTAATCTGTTAAATACATTTTTGAGCTGACTTTCTTTTAACTGAAGAGCTACGAGTTTACTTGGCTTGTCACTGTGTTCAAAAATGTATGTTCAGCTTTCAGCAATAACTTCTCAGCCTGGTAAATTGATAACATATTAAAGTCAGTTTGAAATTTGAGTCTCTTCTTGAAAGTTCCTGGATCTGAAGAAGATGCATAACTTAAGTCTAGCTGAAGATTTTCAAGAGATAATTCTTCTAGTTTATTTCTTTCATTTACACCAGCTGAGTAAGATATAATTTGACTCTGATCATATGCTTTCATAGCTTCCCAAGTTAGGAAGGTGAAGTTTCAGGAATAAAGTTTAACTCCAAAAAGATATGTAATTGTTTTTTAACGAATCATAAAACTTCTTATTAGATAGAAGCAGGGGATTAAATCTCCAGCATCTGGAGCTAAACATCCCATCTTAAAACTTATAAGAAAGTGTTAGTGGGGCGTGATCAGTAGGTCTCCTGCAAAAAGCCAATACTCTATGTGTATCTAAATGTATTAAATGTTTTAATCATGTTTAAACATTTAACATTCCAGCTGGTAAAATTAACACAGGGACCACATTTATTACAGTAGTCATTGATTATGTTACAAACACGCCTTCCCGGACTCCAGTTCCCAGCATCCTCCTGTTCTGTGCACCTGTTCTCAATTCCCTCATCAGTCTTCCCGCCATCTACCCGGATTCCCAGCACCTGTTGTCTTCGTCAGCACTCCCTTTAAGCTGGACTCACTCCTAGCACTCCCTGTCTGTTCTTGTTGTTGTTTTATGATTTCAGCTGATGTGCTGTATTCCTGGGTCCTGTTTCAGAAAGGAGGTTAAGTGAAAACTCTGAGTATGTTAACCCTGAAATGAGGGAAACTCTGGGTTTTCCGTTTCAGAATGGGAGGTATGTCAAACCCGAGAAAGCAGGGTAAGTCAAGCCCGTTTCTGAAAGAGAGGTAACTTATACTCAGAGTCAGTTACCATGGTAACTTACATATCCTGGTCGGGAGCAGGTTTTCTTCAGTAAACCCAGAGTTTCCTTCGGTCTCCTCCCCCTTTTTAAAGTGCAAGTGATGTTTAAATAGTTCATTCATTCATTCACGCTGCAAAAATGCTTTTCTTACTAAGTATTTTTCATCCTATTTCAAGTACAAATATCTAAAAATTATTAAATCAAGACGGAATTTGCATATAAGAAAATTATATAAGATATTTAGTCTAAATGAAGAGCATTTTACTTAAGTAAAATGATAAATATCTGCCAGTGTGGTAATAAAAATAATCTTAATGCAAACGGAAAAAAAGATTATTCAGAGTGTCTGTTACTAAGTGTTAATTTACAGTAGCTCTGCCCACTAATGTCACACAAGGTTAAAAACAATACATCTGACTAATGGTTTCAGTGGTGTAAGCAGTAGCGTATAGAGAATACGAACCGACATAATGCCGCGTTGCATGCCGGGGCGGCGCCGCCATTTTGACAGGATCGCCCCCTATTACTTGCACTAAAATTAATATGGATACTTGCTTACCTTTTGTTTTGTTTCTGCCATTAAGTGGAACATTCACATTTTTAATGGTATGGTTTACAGGGAACAGAAGCTATTTTATCGCATCGCATGATAATTTTTTTTTTTTTTTTTTTCACTGAAGTTTTGTAGAATTTCGTTTACAATGTTCATCTGTTTACCGTGTTGCACGCTGGACGCTCACTGCTGCTTCAGCCATCATATGAATATTTAAATAAATCTATGTGATCAACACACTGAGAAAAGTCGATTCATTTATTTGTTGGAAACGCTTAAATGACGCTTAAACGAGTAGGCATACAACTGTTGTCATTGTAAATATTTTCCACGATCCCAGAGAATCAGAGATTATGGGTCAAAGTCAGTGGACAGACGGACACGAACACACTGTATTTTTATATTTATTTCAACACAAACAAAATCAAAACCCTAGGAGCTTGTCAACAGTTTAGTAGTGACTCTGCAAGGCACCTTTTAAAAACGCTGGCTTAGTGTATTATGATGACATTATATTAAAAGATGTGCAGACGAGCCCTGAATATGAACGCAGTGCGTTCTCCACACAGTATGCTTTAACAGATATGTACAGAATTTTGTGTTTTACTCGTGCATTAAGCGTTTCTTCATTCTTAAAAGCATTTGAATGTCCCCGTTCAAGTTCTACTAATTCACGAGCGGACTGAGAGTCAGACTCGCAAAAGGTAATATTAATTATTAAACTGAAAATGTCAAAAAACACTTAGCAATGTGATTCTTTTATTGAGTGATAAGCAGTGGGTTTAATCAGTGCCATTACTAAAAGATTTGCCATCCGGCGTCTTCTCGTCATCTCCTCGACCTGCTTCCCTTGGTGTTTTTACACGTAGAAAAGGCAAAAATACGTTGTTCATTGTCCAGTTCTCTCTCAGAACGATTATCAGTATAAGTTACTATCGCCATTATCGATGCAGCATTAATGACATACAATGGTGAAATTTTTCACAATCATGACAGAAAGCAAATTACTGCACTAAACTCAATTACGGAAAGGCTGCACGATCCTGTCAATATGGCGGATAAACAAAGAAGTTACCCAGAACTCAATGCGGCGTGACGTCAGATTCGTATTCTCTATTGGGCATGGAGAATTACTTTATGACGAGATTGACCGGGTTCGAATCCACCTTCTCCCGAGCTTGTTATTTTCCCTTTTCCCATCACATCAGGAAGGCATTTATTTTCAATAAAAATGAAGAAAATGTTCTAAAAGTGGAAGTAAATTGCCTAACGAGTGTTTAATAATAATAAAATAATTTACACTTATGTAATTGTTATTATTACATCCTTTTAATGTACAACAATACTGAGGTGCAAATATGTATCTACCAGTATAAAAAATAAGTAGCATCTAATTACTATTTACACTCATTGCAAAGAACTGCTACTTTTAGCCTACATGGTAAATAGAACATAATTTGCAAAAAAAAAAAAAATGCACTTAAATTATTTTTTTCTTTCTTTTTTGGATGTGGGATACCAAGAAAATGAATATTAGTTCAATAACTTACCATTCTGCCAGTTTTAACCTTTGATATTATAACAGTGATAAGAATTAAACTTGCATTGACTATAATTATGCGGATGTCTTTTTGTCACATGCTGTTGCCATGGTGAATCGTAATATCGGAGCTCTGTTGATGATGGCTTTTCATAGTTGTGGTGCACACGCTTAACTCAGAGTCAACCTACTCAGAGTCAATTGAACTATCTCTATTCAGCTGTTCTGAAACAGAAAACTCTGAGTTTCCCATCTCAGAGTAAGTCAACTCAGAGTTTAAGTCAGGCATGAAAATCCCTGAAAGCACGCCTGGCCTCGGCGATTTACCTGACTGAATTTGGTGAGTGATGCCGGTTTCAATAATTTTAATATTTTCTGGTATATCTAAGTTTAGTTACCCAGGAGCTCTGTTGACATAGACTTAGCTAACGTTAGCTACAGCTTGATGAATTGAGTCATTGAACACAGCAGGAGAGAACGCAACGTTAGCCAGCTAGCTAAAGCTCAGGTGGAAAATTATTAGCTAACGTTACCGTATTTGAGGAGGTAGAATTTGAGGTGAGGGGACTGACAAGGCAGAAGGTAAAGTGGTCCACCGTTCTATCAATAAGTAGACCTGCCAACCTGTACGCAATTTGCGTAGCAGATACGCATTTTGACTTCAAAGTACGCTGGTACGATTTGTCACTCTAAACTATGCAAAAACCTTGTGAAGCCTCTGTGCACGTGCAGTCCTCAAATCAAGCAACAGCAAAAGAAAAAGAGTTCAAGTTCATAGCGCTTAGACTGGGTAAACCCAGCCTGATCTGCCGGCGATTTGATTTCACCCAGCAACTCAGTAAACCCGTACATTCATTTCTGCTGCATCTGTTACACTTTTGCAGGAACCAATCACAGACTGGCTTATCCACCTTGTTCGCTATTGGCGGGTACAGAGCTCTTTCTATGGCTCTGGGCGGGTATAACACGGTGACGTCTCAAACCAATATCGCTCTGCAAAGTACGTCACCCGGATCGTTGATCTGATTGGTTGAAGGACTATCCAATTGCGTGAATAATGCTCGTTGATCACGCCTCTTGTGCAGTAGGAAATACATAGCAAACTCCCCAGACCAATGTTCAATTTTAAATTGAGCTTGGTCTGGTGATAGCCAGACAACATAGCGCTAGGTTCTTCCCCCAAATATACTGTAAATGTTAGACCCAGTGACAGGCTCAAAATGCATCAGATTGATGCTTTAAAATATGGAATATTTACATTTTTCTTCCGGGGGAGCATGCCCCCGGACCCCCCTAGAGGGGTAATATCCTTCTCACCTTTTTCACCCCTGACCCATTTTCATGCCTGTTAAGTTTTAAGAGTTGGTTAAACCTTCTTATTGAAACAGGCCCCTGATGTTTTCAGATTTGTGAGATCCAGGCGATCACCTTTGGTCTCATTGATCTATAATTTGCTCCTGGCATATAGTTTTAGCTGAGAGCAAAGTGAAGTTTCACAACTTTATATATTTATATATACAATTGTAGGGTGCTGACTTTGTGCATTTAATTGAAAAGCTTTTTAGACTTTATAATTATACTTTTATAATAGCTTCTATTGTTCATTAAAACTGACATTTAACAAAATGAGACATTAAATAATTTTATTTCATTTTTATGATAGAAACACACATATAGCTAAGATAATGAGAGTATATGCACATAGTGCCTGACCCACATGTTAATATGGTTCATATGGTTACATGATCTGATTAACTAACAGGCTTTTCACTTTCACTTTCCTGTTCCAGTAAATGGGAGGCTTTTTATGAAAGGGCTTAAAACAAACACTTATAAGATCCTGACTCTGATACTGGACTTCCTCCAACAGCACACGTATTTTATCCTTTATCTGACACAATATCAGCAGAGGATGATTAATCAACTCCAAAAAGAGCATTACCATATTCACTTTCTACATACCAGACTTTATTTCTGTCTTACAAAAGTATGTTTTACTAAATATCATTACTATCACTAGTATCTTTTGATACTGCTTTCCCTAAATTTCAGCCAAAACCTTTTCATGCAAGTAGTAATAGGACAAAAGAAACAAAGGTTTCAGTTTAGTGTCAAATGGATTTTTTTTACTGGTGTTTAATCTATGTGTGGTAGTGTGATGTTTAAAGGTCAAAGAAACTACGCCACCCGGGATTAACTACATGGTAAAAGACAAAAGGACAGACATTGGTTCGATTTCTCACAAAAAGATCAAGAAACATGGATTCTTTATTGAATAGTTGAATGGTTAAAAATCCTCTAATGCAATAAAGCAAGCATAAAAGGATCAATAAAGGCAAACAGCAACACATCAAATTTATGCAGTTTTGCTTATAGTACATTTGAACCCATAGTGTACTACAAGTGGTAGCTATATATTTTTAAATACAGAGACAGTATATTAAAAGATTATCTTAAGATTATCTTAAGAAGTACTAACGAATAATGTTTAGTATATTAAGTACAAAATTAGTGCACGAAAATAGAGCACTTTAAGTATATTATAGAAGTGTACTTTTTTTTCACCTGGGTGGTACTTGAATTAGTCTGTGTTTTCAGCAGACATCTGACAATGAGCTCGTTATTGTGTTTATTTAGTATTCTTGGACTCTCAGATGCAGCTCTATATAGATGAGCATAAATCTGCAAATTTCACTGGGACATTATACCAGAGACAGGGAGACAACAGATATTTCATGGATGAGAAGACGACTCTGCAGGCCATTATTTATCCAGCTAAGGAAGGTAAATTACTAAGCACTTTTAACATTGTTAAACACCCATTTTTATCTGTCATTGAACATTAAAAATCATTTCACTTGCATAGTAAATTAATCAAGGCAGTGCTATCATTCTTTGGAAACTTAAAAACCTTTTATTTTGGCTGTCATTCTGTCATTTATTACTCACCCTCATGTCGTTTCACACCTGTAAGACCTTTATTAATCTTCGGAACACAAATTAAGATATTTTAGTTGAAATCTGATGGCTCCATGAGACCTCCATAGGGAGCAATGACATTTCCTCTCTCAAGATTCATAAAGATCAGGGGTGTAACGATTCACTCGTTTTCTCGATGCATCAATTACAAATCCTGACGACGATGCATATGCATCGATCTTGAAAAATATTTTTTGAATCGTGAATCGTTTATTTCGGTCAATAATAGATGTAAAATGCAAAGAATCAGATTAATCGCGATTCTATAGCGATTCAGTGCTTTAAAATATATAAACATTAAATTAGCTACTACATGTGCGAATTGATGGAGACGTTGTGCGCCATCATTCGCCCTCAATCACAGATATGCGCGGCTGCACTCTTTACCGCCTTTCACTTGATTGTGTTCGCGCTCTGTCCGTAGCCCACGTTTGAGCTCTCCTCAGGACGGGCACTGCTGCTCACATGAGCATATGACAGTTCTCTATTAAGACACCCATAGTCCTGAGTCAAACTGCTCAAGCCATTGATAAAGCTGCCAAGTCATTGCGCGGTCACTACTGTTGAAATAAAACGCTTTTATTGTGTGGAAAAATCGGAAAAGGTTAATTGACATTACCTGAACAGTTTCAAGGCGCGCATTTATTGCATGGATGGAGCAAACACATAATGTAAGTGTCTAAATGCATACGCACAGTTCAATGAGTGATAAATGAAATTATGAACTTGATGTCATTAAACTGAATGTGCGGAAACTGCTGAAATTACTACACCATTAACAACACTGACATAAGAGTGCGTGGTTTATCAATCAGATGCGCGTTAAAGTTGCGTTCGTTACTATAGCAACAGTAGAAACCCAGTGCGTTTTCTTTCAGAATCACCATAAAGCCCCGGGTATACTTAGGCCGTCCGCGTTCTTGCACCGGCTCGCGGCCGGTGTTATGAAATATTCGGTGTCTGAGATTTTCGGTGACACTGGGCGGAGCTTACATGAATATTCACGAGTTTCCTGTTTTGAGTTAAAGCGCCACTGAAAATGTTAGTGCACGCTCTTCGGCTTACATTAAAGGTAATTAGCATATGTTTCAGCGTTAAATGAAGTCAAGCTTATATTCTAACTGTTACTGATGCACAATATTTTATATATAAGCTATTTTGTGTTATGTTGTGTCATGTGTTAGCTGTTTGATATGAACACAGCCAATGATTCGCCAGAGGTGTCGTTAGGATTCGCTAAACAAGCCAATAGCGTTTAAAGTAGCCTATATTTGTTGAGTCTTTTAAGCATATAATTTTGAAAGTTTGCCAAAATGTATGGTAGCATAGCTAATAATATTAATTGTAAACTCCTGTGGTGAAGGCAGCAGTAAACTTTCCTAGTTTGCAGAACTTGAAGCACTTCTAATCTGGGTAGACTTGAATTTCTATATGTAATGTTTCAAAAATAAATTGCACACATGCAAGAAAACATGTTAATGTAACGTTACTTTAGTTTAATGACTCTCCAAATAGGCCACAGTGAATTACACATGTGATAACTAATATAGGCTAATATCTATAGCCAATATTCTTTCATTCCCAAATATGACTTTTGCCAGTAAATATCCTTGTACACCAGACAAAGCAGACACTTTTATTTTTCACTTTGTTTTGAACATGACAGTGTATTAAAAATTTTAATACTACATGTTTGTTGTAATGTCATTTTATTATATATTTCAGATTGAATGTGTCAGTAGCAAAGACTGGTATCACTGGAATCACATGATCAGACCAAACTTTCATTTGTCTGGGATCCCAAGACCCTGTGTAAAGTGTGTTTAAATACAAGTTTTTTTGCTAATTAAATATGTCATATGTTATGACTTCTTCTCATTTGTGAATAAAATTCCAACACAGAATCAGTTGCTCTTTTTTATTCAAAGTGAAACTACTCTCATTATTTACTTTCATCTTTGATATTACAGATATGCAAATTACTACATGGTCTATTATTTTAGCAGCTAATTTAACATAAATAAAATGTTAATTGTTATGGAAAGCTTGTAGAATAGAACTAATACATTTCATTGTGAATATACTGCAGGTTTGATCATTTAGTTCCATATAGTTTCATATCACCTCTGTGTTAAACTGAATCCTGATTCACAGTGCTTCATGTTTTTCCACATTATTATTTATTTATTTATTTATTTATTTATTTTGGTCAATGAAATGCATCATTTTGTGGGAAAAAAGATTGAGAATGTTTCCTAATAATATGAAAAAATAACACTTAACTTTAGGATTTAATAAAGTCTCTTTAAAAATATTTACCAACTGAGCAAGCAATTAAGAAATGACAGAACAATCACAGTAGTATGTATATATGTCTGATTATCCACATAACAATAATATTCCTCATACTTTTGCCAATTGTCTTCTCCATATAGTGAACGTGCTGCAGGGAAGCAAATATCACTGTCTCATGTTTCTATTCATAGCAAGCAGATTAACACACTTTACACAGGGTCTTGGGATCCCAGACAAATGAAAGTTTGGTCTGCTCTTGTGATCCCAGTGATACCAGCCTTTGCTACTGACACATTCAATCTGAAATATATAATAAAATGACATTACAACAAACATGTAGTATTAAAATTTTTAATACACTGTCATGTTCAAAACAAAGTGAAAAATAAAAGTGTCTGCTTTGTCTGGTGTACAAGGATATTTACTGGCAAAAGTCATATTTGGGAATGAAAGAATATTGGCTATAGATATTATATTAGTTATCGCATGCATAATTCACTGTGGCCTATTTGGATAATAAATAAACTATATTTAAAGTACATTAACATGTTTTCTTGCATGTGTGCAATTTTTGAAACATTATAGAAATTCAAGTCTACCCAGATTAGAAGTGCTTCTGCAAACTAGTTCACTGCTGCTTTCACCACAGGAGTTTACAATTAATATTATTATGCTACCATACATTTTGACAAACTTTCAAAACTATATGCTTAAAAGACTCAAGGTAATACAGAAAAAACAAAAACAGGCTACTTAAAACGCTATTGGCTCGTTTAGCGAATCCTAACGACACCTCTGGCGAATCATCGTTCATATCAAACATAGCTAACACATGACACAACATAACACAATATAGCTTATATATAAAATCTTGTGCATCAGTAACAGTTAGAATATAAGCTTGACTTCATTTAACGCTGAAACATAGGCTAATTACCTTTAATGTAAGCCGAAGAGCGTGCACTAACATTTTCAGTGGCGCTTTAACTCAAAACAGGAAACTCGTGAATATTCATGTAAGCTCCGCCCAGTGTCACCGAAAATCTCAGACACCGAATATTTCATAACACCGGCTGCACACCCTGGCCGCGTGCAGGCCAAATTTCGAGACCGCGCAGACAGTCCGCGTGCAACAGCGCACGCGCAAGCAGTATAGAAGAGTCCACTAGGTGGCAATACACAGTATTGAGCACAGTGTTCAGCCGTCAAAGAAGAGTGTGAAAAGACCGGTTTAAAAACAACACGCTTGAAAAAAAGAGAAAAACACGACAATGGATAGCGGACTTGACGAGCGTTTGTGCGAAGAGATTATAAAGGTCATCCGCGCCGGCCGCGGTGTAGTATACTGCGTGCGTGACGCGTCCGGGTGCGGAAAGTGAAGTATACCCGGGGCTTAAGGGAAATGCTCCGTATAAAGAGAACAACAGTGCCGGCCCTAGCCTCTTTATTATTAATACTAATTCGAAGTTTAGTTTGCTAAAGATATCAGCAGTTTGGTTATGTTTGTAACTTCTTTTTTTTTTTTTTTGATCCCTTGGCCTCTTTGGCGCCCCCTAGCGAGATTGCGCCCTTAGCATTTGCCTATGCCTATATAACGGGCCGGCTCTGGAGAACAAAGAGGGATTTTTACTATTCCGTGAAGAAAAGTTAAGTCTGGTTCACACTGTGTGATTTTGGCCATGATTTGGTCGTCTGAGACAAATTTTGCAAATCCTAAAAGATTAGTTTGACATGTTCACCGACAGCCAATTAATGACCGTTGCGATAAAATTTTACCTCCAACAAAATTCTGGCAGTGTCAGAAGATTTGGCGCACAGTCCTCCAGTGTGACTTCTCCTATGATGGACGTCAAATTGTCTTCGTTTTTCAAGACGAGCCGTGATCAAAATTAATGGTAGAGATGTCGTTGTTAGCCACCATTTCAGTCCCGTGTGTAACGAAGCTCACTGTCATCGAATGTGTGTGTTTTGATGATGTAAAACTCCGGACAAGTTTTCATGCACGCATCCGTTTTTAACGCGTCTTGAATGTCGTGCAGTCTGACATTAATGACAGCTGAGATCCCACAGTGTGACATGAGGATCATGTTCATACAGTCTGACAAGCAACCATCGTAAAGGACTATTATAAATCCCACAGTGTGAACCAGGCTTTAGTTTAGGATGAGTTGGGAAAGTGCATGATAGTCTCTCCATGTAAGCATTAGTATTTTTTTAATGTACCTGGAACACTTTAATAAGGTTGTGTAGCTTTAACACTATCCTCCGCTATATTTAACATGAACTAGGCCTAACAATACTTTTAAAGCCCTTTTAAAGTTTCCACAAATGCCAATTTTTATAGGCTATTAAAATAAAGTTATGTAGCATCATTGAGAACTAACATGAACTAACATTAACAATGGACAAAAGTTTTTTTTTTTTTTTTTGCCCTTACTCTCTGACCCCCTGAAGGCCGCTGTGTAATTCGCACCCTGACTAAGACACGTTGAGGGAAGCATTTCAATATCCCTATAAATGCATATTAAAATGCAGAATCGAATCGAATTAATCGAATTGCATCGGATTTTAATGTGAATCGTCTTGAATCGAATCGTACTGAATTTGCAAAAAAACGTTCTTGAATCGAATCGAACACCTATGAATCGTGAATCAAATTGAATCACTGTCTACCCAAAGATTCACAGCCCTAATAAAGGTACTAAAAATATATTTAAATCAGTTCATGTGAGTACAGTGGTTCAATATTAATATTATAAAGCCACGAGAATATTTTTGGTGCACTAAAAAAAACCCAACTTTTTTAACGACTTTTTTAGTGATGGACGATTTCAAAACACTGCTTCAGGAAGCATCGGAGCGTTGTGAATCAATGTATCGAATCTGCTGTTCGGAGCGCCAAAGTCACGTGATTTAAGCCGTTGGCAGTTTGACACATGAAAAAAATTTGACTACACAGCTAAACAAGACAAACATGAGGATTTAAATACATGACAGTTACAGAGTTTAGAAGCTTTTGTCAAGAATGATTTATGTTCAAAATCGCTCACTCATTCACTAAATGATGTTTTATTAACAAAGCTTGGGAGGAGCACGTTCAAATGATTTAATGAGTATAATTAGAGGCCTATATATAGATAACTAAATCACCTCCGTTCCTCGACAGTCTTTTCTGCATCCCTCCGCCACCTCGACTCCTCACTCTCGGCTAGTTCCTATCCCAGCCAGGGATACGGGGACATACTCTGGGTTCAGGCCACATTCTGAGCTCGGACCCTCCTCCGGACAGCACGCCAAATACACAGACTCTTTTACTTTTACTTTTACATGGTGAATCCATTGAAGCTTTGAACAACCAGTATTTTAGACATTTTTTCCGTCAAATAAAAATAGCAGGCCTACCTCAATCTACACATTGTCTAGTTTTTATTTAAAAAAAAGTAACATGTCTACGTGTTGTGGGGTTAGTCTGGAGCGCAGCCTGTTGACCATTAGACCCGCGGCAGAAAACACCCTCTCAGATGGCACTGATGTCCCGGGAATACAAAGATAACGCCGCGCTAGAGTGGCCAGCCTTGGGAAGCGCCTTTCATTTGCTTTCCACCATTCTAGAGGATTAATATCCAAAGAGGGCGGATCGTCTCTCATATAGATGTCAACTTCTGCTTCTGGATCATCAGTGGCTTGACGAGGGGTGCTGTAGTCACCTCCCAGGAGCAACATCATGGCATTGCTCTGGCTGCGTTGCATATCTCCAGCTTGGGCAGCAGACACCTCATCTGCTCCCGCCAAAGGAGCACACATTTCGATAAGTTTAGATTTTGTGGCTTCTTTCTCCGTTTGTGCAAAAAAAGGGAGATGTTTATGGCGAGGGTCCAGGACAGAGGCGATCAGCGCAGGTTTGGTAACCAGATCATCCGTGTCAACCTGTGATGAACATATTCTTATTAATATAATTAATGGATAATAATAATAATAATAATAATAAACTACCTTCATGCGGCCACTTAAGGACTGCCGAACCTTTGCCTTGAACTCCGTCACTCTGTGGCCATCATCCTCGGCTCTCATCAGGTGTGTGTTCAGGAGGCTAAAGGTGATGGGGTAAATGTTGGAAATGGACACGTTCTTTTCTGTTGACATTATGGTGGTTGCACATTTTAAAGTTTCCAACACTGGCGCAATCTCCACCATTATCTGCCAGTATTCGTCTCGAGGGTTCTGGCATCTTGCAGCCTTGTAACTGTTCGGTCGGACAGAACAGCTGTAACAGCCCACCTTTGTTCGAGAAGTCTTCCGAACATGTCACACACCGAGTTCCATCTTGTTTTACAAGATTGAATGAGCTGGTGTTTCGGAAGTTTCATTTGTTCTTGTTTAGCTTCCAGTGCCTTGCATACAGGTGTGCTGTGGTTGAAATGCCTGACAAGCCGCCCAGCCGCAACGATAACCCCATGCACAAACACATTAAATCCATCATTTACAGCGAGCTGTAGTGTATGAGCAAAACAGGGAACCGAGTCCCAGTTCACCCGTTCTGGAGAGTTTGCAGCCACGATGTTGCGTGCATTGTCATGGACACATGCAGATACTTTCCCATTAAGTCCCCATGTCTCCACCGCATCAATTAGTTTAGCTGAAATGTTCTCAGCTGTGTGTCTGCTTGGCATACTCTGTGTTAGTAGGACAGCTGAATGAACTTGCCAGTCCTCATCGATGTAGTGGCACGTTATTGTTATTTAGCTCTCCGTTGTGAGTGCCGTTCAGCAGTCAGTCGTAAGGGACACGAACTTTGTGCTTTCGAGTTGTGATTTAAGCGTTTTTTTTTTTCTCTCATCAACACAGGCTTCAATTCTACGGGTAATGGTACATCTTGATGGGATTTCGTAATTGAGCTCAATATAGCCCAGTAGCTCTTCAAAAACCTTCACCACAGACAACACTGATGGGCAAGTCGTCTTTTACTACCATTGAACAGATTCTCCGCGTTATCTCCTCAGATCGCCGTGCATCGCATCTTCTCCCTGTTAACATGGAGGGCAAAGTTTGTTGCCCTTCATCACTCGATGCTTGTGGATGTTTGGTTCGCAGGTGATACTGCATTGTACTTGTGCTGCTGCTGTATTTTAATACCGCGTGGCATATTTTACAAGTAACTTCTTCACCCTTTCTATCGAAATGGTCCCACACAGTACTTCTTTTCGCTCGCTTCATTTTGCTTGTTGCTTAGCGAAATATGTCTGGCACGTGTGACGCCCCGCGAGTTAACAAATAAGCATATATGTATATATAGCATATTTTTCTTTAACCATGCAGCAAACAGCAAAAAAAAAAAAAAAAAAGAGTTTAACTGATAGTATTAATCGGTTAAAATTCTTACTTTCGGTTAACGGTTAAACGGTCAATGTGAGCATCCCTAATATAGATACATTATATAATATTATATATCTTGCTTTCACTTTTCATATTTCTTTTTTTCTCCTCTTTTCCAGTAAATGCAAGGCTTTATAAGAATTGACTATCTGCCAACAGACTTTTCACTATCTCTCTCCTGTTTTGGTAAATGGGAGACTTAATAAGGTCCTGTACTGTTTCAAAATCAACATCAATGTTTCCCAACCCTGCTACTGGACTTGCCCCAACAGCACACATTTTTTGTGTTTCCTGAAAACCATTTTTGTTCTTAAAATCTCTATTAACAAGCTGAGATTTCACTTTCACTTTTCTATTCCAGTAAATGAGAGGCTTTATAAGAGAGAGAGTTTATTGTCATATGTACAGGAAACACTCTGTTACAAAATATAATGAAATTCTGTGAATCCTCCAGCAGCCTAAGGCATAAATAAAAAAGATTTAAAAAATGTATGCTAGAGTAAAAATATATAAAGTGTGTATCTTGAGGTAACCTCAATAGACTATGACATGTCACATCACAAGCACTCGGGATCATTTACATTACTGATTTTTTGATGCTACATCCTGTAATATTTTTATACAGAGCCAAACGTGCTTCATTCAAGCCCTTTCCGCTCCGTGCGTGTTGCTTCTCACTCTCGCTAAAGGCGTAAAACACCACATTATGCTGCAGATGGTAGTGTTAATTACACTAAGTGGTAGCAGAAACAAGGTGAGCAGAAAAATAGATCCTTTTGATAAAACACTGCAGAAAATAATACAGCAAATACAATTATTTTTATCTGGCACAAATATCTCTCACCATTTAACTAAACCAGGTTTGTGAAAAGTTTCCCCCATACATTTAGCATTATTAATATACATATTAAGAAAATTTCATAATAAACAATGTTATAATTTGGAAAATTATTTAGAGATGGCAGTGGAAGACAAAAACCTTTGAAATTATTAGTCAAGTTTGTTTCCTGTAAAATTAAGGATTCATCAGATGGATCATTCTTGGCCTTGCCTATCCCAGAATTCATTGCGCGCCAGTGATGACAGGATGTTTTTGAGAGAAATTGCTGAATTACACTTTTAAAAGTATTAGGTTTCAACTTACTCAAATATCTAATTATATAAATTTAAAAATAAAAATAAAAAGTTTAAAGTGGTCAAAATGTTGACTCATATCTTACTAAGATGCAGTTATATATAGTTTACAGTCTTTATAATATACAGAAATTGACTATGGTGGACTTAGGCCAGTTTTTCCAAAGATCACATCCTCTTTTCAACTTAGACATTTCCTTATTTGTAAACAAGAGTACAGCCTCTAATAACACTTCACAGTTTCCTGTTGTAAGCAAAGTATAACGCCTGTTTCACACTGCAAGCGTGAGCGTCGCGTCAGCATCGCGTGAGCGTAACTACATCGTCACTGCAGCTGCAGAGACGCGTGAGTATTCACACTGTAAGCGTTTGTACAGCGTCACAGCAACGGCTCCAAGCTGCATATAAAGTGAGCATTTCTTTACAAAGACAGCTATAAATTCGTTTTTATAAGTTGGTCATTTATAAACTTGATATTCTTGAAAGTTTGTTAACATGGGGAGGTGTACAACATTCTCATATAAACGTAAATACATAAATAAAATAAATAAACAAAAGCCTCGTGTCATCCATTACTGCACACGAAAGAGGTAAGCTTTGTGTTTGACATCATCTGCCGCGTGCACATGTTTACAAGACAGCAAACTCTGTGAAAAAAGCCAGCAAACTCTGGTTTGATTTATTTGGGTATGCTGCAGCCTATATATCTCTGTGTAATAACCAGTGTTGGGTAAGTTACTCAAAAAACGTAATCCACTACAAATTACAAATTACTACATTAAAATTGTAATTTGATTACATTACTGCATGTAAAAAGTAATCAGATTACTAATTACTTTACATTCAAGTTACTTTGAAAACCAATAAAATCTACAAAAATACACCACAAAGTGAAACTCATATTCGTAATTTAATACTGACTGAAAAATATTACAAAAGTATGAAAACAGCAACTTGACTTAAAGTTTCAATGCATTACTAGAACTTAAACTTACCATTCTTAATTTGCGTTCACACCAAACGCGAATAGAGCGTCAAATTCGCGTCTACCGCGTCTAGTTTGCCGCTTGAACATTTTGAATGCATTTGCGTGTCTAGAGCGAAATAGACGCGCGTAAAAAACAAGCGTTTGAAGCGAAATTGACGCGCGTCCGAGGCGAAATCCGCTTCTTGTGGGAGGGGCAAGTGCTAGGCGGTTGTCCGTTTACAAGATGGCTGATGTTGATCGTGCGTTCATCGAGAGAGCTACCGCTTTGTATTTGCTCTGGAGAGCAGAACAGCGTCGCGGGAAGGCTGCGGGTCGATAAACGTGTACATGACTCAAAAGTGAAATGTGTATTTACAACTTACCAGGTAGCCCAATCTCCTCACCGACACTCTTCCAAGCGAGGTCCTTTTTATTCCTGTCTGAAGTATGAACTTGTGTCATAAATCTCTGGGTGACTGCTCACTGATAATATCAGTCGTTCCTCCATTTTGAATGAGTGACTCCGGGCGGCCCTGCCGCCACAGCAACAAGCAGGCTCCTGATTGGTTAACGCGGCGCGAATTTACGCCAAAGTTCAAATTTTTCAACTCGGGCTTCAGACGCGAATTCGCGTCAAACGCTAAATGCACAAAAAGCACCATTCGCGTCTTCCGCGCCGCGCTATACGCCTCATTCGCGCCGCGAGACCTCCAGACGCGCGTAAACGCGTCTTTACATTGACTTAACATTGAAATCATTCGCGCCAGACGCTCTATTCGCGTTTGGTGTGAACACAGCATTAGACCCTGCCTAACAATGAAAACTAGTCTCTTTAAATGTGTCTGTACAGTGTAATGTTCGGCCTTCTGTTATTCAAGAAGTCACGCATGAACATTTGTGCTGCTAGCTTCTGTGAGCTGCAAGCTATATTTTATTTTATAGACATCCACAACATGGTATGTCCAACAACTTTCTGTATACTTGTTCATCTATCTGCAACATAAGCATCACACCAAAGGCAGGGCTATACTGCCACCTTGTGGTTACTCAATAGAATGCCTATCATTACATCCCCTTTCCAAAGTTATAAAACAAAGGTTAATGAAACAGCTCTTTTTTTTTTACTTAACTTTTGCTTGTAATAAAGCCTCACGAACATGCAAAAGGTCAACATGTTGCACAATACAAGTACCTCGTAAAGAAATAACAATAACAAGGCACTCTACTCTAAGCAACAATGTAAAGCATTATAATTTTTCAATAAGTCTCTCAGGTGGTTTTCTAGGTCTAGTAGACCTTCTGATTGGTTCAGTCATTTGAGAGGCTGTGGTATTAGGCTCAGCTTGGTGTGCATTTGGTGTATCATTTTGTTTTTCAGATTCAGTTTCACCGTGTTTGTCAGTGTCCTTATGAGTCTTTAACAGACTCCTCCTGTTTCTCCTCACTTTATGTCCATCCTCTGTTTCCACAACGTAAGATCTAGGTCCGACTTCACTGAGCACGGTCGCTTTTCTGTCCCAGCAATTAGGTCCCTCAATTCTCACAGTGTCCTTTTCACAAAGAGGTTCCAGACTTTTTGTAGCTCTGTCATAGGCCATTTTTTGTCTGATTTTGAGTCTCTTTTTGTTGTTAATCCAGTTGTTATTGTCTCGTCCTGGTTGCAATTGCGGTAGTGTGGTGCGGAGCTTGCGACACATAAGCAGCTCAGCAGGGGATGCTCCACACTCCAGAGGTGCAGCTCTGTAGCTTAGTAAAGCAAGGTGAGGATCAGTCTTACCGTCCTTGGCTTTCTTCAGTAGTCTCTTAACAATTTGTACTCCCTTTTCAGCCTGACCATTGGCTTATGGGTACAATGGGCTTGAGGTAACATGCTTGAATCCGTAGTGCTTCGCAAACTCTTTAAACTCTCCACAGTCATACTGCGGACCGTTGTCACTCACAACACATTGTGGGATTCCGTGTCTGGCAAAGAACCCTTTCATGTGCACTATAACAGACTGTGCGGTGGTGCTGGAGAGTTGCGCAATCTCAGGGTAGTGAGATGCCAAGGAGCAGTGGGAAAGTCGGCCACCAGCATTGGCTCCTTGACTTGTTTGTAGTGGTGTCTGAGGCAGATGTCACATTTCTCAATCATTTCCTCTATGTCTTTGTTGATACCTGGCCAGTAGATGGCTTCACGTGCTCTTCTCTTACATTTTTCCACTCCCGGGTGTCCTTCATGAAGACGGTGTAGCATGTCCTTGCGCATGGTCTGTGGGATAACAATCCTGTTCTTTCTCAGCAGGAGTGCTTTTGACATACACAGCTCTGCCCGCACCGGGAAAAACTGTGGGCAAACTCCTTTCGACCAGCCGTTGTTTACACAGTGAGACACTTTGTGTAACATGGAGTCTTTTGCTGTCTCTTTAACAATCTGCTGCAGTATGGTGTCTGATGGAGGCAGCAAGGCAGTGACCATGTTGATGTGTGTTTCAATATCTTCTGCTGCGGTGTTCTCAGCTGTGCCACTGTTGAGTTCTGGTGCTCTAGAAAGTGTGTCAGCAAGCACTATGTATTTACCTGGCGTGTATATTAGATCAAAGTCATAGCGCTGCAATGTCATCATCATGCGTTGGATTCTGGGCGACATGTCATTGAGATTCTTTTTACGGATTGATATGAGTGGTTTATGATCAGTTTCTGCTGTGAATGTGGGCAGTCCATAAACATAAGTGTGAAATTTCCCACACCCAAACACTAGGCCCAGCGTCTCCTTCTCAATCTGAGCATAGCGTTTTTCAGTCTCAGTCATTGATCTTGATGCATATGCTACAGGTTGCCATTTTTCCTTAGTCATTTGTAGCAATACGGCTCCTAGTCCATCTTTTGATGCATCAGTGGAGACTTTGCTTGGTTTTGTTGGATCAAAGTAGGTTAAAACTGGTTCAGCAGTCACAGTTCTCTTCAGTTCTTTCCATTCTTTTTCATGTTTTTGGTCCACTCGAATGCAATAATGTGATGCAGCAGCTCTCTGAGGCATTTTGTTTTTGAGGAGAGGTTGGGAATGAACTTACCCATAAAGTTAACCATCCCCATTGCTCGCAAAACTCCTTTTTTATCAGTTGGAGCCGGCATATTCAGTATGGCTTGCACTTTTGTTTTGTCTGGAAGCACGCCGTTTGCTGTGAGCTTGTCTCCTAAGAATGTCATTTCTGTCACTCCAACAAGACATTTCTCTCTTTTTAGTTTTAGTCCGTACTTTTTCACTCTCTGTAACAGCTTCTCAAGTCTCTCCTCATGTTGTTGTTTTGTGTTTCCCCAGACAACTATGTCATCAATGTACACACGTGTTCCTTCCAGACCCTCTATGATTGACTCCATGGCTCTGTGAAAGATCTCTGGCGCTGATTTTATGCCAAATGGGAGCCTCAGAAAACAGTAACGCCCAAATGGTGTGTTAAAGGTGGTGTACCTGCTGCTTTCTGGGTCCAGTTTCAGCTGCCAAAATCCATGCGAGGCGTCTAATTTGCTGAAGTACTTTGCACCGGCCATGTCACTCAGAATTTCTTCTCTCTTTGGGATTTGATAATGTTCTCTTTTAATATTTTCATTCAAATCTTTAGGATCTAGGCAGACACGTAACTCAGGGGAGTTTCTTTTTTTAACACATGTAATGGAATTTACCCAGTCTGTGGGCTCTTCCACTCGCTCGATGACTCCCATCTGTGTCATTCTGTTCAGTTCCTTTTTAAGTCCTGCTTTAAGAGGTGCTGGCACTCTCCTTGGGGCATGCACTACAGGTTTAGCGTCTTCCTTGAGCTGTATTTTGTAAGTGTAAGGTAGTGTACCATGTCCTTTAAAGACAGTTGCGTATTTGTTCACAATACTTGTACTACCTTCACTTTGTGACAGCCTTTCGATTTGATTGTCTATTTTTATGTTGTCACTGTTGATCTGGTATATCCTCTTGACTAGTCCAAGATCTTCAGATGCTTTGTCTCCAAGGATCGACTCGTGTCCACTTGGCACTATTGTAAACATCAAGTGGTGTTGTCTGCCTTTTGCAGTCAATTTGAGCCTACAACTACCCACAGTTTTTATTGGCTGATTGTTGTATGCTTTTAATGACATTGCCTTGTCTGCAACTCTTTTGGTTTCTCTTCAAGAGCTTTCAGATCATTTTCATTGATCAAGTTAGCTTTGGCTCCGGTGTCAATTTTGAAGGTTACTAGTCTCCCATTGACTAACAGAGGTGCAGTCCACTTATCATCTTTTAATGCACGTACAGCATGCTCTGTGTCACTTGCATTTTGGGGCTGTACGTAGCTTTTCTCACACGACACCATTTTGATGAAAAATGTCTCGCTCAAATCATCACTGTCATCTGGGTCATCCTGCACTATGTGTATCTTTTTTCTGGTATGATACATTTTTGCATAGTGATTTTGCTTTTTACACTTTGCACGTTTTTCCAAATGCAGGGCATTGTCTCAGTCTGTGCGTTTCACCACACCTCTTACAGTCAAACTGTGTTTGATCATCGTCTCTCTTTTTGTCTTTTTGTTTGAACTTGAACTGTGATTTTCCTTTCATTTTCACTACATTCACGGACTCGCTTTCTTGGTCATATGGCGCCGCTTGAAAAGTAAGAGCATGTTGCTTTGCCAGCTCATTAGCTTGACATATTTTTATTGCACTTGCCAGTGTGAGATCCGCTTCCCTCAACAGCTTTTCTCTTAGCTTCTTTTCATTTGTCCCATATACAATCTGATCCCTTATCATTGAGTTTTTTAGATCACCAAAGTTGCAGGACTGAGCTTTTATTTTGAGATCGGTGAGATAATTATCAAACGACTCACCAGGCTGTTGGAGACGAGAACGAAATACATATCTCTCGTAAGTTTCATTTTTCTTCGAAAGACAGTGTTCATCAAACTTCTTTAGGACCTCGTCAAACTTATCTTTATCGTCGGGTTCATTATATACAAAGGTGTTGAATACTTCAATAGCCTCTGCTCCTGCAATGGTTAGCAAAAGGGCTATTTTTCTTTCTTCCACCCGACGATCAACTCCAACTGCGGCAATGTAGAGCTGAAATTGTTGCTTGAAGGTTCGCCAGTTCGCGTCCACATTCCCCGTCATTTTCAGCGGAGTTGGTGGTTTTACTGCGTCCATCTTGCATCAGTTCTTTTCCTGACCCCACTCCTGGTACCATGTAGTGTTCGGCCTTCTGTTATTCAAGAAGTCACGCATGAACATTTGTGCTGCTAGCTTCTGTGAGCTGCAAGCTATATTTTATTTTATAGACATCCACAACATGGTATGTCCAACAACTTTCTGTATACTTGTTCATCTATCTGCAACATAAGCATCACACCAAAGGCAGGGCTATACTGCCACCTTGTGGTTACTCAATAGAATGCCTATCATTACATACAGTATGTCTTCTTAACCATGTTTGTGTTTGTATGTAGCTGCATTAAAGACAGGAAAAACTTGCCTTAAATTTAAAACATTTCTAACATTTGAAAACAGTATTAATCAAAATACACTGCATATTTGAATGCTTGTAGTTGTTTTTTTGTTTGTTTGTTTGTTTGTTTTTTACAGTGTGTATGCACTACAATCTGAAAGTTTCTTATATGCAACTACAGGGTACAAATTCATTTTTACTTGACATTTATTTTACTTGTCAATAGCAGTTTCTCAAACCGCTTGCTGGAAAGTCTGTTTCTCTTTGGGGTCAGCACAAGACTTCCTAAACTGAAAAGTCTTTCCACAGGAGCACTCGATGATGTTGCAGTGTTGTACTTGATTGAGATGCCTTTAATGTTTGGGAATTTGTTGAGAATGTCCAGCTCTAATCCTGAAGACTTCAAATACTCCATGACTTCGGTCTCTGCTGAATAACACGTATCCTCATCTTCAAACACAAAAAAAAACATTGTAATTGGAGTTAGAAGGTTTCTGTTCCACAGGATTTGCAATGTGGCCCTCAGAGTGCTGAGCTTGGCATTCTGAAGTCAGCAGTGACTTCACGTAGTTTCTTCCCTCCTCATCTTTAATCCAGCGTAACTTGAACCGGGGTAAGGTGGCAACCGCCAAAAGAGCATTTTTACTGTCCAAGACAGAGCTGAATCGCACTTTTATGGCCTGTAAGAAAAAAATAACTTCTTTCAATCCAAAGAATTTTTCAATATGAAAGACAAAGAACAGCAATGTGTGCATTAAAATTACATTTGATGTCTTTCCTTTTGTACTTTGTACTGTTTCAACTTCTGAATTAACTGGATTTAAACAATTCAATGCAAATATTGACTGAATCAACTTGAACACATTAGGTTACACCAGGGTGCAATTTGCCCCTTCCCAATTATTGGTCATGTAATGTTGCTGAAATGTTATTCCTTGCTTTTTATAAGCTACACCTGGTTAACATTTCTCATGCAAGCATTCTTTATTAAAATAATAATCCAAACAGTATGGAAAAAAACACATACAAACTATAAACTATCATATATTTTTTATAAAAATGTCAGGTTTAATCGGTGTTAGATTTGTGCGGAGACAGAACGCTACATCGACAGATAGGGATTATGACCACACAATACCATCTGACAGTGAGCGAGACTAATGAGACTACTAACTAACTTACCTTTACAATCGCATCAGGTAGTCCAGATGTCATTGCAGAAAGCCCACTCTGAAGTGCCAAGGTTTTGGACATGAGAACTTCTAGTGTTGGTAAGATGGTGCCGTAATAGCAGTGATCTTCACCTTGTAAGATATCCAAGGCAGTGGCGAGGGGCTTCAGTATTGTGCAATATTCCTTCAGGAAATGATACTCCTTTTCTGTGATGCATTTTATCCTCATTTGATTGCAAAGGGTGTTTAAGTCTGTAAGTGCGATCTGAGATATTTGTGACAATGCATCATGGAATGAATTCCATCTCGTTGCAGTGGGAACAATGAGTTTTCTTTTGATTACATCCTCAACTAGCTCCGAGGCCAAAGTTGAGTGGCTGGCTTTAGTCCACAAACCTAAGCATTTGCCTATGACACTTCTGTATATAGTTTTGAATTCACTTTTGGTGGTTAGCCAATTTTCTACATCATTACGCGACACCAAATTAAGCGTGTGGGAAGCACAGCCCAGGTGAGGGGGAAGAGTAAATTGTCCATCTGACTCAGAGTGGAGAGCCTGGGCGACATCTGTGAATGTCACTTCATCGTTATCCAATTCGTCTTCAGAATCAGATTCTGTATCTTCAGCAGGTTTATACATTCTGAAGGCTTTTAAGAAATTTGACCCATTGTCTGTGACGGTCGCTGTGATGCTGAATGCACCTGCTCGATTTTGCTTGCAATCACATCATATGTATGTCTTTCTTTAATTCCTTTACAGACCAAGGCAGCCTTTTCATGGCCGAAATTCACAGGATTAATCCAATGGGCTGTCATCCAAATGTCTGCAGTAGTGGAGACATACTCTAAATGCTTGAATGTTTTTTTGAGTTCCTACTCCATGTCAGCATAGCATTTATCTAAATACCGTGCAAATGTCTTTCGGTCCTGCAAGGGTATGGACCTGTCCGTCACGGGTATCTTCGCAAGTATGTCTCTAAATGACTGTGATTCCACAGTCGACAAGGGCAGCATTTCCTCCACCACATACGCTGCTACACCTCTCTTCACATGTTCAGAAGTTACCTACCCTCCCGATCCTGAAGAAAAATCCAATCTAGCTTGTTTATGTTTAGGCGAGGTTGGACCGCTGTCGTCTTGGGCGCGGGTATCCATGGCAACGAGTTTTGTTGTAGAATGCTTACTTTGTAAGTGCTTCAACAAATTGCTGGTCGAATTATTAGCGGTAGAAAGTTCGTTAGAAAGTGCGCACAGCTTGCATTTAACAGTTATATTTTTGTTTTTATGTCCAATGAAATCAAAATTATGTTTATTTTCCATTTGAAGAAATATCCACCACCACCACACTCCTCTCCATCCATTTTATCACGCGTTCTCCAGCGATTTATTAAAGCGCATGCTCGTCAAACGCATCCGCGCCAAATGTGATTTCTTTTAGAAATGCATTTTACCTAATATTTTATTCTTGTAACACAAGTAACGTAATTTTATTGACATCAGTAACTGTAATCAAATTACATAAATTTAAAATGTAATGCGTTGTTACATTACTGCGTTATCATGAAAAGTAATTAGATTACAGTAACTTTGTAACGCGTTATACCCAACTCTGGTAATAACTAAAATAATGTTTATATTTATCATATTTTCTGGCTGGTTTACTTTAGTTTTTTATAATACACCATACTTTAACCCAAACTGAATAATTAAAAACAAGTTTTTATGGGTAAGTCTTCTATAATTATTATATAATTCTATAATTATCTTACGCTTGCAGTGTGAAACAGGCCTAAGATACAAAGATCAACTGCAGCCTGTCTGACAACACCTTTTGCAGGCTACGTCACATTCTGCGAATTTTAACACATTTTAATCATTTGAATTTAAGACCTTCACGTTAGTTCCCTTTAACACTTCTGTTTAAAATAAAAAATACTTTTCAGTTAGTTCTTTAGAAAGTTCAGCAGGAAAAACCACATCTATTCAGACATCATTTGAACCTTTTAGCCTTTAAACACAATATTCAGATTCAACCGGCACTGGAGCTTCTGTAGTCAAAGCTTCAACCTCGTTTGTAATCTGTTCCAGGTCACGCATAAAAGTATTCAATGCATATGATTGTTTAATAACATAATCAATTTCAAATTAATTTTCTGTTGCTGTCTCAGTAATTTAAGCATCTCTTTGGCCTTTGGATCCATCTTCATTCCTCTCAATCTAACGGTTCTTCTTCTCCATTTTGTCCTGTTTCTTCGAGATTTTGTCATGTTCTTTTTGAAATCAACCATATCAACCCTAAGTTCTCTTTGTTTATTTGGTTATTTTGGCCCGCGGGCCACACTGCAAGTTAGAAAGACATTCAGCACATGCTGAGTATATTTAGGCTCAATATTAGCATAAGAGAAATTAGATTTTTTTAAATGTATTAGGAAGACCGTGATCATAAATCCAAATATTTAGTGTGTTTTGAAATTATATATTAAAAAAATTAATGACAGCAACAGCAAAATAATCCAAGTTTTTTTCTTTTAAACATTTGTCCAGAAAACATGAAAGTGATTCAATCACATGTGGAAATAAAATCTAGGGGTAAGTAATATACCAACATACCTCTAACATGAAATATTTTAAGTTAAAATATCATTATCCTGATCAAATGCATCAATTACATGTAAAATGGACTTTAAGATTTTTAAAACACAATGGGAATGTCATTAATGCCTTTGTTTTATTATCAGAATTAGTTTGCTAAATTCATATTTGTGTGATGAAAAGGTATTAATATTTGATGTTTTTGTTTTCGTTACTTGAATTTACTAAGAATGTGAAGTAGTAATACTAAATAAATTAATATAATGGTTGGTTGGCTTTAATTTTTAGTAAAGCAGCTTACATTTTATTGAAAAAATAATAGGCTACTGTTGCATTATTTGCAAGTGAAGAAACAATACTTCTGTATTATTGAAGGAAATAATCCAACATTTCTTAGAAAGTGGTTGGGAGAGAGAAATGCTCAACTAAAAGTCTCAATAGACAGTAAACTGGACAACCAATTTAATGTAAATGAGTTTAGAGTTGGGTACTGTGCATTCGTAACCTGTGAAACTATCATTGCGTGGCAGTATGGCTGTTGGTCTCTGTCTACTATTGGTTCATTACGGTCTGTTGAGTGAGCCTATCATGGCTAGAGGTGTATAGTATATAGATCTGCCATGGGGAGAATCACGTTATGCAAGTTACTGCCTTTTCCGGTTCTGCAGGCCGAGTGGCATGTGGAAGAGACTCACAATGCATTCCAAACGGGATCGCCCTCCGAAGGGCACTTTGGAGTGAAAATTATCATGGCCTCCATATTGAAGGGTCGTTCCAAACTGAAGTGTTCAAAACTGGCCACTTTAAAGGGCCCTTCGGAATGAAGGATTTCAAAGGGTATAACTGATGGACACTTCGGGCCCCCATGATCCTTTGCACAGGGAAGTTGTTTGGTGTCACAGAATGGGTACAGGAAGCTCAGAGTTCGATTTTACCTATAAATATATGTATAGTATTTTTCTATACTAGTGTAATATTTAAAGTTAAATTTGATACATTATTATGGTCAAAACGACATTGTACTTCAAAAATACTTTACAGCTGCCTTTATCAGTCCATTCAAATGTTTCAAATACATAGATACAATACACAATATGGTGCGATAAACCTAAAATAAATAAATTTATAAACTAACGTTAAACAAAGGGCGCAGCTTGCACAATCTACTCCTCTTTGATTGTCACGTTAAGATGATGCAGAAGTGCGTTCCAAAACAAGAGTTTTTTTGACCCCTACACCCTTCATCCCTTCGAAGCTCTCACTCCAGAGGGTAAACTCTCTGAAGGGATTAGGGCATAGCGATGAGACCTTCCGAATGGAACGCAGGGCCTGTGCTTGGTCGTTATAGCATGTGGGAGAGTAGTTGTATAGTTTCCCATGACTGACATATCTGCAGGCCATTCACAGGTAGGAACATGTCGTCTGGGGCGTTTGTCCTTCCGTATCGGGTGGGATGATTAAATCAACATAGTTTGTGTTCTGTTTACAGCGTGCACATTGATTTCTCTCTGGTTTGTCGTGACTGGGATTCCTCGCACCCTAGGTATGTAGCTTCCTTGTGTTTGTGCATCATGGTTTTTATATGATATTTGTTTAATCATGTATGTTATTTCAGATGTGTCGTATATGCTGTTGATTTAGCGAGGAGGATTCTGTTGCCGGGCATACTAGAGATTTGTTTGTTCATGGACCTGCAGAGTACTGCTGTTTTGCTGCTGGCTCGACGTAGATGACAGTGATTGAATTGGTGATATCTTCATTATTCAATATTGATTGCGGCTGTACATGCTATTGTGGTGTATTTAATGTTAAGAAAAATACAAAAGTATGTTATTGAGTTTATATAAATGCCATGTGGCATAGGTTGTTATTCAGGAAGATGGTAATTATGAAAATCAGTTATGTATGTGTTAAACTGAGTAGAGCATTAGTGCCCCCTCCTGGCTGAGTGTTTTTTGTTATGAGCTGGCGAACCTGTTTTGATGCATGGTGCATATTACAAAGACGATTATTAAACTTTGGTTTTGTTTCCTTCAACCATGGCTTCAGTGAGTCCATAAATTAACTTTCTGCTTCTTCGAGATCCCAGGTGGCTGCTCGGCCACAACAATTTGGCGACGAGGATGGGATTTTAAGGGAAAGGAGGATCAAAGTTAGTAGGACTTGAAGCAAGCGAAGATGGCAGTGTTTAGCACGGAATCGGGCCTGTGTTTCGTAGAAGCTAGCGAGAGCTTCACGGATTATGAAGAGCGTTTTGCACAGTTTGTGGAGGCCAACGGAATTGAAGAAGACAAGCAACGCGCTGTTTTTCTGTCTGTGGTCGGTGCAAAGACCTTTTCATTGCTCACCGATTTATTGGCACCGAAACGACCGTCAGAAACATCATTGGCCGACATTTTGAAACCGCTCAGAGACTTCTATGTACCCAAGAAAAATGTCTTGAGTGAAAGATATAGTTTCCGTGCACGGAAGCAGCTGAATGGCGAATCCCTGTCTGAATATGTGGCTGCATTAAAGGGATTAGCGTCCACATGCGAGTTCGGCGCTTCATTGGAAGAACAGTTGCGGGACCAGCTCGTTTATGGAATATGCAGCAAGGATTTACGAGCTCGGCTTTTGAGTGCAGCTTACGGCGAACAGCTGACCTGGCCTAAGGTATTGGACATAGTGAACAATTTTGAATGTACGGTAACGAGTTTAAAAGCCTTTCAGCACGCGCCGCTCAGAACCTACAGTGTGAGTTATGCCAAGCCGGCTAGAGAGCACCCGGGAGCGGAGGAGAAAACGCCAGGGAAAAGCAGTCGCGAAAAGGGCGAGCAAACCCCTTGTTACCGGTGTCTGGGAAAGGGACATGCTGCGTCTAATTGCAAATATAAAGACTTTCAATGCCGAGCCTGTGGAAAAAAAGGACATTGGGAGCGTGCCTGTAAAAACTCCACGCAACAGAAAAGACCGGAGAAAAACAGCGGTTGTTTCTTCAGATCACGAGCCGCGAATAAGCCGGTTTGGGAACGCGAAACCAAATACATTTCTACTGAAGGAGTCAACGAGGGAGAGATCGCAACGTGGTCAGGAAAGAAGAGGACGCCCAATACTTCAAAGGATGAATGGAGCGCAGATCAGCTAGTACGACCACCAGACTCAGACTCCAGCGAGGATTCGAATCAGCCCGCTGTGGAGGCTGAGCAGCAGTCAGATATGGACAAGGACTGTGGACTCTTTGCATTAAAAGGGAACTGTGAGTATGTAAAACCATACATGGTAATGATCCGATGTAATGGTGTTAAGTTAAAGATGGAGGTTGATACAGGAGCAGCCATGTCCATCATTTCGGAAACCTTGTACAGAAAAAGGTTCAAAAAAAGTAAACTTCAGTCTTGTGATGTAACCTTGAGGACCTACTCCTCAGAGCAAATTCCACTGTTAGGTCAATTTCAGGTTACAGTGACATGTAAGGAACAGTCAGAAAAACTGGTCTTACTGGTGTCTAAGGGTAAAGGGCCAAGCCTCATGGGAAGAAACTGGATTCAGCGCTTACCGCTAGACTGGTCAAGAGTGAATTATGTGGCGAATCCTGTTAGTGAGCTGTCTGAGAAATACTCATGTGTGTTTAATGCTGACCAAGGAGTAATTTCAGGGGTACGTGCCAAATTGCAAATTGTTGAAAATGCCATTCCAAAATTTTGCAAGAGCAGAACGATTCCTTATGCCATGAGAGATGCAGTGGACAAACAATTACAACTGTTGGAGAAACAGGGTGTAATTACACCGGTTGAGTACAGTGAATGGGCAGCACCCATTGTGTGTATACCAAAGACAAATGGTGACGTGCGTATTTGTGGCGATTACAAGGTCACAATCAACCCGTGGTTAGCTGTTGACAAATATCCATTGCCAAAACCTCAGGACCTGTTTGCGTCATTGGCAGGTGGTAAATACTTTACAAAACTAGACTTAACTCAGGCGTACCAGCAAGTCGAGTTAGATCCGCAATCTAAGCCATACTTGACGATTAACACCCCAAGAGGACTGTATCACATGAATCGTTTGCCCTATGGTGTGTCTAGCTCACCAGCGATTTTTCAACGCATTATGGATCAGACGTTACAGGGTCTGTCGAATGTTGTCTGTTATTTAGATGACATTCTGATCACTGGTAAAAATGAAAGTGAGCATTGGAAGAATGTCGAACAGGTGTTAAAAAGATTGCAAGATAGAGGTATAAGAGTGAATAGACACAAATGTGCTTTCTGTCAACCTCAAGTAACTTATTTGGGGCACCAAATTGATCAGGAAGGAGTGCATCCGGTACCAGAGAAGGTTGAGGCTATTGAAAAAGCCCCAGCACCTAAAAATGTGACTGAGCTCAGAGCTTTTTTAGCGTTGCTTTCATACTACGGAAAATTCATGGAGAATTTGTCAACAGTAATTAAACCCATGACTGAACTATTACACAAAGATCAAACTTGGCAGTGGTCAAAGACCTGTCAACAGTCATTTCAAGAAGCTAAAAAGCTGTTGACGTCATCAAGTGTGTTAACACATTTTGATCCCCAACTTCCCATATTGCTAGCGTGTGATGCATCTGCATATGGAGTCGGGGCAGTGATTTCGCATCGTATGCCAGATGGTATAGAAAAACCCATTGCATATGCATCGCACACCCTTAGTAAGTCGGAAATAAACTATTCCCAAATTGAAAAGGAAGCTTTGGGTATCATTTTTGGGGTGCAGAAATTTAGGGACTATTTATATGGTAGAAAATTTCTGCTTATCACCGATCACCAGCCTTTGGTTAAGATTTTGGGGCCAAAAACTGGAGTGCCTGCTTTAGCCGCTGCTAGGTTGCAGAGGTGGGCATTACTTTTATCGGCTTACCAATATGATATCAGCTACAAGTCGTCTGTGGAACATGCAAATGCTGATGGCCTTTCGAGATTACCTTTGGGGTTGACAGGACCTATGTGTAATACAGAGTTCAAGGTCTCCTTTATTGAGGCAATTCCGATAGATCAAAAAGACATAAAAACAGAAACCGATAAAGATGAGGTGCTAATGAAAGTGAAGTCGTTTACACTCAATGGTTGGCCAAAAAGAATGCCAGAGGAAAAACTTAAACCTTATTGGTATAGACGTGACGAGATCACTGTAGAGGCTGACTGTCTATTGTGGGGGTTTCGGGTAATCATACCAGATTCGCTGAGACCTCAACTCTTAAAAGAACTACATGAGTCACATTTAGGGATGGTCAAGAGTAAGGCAGTAGCCAGAAGCCATTCTTGGTGGCCTAAATTGGATGAGGATATTGAAAATATGATTAGTCATTGCAAAGTATGTGCACTACATCAAAAGATGCCTAACACTGTACCTGTACATCCCTGGAAATGGCCTGAATATCCATGGGAGAGAGTGCATGTTGATTTCTGTGAAAAGGGGAAGCACCAGTTTTTCATGGCAATTGATGCTTATTCACGCTGGCCAGAAATCAAGTTGATGACTAATACTACGGCCAAAGCAACTGTCGAGGTGATGAGAAGTATGTTTGCCAACTATGGATTACCTAAGGTAATTGTTTCGGATAATGGACCTCAATTTGTGGCCAGGGAGTTTGAAAACTTTTTGGAAATGAATGGAGTAAAACATGTCAAATCGGCAGCGTACCATCCTGCCTCAAATGGTTTAGTGGAGAGACTGGTTCAAACCTTTAAACAGTCTATGGAAAAACAAAAGGAATTGGACATCACACTTCAACATGGCATTGACAGATTTTTATTCAGTTACAGAAATGCTCCATTGACTGTGACAGGGAAACCACCATCGGAATTGTTTCTGAAAAGAAAAGTTAGAACGAGGTTGTCTCAGATACAACCTCAGTTCTCGTCTCAAATGCAAGAAAAACAAGTACAAAAATCAAAGTTAGCTCGTGTGAGAGTATTTTATCCACAGCAAATGGTACTTGTAAAACAGTTCAGGGGAGGAGAGGAGAAGTGGAAGTTAGGAGAAATCGAAAGACCGTTAGGTCCAGTTACTTATCTGGTCTGTGTGGAAGGAAAGTCCTACAAAAAACATGTAGATCAGTTAAGAGCAACAAAATTAATGACTGCTGAACAGGATGCGGAAGCAGTTTCAGCAGAGAATTTGTGTGACACTTCAAAAATGATGTTGGAGGAAACTCCTGTGTGGAGAGAGGGTGAAAATTCAATGGTTGAACCAGAAGTGTCAAAAGAGTCTGTTCATACTCTACCCTGTCGGGTAAAAAGAGTTCCACAAAGGTTAAACCTGTAAAATAAAAATAAAAACATTGGCAACCTGAGAAAAGTGGATGCCTGACTATTTGGGTTTTGGTATGGACCTTTGTTTTGTTTTGCTGTTGTGGATTTGTAAAAAGCAAAAACAGTGTATTTTTTTTTGTTGGGACATTATATTTTCAGGGGAGGAATGTGGTGTATTTAATGTTAAGAAAAATACAAAAGTATGTTATTGAGTTTATATAAATGCCATGTGGCATAGGTTGTTATTCAGGAAGATGGTAATTATGAAAATCAGTTATGTATGTGTTAAACTGAGTAGAGCATTAGTGCCCCCTCCTGGCTGAGTGTTTTTTGTTATGAGCTGGCGAACCTGTTTTGATGCATGGTGCATATTACAAAGACGATTATTAAACTTTGGTTTTGTTTCCTTCAACCATGGCTTCAGTGAGTCCATAAATTAACTTTCTGCTTCTTCGAGATCCCAGGTGGCTGCTCGGCCACAACAGCTATAACTTTTAGTGTTATGCTATGTGGGTTGATTGAAAGGAGTTGACTCATGGGTTATTTTGTGACATGCTGTGTATGTGCACTGGTGTGTGACGATTTGATTAAATTATTACTTAATAAGTGTGCTGGTGTTTCAGTCTCCCCCTGCTGGTCACCCTCAGTCCTAGAGTGAATGTTTTTTTTGTTTGGGTCCTACCCTTGTGATGTATAAATGTTGTCTTTTTTGATTATTGTGGACATGTGAAGTGTTTAAGGAAATTGTACTAGTCAGCACTGAACTAATTGCCTGGCAAGTCCAGAATGATATATCTTCTACAAGATATATCAGTCTGGTCAGTCCGCCCTCCGTCGCGCCTCGAGTCAACTCCAAACTGTATCGTGCAATCAGATTTGTTTATTTCAGTGACACAAACAGCGTCACTCTAGTGCGGCAAAAGTCCCTTCAATATCAACAAAGACTGCGCACAGGAGACCCGAGAGTTTGTTCTATTCAGCCGTGAATTCAGTTTTAAATGACCAAAAACACATTAAGTCATTAAAACCCCAGCAGCTGACAGCACTAGAAGCTTTTATTTTAAAAGAAGACATTTTCGCGTTGCTTCCGTCATATCCGCCCTTCTCTGATTGGTTTACTCCGCTTCCTGTTTGCTCGGATTTGCTCCGCCCTAGAAATCGAATTGATTCAATGGCCGACCAGACTCATCCGCTGGTACAGTGGTGAGGCTGGATTTTCCAGCTAACTGAACTAATCTTTAATGAATTTTTTTTTTCTTTGTTTTATTGGAGTGTTTAGAATTATTAACTTTATGCTTGTCATAAAATAAAAATGTTTATTTTTTTATCCTCGTCTCTTGTCCTGTAAGGGAAAAAATCTGTGAAGCCTATTTAGTGGGTTCATTGAGTCCTGGTTTGGGAGTTCCCAGGTGGCGTAGTCATTTTACTGTGATCCTTTTGTAATTCCTCTTTCTGCCACAATTGTTAACAAATGTTAATGTTGTTCCTACAACCAATGTATACTGTATGTGTCACTGCAGTGAGAGTAGAAAAAAATAATTTACTAAAGTATCATATCAATGTTGATGTTTAAAAGGTTTGTTCACCCAAAAATTAAAATTACCCCATGATTTACTAACCCTCAAGCCATTCTAGGTGTTCTATAACAGGAAGGAAGAGGACAGGGTTGCTTAGTTGCTTAACTGCTCCTGGTGGCTTTTATTAAGTTTTCCTCAAACAAACAAAGTCGCACCAACAGCGCTCAATATCACACAGGGCATAAACAACGTAAACTTGAGCTCTCCAGAGTATTCAACTCCCCAGCGCACGTTCCACGAGTCAACAGTCTTCCCTCTCTCCCAGCCTCTCATTCTCCCAGTCTTTTATGCGGCCTCTCCATGCCTGTAACAAGACAGGTGTTTGTTATTTGCACTTGACCCACTTACTCACCGTTCGTCTCCCAACTCTCTCTCCCGCTGCAGACCTCGCTGAACCACACCCCCTCGCCACAAGGACTGTCTTTTTTCAGACGAACACAATCAGAGTTATATTAAATAATGTCTCTCTAATCTTTATAATGGCAGTAAATAGAGGATGAGATTTTAAAACCCCAAAAAAGTGCAACCATCCATCATAACCACACGGTTATGAGGGGTTACTAAAGGCCTTCTGAAGTGAAGCAATGTGTTTGTGTAAGAAAAATATCCATATTTAAAACTTTAAAATTAAAATAATTAGCTTCTACCAGAAAGAAGGCAGGTGAATGTTTTTGTGTTTTTTATTCCATAAGGTATTAACAGATTGTAGTGAGCTACAATGTTTCATGTTTAGTTGTACAGAAAAGTTATTTGGCGTAGGCCCCATCCTTGGTCCAAATCCTGGCTATGCAGGGCTGATCTTGCCTGAAGATGAAGGCAGGGGTGGAGCCTACCCCCAAAAAGAAATTCGAATTGATACCCACCAGGCTTTTCTTAACTGGAATTCCTAAAAGAACAATCAAATTTTAGTATTAGATTTCGTATGATGTAGAGAGGAGTTGCATCTACAGTTAGGAGGATTCAAAACCACTGCATTGTGATGGAAGGCAGTTAGGTTAGGTAAACAGAAACAGAATTGAGGTTCTAACAGAAAGACTTGGAAAAAGCAAAAGTACTGAAAATTCAATAATCTTGGGCATGACTCCCGCACTTGCTAGAACTTGCTACAAGTCTTCTCCATCTAACCATCAGAACACACCGAGAGACCCCCAAAAGAAAATAACCAGATCAGCATGAACATAAGTAAAAGAAATACTCAAAATAAATAGAACAAGGATAAAGATTGAGAAACTTCAGTATTTCAGAAGGATGATATTTGATAATGCTTTACCAGCTACCTTAGCTAGCTACAGAACTCTGCAAAAGTTAGCAAAGTTATGAAAACATTTGCAAAACCTTTGCTTGTACACTGGCTGAAATCTGCTCGCTCGTGAATCCACTCATTACCAACAAAGAGTAGAACATGATGTTAGAGATTCAGATTCACGCTTTATTCATAGAAAATTTAAGTAAATGTTATGGTTTCATGCTGCTATTACGGGTGCAGTTGATGGATGCAATTGTAGCATATGCACACTTATCAGGACAGTCAATAAAATCTGGAATCTTCAGGATGCTTCTCGCATGCTGGACTGTGTTGTAATCTGACCTCGGCTCCGGCCGGTCCAGAGAAAAACAAACACTCTGACACCTTTGTTACCCTCCGAGGTAAAACAGAGGGCCTAATTTCCTAGCTCTTAGGACATCAAAGGGGGCCCTCATATAGACTGAGTGCCAGATCAAATTCTAACACACACCACACACACATAGACACACACAAAAACACACAAACATGCCTGGTTGACTGTATATGTAATATACAACTATGCCAAAATGTACCCATCATGTATATCCAGTGCATATATGCTTCCTAGTGTTTATACTTAGTTTAAATTACTGTATTTGTGCTAGTGTTGATTTTAATGATAAATTTTGTCTGTAAACCATAACTTCTTCTACATGCTTTTCTTATGTCAAGTTTAGATTCATTTTAAAGCTATTTCCACATCTCATTCATCTATGTATATTACATGGCTGTCAAATGCATTGTTCGATTTGTTTAATGATGCTGTGAAGAAAGTACTCCATCTCGAAATCCAATCTGATAGCCATAAAGTATGCAAATTCAGTTAGGAGACCAGACAAAGGAAACGCCTGCCCGCCAATTTTGCACCTATGTCATTGGCTATTCCACCTCAAGGAGGTGTGTCGGCTTATCTGTCATAAAAGAGGAGCACCAGGATTCTTCTGTGTGTTCTCCCGATTGCCCTGAATCATCCATCGCCCACTCACGCACGTCTCTCCCGGACGTCACGACGACTGCGCTACCATCGCGCCAGTCTCTTCAGGACCACCATTTCTCCGGCGAAACTAACTTTCACGACTGTTAGGTTTTGCTACTTGCTTGCCTTCTCTCTTTCCTTTTTCTCTACTTTCACTTTGTATATATGTGTATATCCTGTGTATAGCCGTATAACCTCTGTAGTCGTAGTTTTCATATATTAAATACATTATATCCATGCTTTTTGTTCTCTTACTCGTTCAACAAAAACCAGGTCACTTTAACGTTTCGATTCAAATACAATCGCTCTATGTTTGATGCTATCATAGGAATGTATCCTCGTGGCCAGAGAAAAACCTTCCTTTGATAATATTCTATGAGGAGCTTAGTTTGCTGGACAAACGAACAGTTTCTCTAAATAATTAATAAACCAGAACTAATCATATATATAATTGATTATAATTCGTTGTGATTAATTCACCATATATGGTTAATTCCCCCTTGGGTCGGTATGTGCATAATAATTATTCATAAAGCTTTATGAATTATTAAATTCATATTCCACCCATAAATTGATTAATAACTGTACAATCGTTACACAATCTTTATGTTAAATGGGTCAGATTGAGTACTGAATTAAATCAGGGCTGCTGTTGAATAATTTGAACCTTTGTTGTGTACATACCCAAAAATATACCCAAAATATGGTGGTGTGAGTTTTAGCAAGAGTATACATAAAAGTTTCATTCATAATCGTAGTCAGAGGGCACCCTCACTTGGAAAGTCTATAAGTGAGACAAGTCTTAACACTCTTGACATTCTAGGAATCCCTAATATGGACAAAGGCATCCAGATATCACTGTAGCAGAATAAAAGGCAGATAGAGATAAATTAACTAAAGGAACATGAAAACAAAGCACACAGTTACTAATATAAGGTCTATTTGTGTCCACCAGATATATTATGTATTTTCACAAGAATAAAGCATGTTTATAATGGAATGCAAATGACATGGCCTTTATCGTAAATACAGATAACATCAGATCACAAAAGGAAGTATTTCGAACTCTGAATGTCACAGAGTGAGTTTGTGCAAAAACATTGTCTGACCTACGCTCGGAGCTTTGTGGAGTTTATCCTAAATCCTTCTCTTTATTCCTATTCACATAATATAACTTTCTTATTTTTCACTAGATTACTTAACCTATTGCATAGTATTACTAAACGGAACAATTTATTACTAGCAATCCACCAGTGTAATCACCTAGTGTTAGCCATAGCCCGCTAGCCTGCTAGCTACCGTCTACTTTCTTTTTTCCTCTAAACCAACCTTCCTTGTCGATTTAATGGCGGATTTATCCGATGTATGTTATTCTGATCTGTCCTCGCCAGATCGGGAAGCTGTGGAGACGTTTCTGCCCGGCATTCATCGATCCACCGCGAGGTACAGCGTCCCGCACATCACCCTTGCCCCAGGCACCGGCAAGCGACCGAGACATCCAGCCAGCGAGTCCCGTGTGCGTTGCAGTTTTTTGGATGGCGTTCATCAAACACACGGTCAGTCATGTCCGACGATTATCATGTGTATTAAATGCAACATGTACAGCTTAGCTCTTTCTGTCAGCAGTGAGACTTACACATGTGATAAATGCAGGGATATTGTCAGGCTGACAGAGAGAATCTCAGAATTAGAGACACGCATCCAAACTTTAATTGAGGATAGTGAGAATGAAAGGGCCTTAGATACTGCTTTGGATGCGACTAGCCTAGTAAACACTGCACATTCGGTTCCGGTTGTAGAAGCCACGCAGCAGGCTAACTGGGTGACTGTGAGGCGGCATAATGGCAAGAACAAACACCACTCTTCCGTTCCGATTAGAACATCAAACAGGTTCTCCCCACTCAGTGACGCACCCACTGAGAATCCTGTTGAAAGTGCCCTAGTTATTGGCGATTCTATTACACGGAACGTGAAAATAGAGACACCAGCCACCATAGTCACGTTTGCCGGGGGCCAGAGCACCTGACATCAAAGCAAATTTAAAAGTGCTGGCTAATGCTAAACGTAAATATTCTAAAATCATTATCCACGTCGGCACAAATGATGTTCGACTTCGCCAGTCGGAGATCACTAAAATTAACATTAAAGAGGTGTGTGAACTCGCAAATTCAATGTCAGCAGAAGTAATTTGTTCTGGCCCTCTTCCTGTTCGTCGGAGTGATGAGATAGTTAGCAGGTTATCATCACTCAATGGCTGGCTGTCTAAGTGGTGTCCGCAGAATAATATAGGTTTCATAGACAATTGGAAAAGCTTTTGGGGCAGACCTGATCTGTTGAAAAGAGATGGTATTCATCCCTCCCGGGATGGTGCTGCTCTTCTATCTAGAAATTTGGCAAATAGTCTTAGAGCTGAAACATGACAAACCAGGGCCCAGATCAGGACGCAGACAAACTGGCTAAACCGACCGTCTGCTAGCCGCCTCACGTCACAGAACTCAAATAATTCACAGCACATAGAAACTCTTTCACCTAGATATTATCACATAGAGACTGTGTCTGTACCTCGAACTAGTAAATACAAAAAACTTCCGAAACCTTTTAAGGGTAAAAATTTAATTGATGTTCAAAAAATGAAAATCACAGATAAATCAGATAAACAAATGATAAAGCTTGGGTTACTGAATATTAGATCTATTTCTTCAAAAGCACTTATTGTAAATGAAATTATCACAGACAATAAACTAGACTTGCTGTGTTTGACAGAAACCTGGCTAAAACCAGACGATTACATTACTTTAAATGAATCTAGTCCTCAAGGTTATGATTATCGACACAATCCTCGACAGAAAGGCAAAGGGGGAGGTGTTGCTGTAATTTATAGTAATATATTCAGAACAATTCAAAAGAATTTCATATATAATTCCTTTGAAGTGATGGTGCTTTATGTAACATTATGTAAGTTGACATTTGTGTTGGCTACTGTATACAGGCCACCAGGGCACCATACTGACTTTATCAAAGAATTTGCTGATTTTCTATCAGAGTTAGTACTAGCTGCAGATAAAGTCTTTGTTGTTGGTGATTTTAATATCCATGTAGATAATAATAAAGACACATTTGGATTGGCATTTGCAGACATTTTAAACTCTATTGGAGTTAGACAACACGTGTCAGGACCCACTCATTGTCGTAATCATACTTTAGATCTAATACTGTCGCATGGAATTGATATTGATGCTGTTGAAATTCTACAGCAGAGCGATGATATATCAGATCATTATTTAGTCTCGTGTATAATACAATTAGCCAAGGCTACAAAACCACCACCCAGCCATAAATATGGTAGAACCATCACTTCTACCACTAAAGATTGCTTTATAAATAATCTCCCCGAGCAGTTTCATCGCCTTAGTATACCTGACAACTTAGAAGAACTCGATGCTGCAAAAGAAACTATTGGCTCTCTCTTCTCCAGCACATTAGATGCAGTCGCTCCTTTACGTCTAAAGAAGATTAAGGAAACTAATCCAACGCCGTGGTATGATGAGCACACTCGGGCTCTAAAACGAGCTGTGAGAAAAGCTGAACGTAGTTGGAAGAAAACAAAACTAGATGTTTTCCGCCTTTCGTGGAAAGAAAAAATGATTGAGTACAGAACGGCTATAAGAAATGCTAGATCTACTTATTTTTCAAATCTCTTAATAGAAAACAAACATAATCCTAGGTATTTATTTGACACAGTGGCTAAATTAACTAGAAACAGAGATTCAACTGCTGACGTTTCCATAGAGCACAGCAGTAATGACTTTATGAACTTCTTTACTTGCAAGATTGATAATATTAGAGAGAAAATTAAAAACATGCAACCGTCTACAGTTTTGCTTCAGACAGTGCACTGTAGTGTCCCTGAGGTAAAACTAGAATCATTCGCCGCTATAGGAGAGGAAGAATTATCTAAACTTATCAAATCATCAAAATCAACGACATGTATGCTAGACCCAATGCCGACTAAACTACTGAAAGAAATGCTTCCAGAGGTCGTAGGTCCACTTCTTGATATAATTAATTCATCCTTAACACTAGGATACGTGCCAAAAACCTTTAAGCAGGCTATTATTAAACCTCTTATTAAAAAACCTCAACTAGATCCGAGAGATTTAGTAAATTACAGGCCAATATCGAATCTACCTTTTCTGTCAAAGATACTAGAAAAGGCAGTTTCAACACAACTGTGCTCCTTTTTAGAAAGAAATGGAATCTGTGAGGATTTCCAGTGAGGATTTAGACCATACCATAGTACTGAGACTGCTCTCGTTAGAGTTACAAACGATCTACTCTTATCATCTGATCGTGGCTGTATTTCTCTATTAGTGTTATTAGATCTCAGTGCTGCTTTTGACACTATCGATCACAACATTCTTTTAAAAAGACTTGAAAACTATATTGGCATTAGTGGAATTGCTTTGGCATGGTTCAAATCGTACCTATCTGACCGTTATCAGTCTGTAGTAGTTAATGAAGAGATGTCGTATCGATCACAGGTTCAATATGGAGTACCACAAGGCTCAGTACTAGGACCGTTGCTTTTCACTCTGTACATGCTGCCCTTAGGAGAGATAATTAGGAAGCATGGTGTTAGTTTTCACTGCTACGCTGACGATACTCAGCTCTATATTTCCTCGCACCCTGACGAAACCTACAAATTCACAAAACTAACAGAATGCATAGCTGACATTAAAAAATGGATGACAAGAAATTTCTTATTATTAAATTCAGAAAAAACTGATATCCTAATCTTTGGACCAAAAGCTTCCTCACGAAAAAACCTTGAATACTCTCTAACACTTGACGGGTGCTCCATTAAATCTTCGTCCTCAGTTAGGAACTTGGGTGTGCTCTTTGATACCAATCTTTCATTTGAAAGTCATGTTTCTAGTATCTGTAAAACCGCCTTCTTCCATCTAAAAAATATATCTAAATTACGACATATGCTCTCAATGACAAATGCGGAACAGTTGGTTCATGCATTCATGACCTCAAGACTAGATTATTGTAACGCTCTACTGGGTGGTTGTTCTGCTCGGCTTTTAAACAGACTACAGTTGGTCCAAAATGCGGCAGCTAGAGTTCTTACTAGAACCAGAAAGTATGACCATATTAGCTCAGTTCTGTCAACATTACATTGGCTCCCTATTAAACATTGTATAGATTTTAAAATCTTGCTACTTACTTATAAAGCTCTAAATGGTTTAGCTCCCCAGTACCTAAGTGAGCTCTTAATGCATTATAGTCCTTCACGTTTATTGCGATCTCAGAATTCAGGCCAGTTGATAATACCCAGAATATCAAAATCAACTGAAGGCGGCAGATCCTTTTCCTATTTAGCACCTAAACTCTGGAACAATCTTCCTAGCATTGTTCGGGAAGCAGACACACTCTGTCAGTTTAAATCTAGACTAAAAACACATCTCTTTGCTCTTGCATACACATAACACATTATCAATACATTAACATTTTTCAAATCCGTTAAAGGATTGTTACGCTGCAATAATTAGGTCGGCCGGAACCAAGAACATTTCCTATAACACTAGATATACCTGTACATCAGAATAAGAATGGCATCTACGCTAATATCTGTCTCTCTGCTTATCCTGAGGTTTGCCGGGTGCTGGATCCAGGCCGTATCCAGATCAGATGGAGAACCTGTGTCTGGACCTGACTACAACGTAGCCCAGGAGACAATGGCCTACAGATCCAGTTCTGGCTGCATCTATCGTTCAGATTTTTAATCCCCGTATCTGCTTACATATATTTATATATAATCTATTTTTAATCTCTATAATAAAAATGTATAATTCAGATTTTGATCTCCATATCCATTTACATATATTATATATATCTTCCAAGGGTCTTTTTCCCTCCTAGGACTTTTTTCCCAGTGATAGCACGCTGGGTTTTCTCCTAGGGGGTTTTTTCCACCCCTGGGAGTCAGCCGACATTGGCTTAATGTAGCGCCATCTTGTATATGTTACATATTACCACGCTTGTTTGTACAGCTTATTTTTAACCACTTCCCTTTTTTCTGTGCTTCTAATATGTAAAGCTGCTTTGAAACAATTACCAATTGTAAAAGCGCTATATAAATAAATTTGACTTGACTTGACTTGACTGCCAGCCTATAAAACACCTTGTCTTTCGTTTCATGTTTGTCAGATTGTTGTTTGGAGTCTCCTGTTCATGTCCTTCTGTTTCCTTGTGTGTTCTTCCGTTGGAGTTGAAGTCTTCGTGTTCATGTTCCAGTTGTTGTTCTTCGTTGGATTCTTCACGTCTTCACTCACTACTACGGACCCCAGCATGATCATCTTGCACCTGGACATTCTGGCACTTACCACCATCTCTTCAGGCCCATCGAAGTCCCTGTGTCGCCGTCTCCCTGCTGCTGGTTACTTGTCGCTTTGTTTACATGGTGTGAAGCTCAATAAATGAGATTTTCTGGCTTGCGCTTGCATCTATCTTTATTTATATTTTCAGAGCAAAAACAAGTAACAAGCATTATTATGTTTGAATATTATGTTTGTCAACAGTAACTTCTTGTGTCGACGCCGATGGCCTCATGGGCAGCGCACCGACATGTAGCGCCAATGTGCTTGGGGCGACCCAAGTTCGAGTCCCGGCTCGTGGTCCTTTCCCAATCCCGTCCCCCCCTCTCTCTCCCACTTCGTTTCCTGTCTAATCACTGTCCTATCAAAGGCAAAAACGGCAAAAAAACCAAACAAACAAAAAAAAAAACCTTTAACTTCTTGTTTACTGAACTATAAATGCAATTTCACACGCAAGTGTGCCACTGTATTAAATATATTGCTCAATCATCACTGCAGAGCAATCCAGCTCCAGCTGGCTGCAAAATCTATATTGTAATTTTTAATGTAAGACACAGAAAATGCTGAATTTCAGCTCTATAAGGAGCTTTATAAAAATCTTGACCTGACTTGCTTTGTAGGTTGTTGTGCAATTTTTCTAGTTTTAAAGCAATTAAACTCTTTGTGTATCATATGGCGAAACCATGCTTATGGGATCAACGAGGCATCAGTTTATAACTTTTTGTATCAAAGATCAAGTCTAGACAAAAAGTATTTAGAAATCATGCTATTATATATTTAGTTTGCTTTTGCCCAATCTTTTAGTGAAGTAAGCAAATCCCAGATCTGCATGGTTACCTTATTCATGGCTATGTGGAAAGATGATCCAGCGGCTGTTTTTACTAACACATTCTGTAGTGTCAGCAGTGTTTCCCTCTCTCATAGTGTTTGTATAAGAGCAGAAATGGGCCAAACATCACTGATACAACACAGGCTCAAAGATGAGAGGGAGATGAACCTGTGTAATATACACAGCCAGACAGATATAATCACAGACACACATGCAAACACATGCATGTGCCTGCTGTGTTTGCAGTATTCAGTTTCGGGTAAATTACTCCAAAAAAGTAATTAATTACTAGCTACTAATTACATTGTCAACAGTGTAATTAGATTATAATTACTTTCTCTAAAAAGTATTGCATTACTTATTACTAATTACTTTCTAAATCCCATATCAACCTCGACCAGTTGAACAGTACAAGGATAGACATGAAACTGCTCTTTTCATTCTTTCAAATATATAACATAAAATTGCATCAATTATTCTCGAACTGACCAAAGTATTTAAGGGGGAAGGTTACATGAATACAGCATATTCAGACATACTTCTCTTTTAATGTGCTGCTTTTTGCTTAATATGAAAGTCATATTCAGACATTGCTTAGAAAGTCCTGCTGGTTCATTACAAAATTTGCTCAGAAAAGTCACTTTCTGAAAAAGTTCTAATATGATTTGTTTGCAGGAGGATTTAAAGTCAGGATAAAAATGAAAATTCGCCCTAACTCTTTTCTAAATGCAAGTTTATCCATACATATAGTTATTTTTTAGTTTAGTTTTTCAATCTTGTAAAGTTTAATCAAAATCAAAAAAGATGTCAAAATGCCCGTTTTGGCAAGTTTTCACTTAAACGCAGCCAGTTATGTCTTTAGTGACCATAAACAGTTGGAAAAGTATTCAAATGCTTGTCAGTATTAGATCTGGGCATTTGGTCTTAAAGTTACAGCAGCTTAATAAACCTGCCGCTGTCTGTGTCCTTTAATGTTAACCTTTCTGTTGAGATTTGTAAATTAAGTTTATTGTGCATGCTGATTACATTTTTAAGCTAAGCTATTTGTTAAGCTAAGTCATGAAGTTTATAATATTAATTTATTCTTTTTATAGTTTATTCTTCAATACATGCTGGCTGGGCATCAATGTCTGCATTAATGAACTTAGATACATGAGGTTACTCAATATGTGTCAGTCTATTCGACATGCAGGATCACAAAATGAAGCTGTGATAAACAACAAACATTAAGTAAATGAAAGGTAATAATCAGCAATATTTATTAGACTTTATTAGAATGTTTCAGTTTGATCATGACATGACCCTGAGATATGTCCGAAATATACATACGAGTGTGATTACGTATAGGAACGCTGAATCAAATTTGAAAACAAACCATCCAAAAGAACAAATTTGCTAAAATTAATCAGACTTCTCATCACTACCATCTAATCAACAACCAATGGACAGAACAGAGTCCCTGCTTTGCATTTTTTTTTCTTTTTTGATAACCTGTTACAACAGGATGTACGCCTCAATATTAAAGAAAAGATCTGTTACTTCTTCAGTGTTATCATGACTTCTAACATTTACATAAAATTCCTTTATTTGAAACTTTGTATCTTGTAATGAAACTTTTTTTTTCCTTTTTTTTTTCTTTTTTGTAAAAGCCAAACAAGGTTTTTCCTGACTGTTCTTGTGAGAGTGAACAGAATAGTGATCAGGGTGATGTGTAAAGGTTTTTCACCACAGCAGCTCTGTGGTTCGACAGTCCTCACTTTAATCCTGTTAGAGCTTTTCAAAACTGCTGCCTCCACTCAGATGAGCAGATAGAAGCCTGCCGGCCTTTGTGTGTAAATTCCACCTGTAGGGGAGGGTAAGAGAGAGCAGAATCACACAATGATTCCCCCTTCCCTGCTCCCTCTTACTGTTCATTTAAATGAGCTAAATCTGCGCCCAGGATGGTGGCGTTGCTGGTACACCATCAGGAAATCATCTATTTATTCAGTTTTTGGGGGGTCCCAGAGATTCCAATGATGTATTTGTACAATTAATGAATGTGAACTTCTTATTTTCCCTTCAAATTCTTTTAAAAAGTTTCTCTGATGCTGTCAAACCCAATTTGTTGTTCTTTTCCTTTCCAATAACCTATTTCTGTCAGTTGTTTTAGTTTGAAAAGACACCCTGTCCAAACAGCCAAAGGAGATTAAACAACCTTTCAATACGTACAAATTGAAATCGACTATATAGCAAAGAAACATCCCGGGTGATTTGAACAAGTTTATGCCCTGTGTCAAAAGAAATACACAATCCTTTTCGCTTGCTATCAGATTACTTGTCTTGAAAGGACAGCTGTTCCTATGAAGGGAATGATATAGTGCGTGGCTTGAGCTCTCAGATATAACGGCATATTGTGTATTGGATTTCCACACAGTTGGTTGTTGCAGGGATTCCCGGAATCTGAGTGAGCAGAATTACAGGAGCCATGTGTCATTATTCCCGTGACCAAAAACTGGGCTTTAGTCTTATGGAAGCCTGACAGCCAGCTATGGATGTCACAATGGATAAAGTGTTATTTCAGTTCACTTCACAACAAAATTAGCTCGCAAGAGGTAAACCGAATAATGACTCAAAAACCTAATAGTCATGTCAGCGATATTCAATTCCAGGGAATGTTTATTGGTGGTTTTATTAACAATCAAAGCCCTGCTTAGTGGTTTTGTGGGCAGTGCATAGTGAGAATGATGTAACTTTATCAAGCAGACTCTAATGTAAGACTTCCAACCTTGGAAGATGCTGCCAATGGTCAAATCCAGCAGCAGCCAGCTCTAGATCTCACAGGTTTTAAATGGGTGTATCTTCAACTAAGGGCACAGTTTTTGTCCCAGAGATTAAAAAAAAAAGTCACATGAAGGCTACATCTAAACTTTCACTCTCAAATTTGGTATGAACAAAAAACGCAACCATCTTTTATTCTCTTTTGTAACGTATATCCGAATGAACCGCTTCTTGAATGAGAATAAATGTAGGTCAGAACTTGATTTTGTCCATAGTAGAGTTGTCAAAAGGACAGAAATCGGTACCTATCGGTACTGAAATTTTAAAAATGTGATGCTTTGAGTGCTGTTGAGCGGATTTGTAAACACCTGTGATTGGCCATTGTGTTGACATGCTTATCGGGTATGTCTGTGATTGGCTACAATGATAAATGCATGGCAGCGTTTGAAAGCACACCGAAGTGTTTGAATTTGAAAGCGTTTTGAAAGCGGGAATGGGAGCATTTGAAAGTAGGTGTCTATCAGCAGACTGGTCCGCAACAGATGCCTGCTTTCAAACGCTCCCGTGTATCTGTGAGCCGTAACCACAAATGCTTGCTATGAATTTATCAAGACTATTTAGCTCCAAAAATATGACTACAATTTTTTTTTTAAATGACAGCATTCTGGGGTACCTGTATTGTACATTCACTTTTGAACAAATTAAGTAAACTAGAGAGAGTGTGAAAGTGGGAGTTTTAAGAAAGCATATTTTCTAGTGCTTAGCCGACACATGTAGCCAAAGAAACACCCATGCCATACAGTCATAAATTCTTCCACATATATTTAGTATATAGTTTATTTTCGTACGACATATACAGTATGTGTTAGAATGATGACTGTTGGCATTGGCACACATTCTCTGGTCAGCAGTGAGCAATACATCAGGCTTGTCACACATTTAGAGGGCAATTGTAATGAATGGCAGAGCTAATCAAGTGAACTCACTGATTTATAATTGAAAAGCCACATTTGTCCTGTCTCAGGAGTTTTAAAGTAACAAATTAGCTCTAAACATGAAATGCATGACCTGAATTGGCAAAACTAAAATAGACTTGACCTCGTTGATGCATCTGTGACGATCTCTGCTGCTGGTCTTGGGTATTGCTGCTCGGTACCCGTTTCCACAAATTAGCAGTCTATTGGATACACCTGTGACCAGTGCTTCAGGCGCTCCTTTAAAAAGAGATCTCTTGTAGAGACAAAGAGGAACTTTGGGAACTTTGGCTTTGGCCTTTGTTTGGTTTTGGACTTTGTTTTGTTTGATTTGTTTTCTGCATTTATGCCTCAACATTACATTACACTTTCAACCATGCACTTGGCTTTACACACTGACGTTACTGATGGACACATAACCATTGTGATTTCCTTTGATTGTTTTCATTCTATTATTTAATGTTGCCTTAATTTAGTAGTAAATAAACATTTTCTTGAGCTAGGGCTGGTCGATATATCGCATGAGATTGTCACACGCATTTCGTCAGTAAAGCCGGTTCCCTGATTACCGCTAAATCGCCATCACCTGCTTTCAAATGGAGCGGCATTTAATAGACAGAGCCGTAGATCACTGACAAGCCACACAATATAGAGTTCATATCGCAGATGAATCGCCTTCGATAATGAACGCGATATTGTGTGGCTTGTCAGTTAAACGGTGCCATGTAAATGTTTTAAAACCTTATTATGAAAATGAGGATAGCCCTAAGGAAAATGTGACATCTTTGCATCCGGCACTTTTGGCCGTTTCCATCGGTGGGGGTAATGTGAGTTTAGTGGGTGAGGAAGAGGAGACCATTTCGCCTGATGATTCTGGGTTCTGTTGTCGATTGAATAATTCAGAGGCTTTGCAGAACTTTTGCTCTCCGTCATTTATCTCCTGTAAAATGCCAGGAGTTATGCGATTTGTTGCGTAGTTTTCCTGAATTATTTGGTGACACGCCGTCTCTTACTGATTGGGTGGAACATGACATTGATGTGGGGGACGAAAAACCTGTTAAACAATGTTTTTATCGTGTTGCACCTGAGAAATGAGAGGTGATGAGGAAGGAAATCGAGTATATGCAAGATCACAATATTGCAGTTCCTTCATTTTCGGATTGGGCTTCTCCATGTATTCTAGTTGGAAAGTCAGACTGTACTGTGAGATTCTGTACAGACTTTCACAAAGTTAATAGCTTAACGAAACCAGACTGTTTTCCTTTGCCCCGCGTCGAAGACTGCGTAGACCAGGTTGGGTCAGCTAAGTTCGTCAGTAAGTTTCACTTGCTGAAAAGTTACTGGCAAATGCGATTAACCAAGAGAGCACAAGAAATCTCATCTTTTGTTGTTCCATCAGGGCTATATTCTTACCGGGTCATGAGTTTTGGCCTACGAAATGCTCCGGCGACTTTTCAACGCCTCATGAACTGAGTCATTTCGGGTCTTGAGGGTTGTGCCGTCTATTTACACGACTTGGATGTTTTTAGTGACAGTTGGGAGACTAATTTAAAGCGCCTTCGTTCGGTGTTAAAACGTTTGTCTGATGCACAGCTTACGGTGAACTTAGCCAAATGCGAATTTGCGAAGGCCACCGTGACATATCTCGGTAAGGTGGTGGGGAATGGCGAGGTGCGCCCGATTCAGGCTAAAGTGCAAGCCATTCAGAACTTTCCTTCTCCAACAACAAAGAAAGAGCTCATGAGATTTTTAGGGTTGGTCGGATACTATCGATCGTTTTGTCGTAATTTTTCTACGGTAGTTGCACCGCTTACTGATTTGTTGAAGGACAAGACAAAATTAGTTTGGTCTTCCGATTGTGAACTGGCTCTACAAAATGTGAAGTTTTTGCTGTGTTCAGCGCCTGTGCTTGCGGCTCCGTGCTTTGAGAGAACTTTCATGTTGCACGTCGATGCTAGTAATGTGAGCACGGGGGCTGTCCTTCAGCAGTCTGATGCTGATGGAGTAGTTCACCCTGTTAGTTTCTTTTCAAGAAAGTTTAATTCGTGCCAGCGTAATTATTCTGTAGTCGAAAAAGAAGCGTTAGCCCTTATTTGGGCCTTGCAGCATTTTTCTGTGTTTTTAAATTCCAGTGCACCTATTGTTATATATACGGATCATAATCCATTAACCTTTTTAAATTCTTTGCGGTGTCCAAATCAGAGGTTGGTCCGGTGGTCTCTGTTTTTGCAGTCCTTCTGCCTGGACATTCAACATGTCCGTGGTTCAGAAAACGTGGTAGCTGATGCGCTGTCACACGCTCCAGACGCTGTATAATCTTCAGGATTTAACTTGTGGTTCCTTTTTGGAAATTTTTAGGAGCTGTCTTTGGTCCTGAAACGGGTATCGCTTACTGTTTGACTGTTTTGTGTTTTGATGTTTCGTTACAGGGAACTTTGTGGGAGTCTCTGTCTTATGGGGAGGGGTGTGACAACCTCTGCTGTTGGTCATTGGTGGTGCTGCTTGGTGCCTGTTTCCACAAATTAGCAGTCTATTGGATACACCTGTCATCAGTGCTTCAGGCGCTCCTTTAAAAAGCGATCTCCAGTTGAGCCAGGAGGAACTTTGGGGACTTTGGATCTTTGTCTTTTTTGGACTTCGTTTGGCTTTGGCCTTTGCTTGGTTTTGGACTTTGTTTCGTTTGATTTGTTTTCTGCATTTATGCCTCAACATTACATTACACTTTCAACCATGCACTTTGCTTTACACACTGACGTTACTGATGGACACAGAAACATTGTGATTTTCTTTGATTATTTTTATTTTATTTATTTAATGTTACCTTAATTTAGAAGTAAATAAACATTTTCTTGAGCTCAATGCTTGGTTTGCGTCTGTCCCTTGTATTTGTTGCTTCCCTTGAGCCAGGGGTCGTAACACAAGTGACATTTTAGGTGTGAGTTTAAGATGAAATTTTTTCAACGCTTCATGAGTGAATTCTGAAGTGGCCATTAAGGGTTACTTTATGTTTGAAACTCTTTCCATCACATGTGAATGGCTTCTCTCCAGTGTGAATGTTCATGTGATACCCAAGGTTTATTTCTGTTGTGAAGCTCGTCCCACACAGTTTTCAGGTGAAAGGCTTCTCTCCATTGTGATTTTTCACATGGACTTTGAGGTTTCCTTTTTGAGTGAAGCTCTTTCCACACTGTTGGCAGCTGAAAAGCTCCTCTCTAGTGTGAATTCTCATGTGGACTTTAAGATTTCCTTTTTGAGTGAAATTCCTTCCACACTCTTGGCAGGTGAAAGGCTTCTCTCCAGTGTGAATTCTCATGTGGACTTTAAGGATTCCTTTATCAGTGAATCTCTTTCCACATGGTTGGCAGGTGAAGAGCTTCTCTCCAGAGTGAATTCTCATGTGGCCTTTAAGATGTCCTTTTTGAGTAAAACTCCTTCCACACTGTTGGCAAGTGAACGCCTTCTCTCCAGTGTGAACTCTCATGTGGACTTGAAGGTTTCCAATATCAGTAAAGCTCTTTCCACACAATTTGCAGGTGAAAGGTTTCTCCCCAGTGTGAACTCTCATGTGGCTATTAAGATGTATTTTTTGAGTGAAACTCTTTCCACACTGATCACATGTGAACGCCTTCTCTCCAGTGTGAATTCTCATGTGGACTTGAAGGTTTCCTTTATCAGTGAAGTTCTTTCCACACAATTTGCAAGTGAATGGCTTCTCTCCAGAGTGAATACTCATGTGGGATCTAAGGTGTCCTTTTTCAGCAAAACCTCTTCCACACTGTTCGCAGGTAAAAGGTTTCTCTCCAGTGTGAATTCTCATGTGGACTGTAAGATGTTTATTTGCTGTAAAGCTCTTTCCACACTGATTACATCTAAATGACTTTGCTCCGTTGTGAACTTTCATGTGTCGTTTTCCAGTTAAACTCTTTGAAGTCTTTTGAGTGATTTTTTGAGAGGAAATGCTTTCAGTCTGTGAGCAACTAAAAGATTTTTCTCCAGTTTTGAAATCATGTTTTCCATACCGATCTTTCTCGTCCATTTCATTTAGCTCTTCATTCTCCACTTTCAGTGCCATCAGATCTATAAAAGACAAATACAAGTTAACCCCAGTTTAATGGCACATAAAACATATGTCAAGATATTAACACATTTAAGGAATCAAAACCAAAATCAAGTATATCAACTTAAGTTACCTTTATTTTAGGGCTGGGCAAGTTAACGCGTTTTTATCGCGTTAACGCATTAATTAATTAACGCCGACAATTAGTTTATCGCGCGTTAACGTACTTTTTATTTTGAAAGTCCGTTGCTCACTGCGTTTGAATACACATAGATAGACTACAACCGAATACAACACAAACCATGGGTCACAGGAGGGGTGGGATATGTTTATCAGTAGGCTACTGGCTGCTTGGGATGAGCGTCATCACGCGTCTCAACCAATGAAAGCATTTGTTGTGTGCCTAAGAGATATCTGGTGCGGACAGAAAAATGGAAAAAGGTACCCACTGCTTATCACTCAATAAAAGAATCACATTGCTAAGTGTTTTTGAACGTTTTGATTTCGTTTGGTTTAATAATTAACATTACCTTTGTGAGTCTGACTCTCACTGCGCTCGTGAATTAGCAGAACTTGACGGGGACATTCAAATGCTTAACAAAACGCTTCATGTGACCAACAATTCTGTACATGTTTATTAAAGCATACTGTGTGGAGATAAACAAATGAGCCCAATATGCAACACGTTTATATCTTAAACGGTTTCCTCTCATGTCATCTCAAGAAAACGCTTAATGCACTTAGACTGATATTAAAGAGACCAAATTCTATTTACAAATAAAGCACATGCAGAAAAACGGATGACACCAAAATATAAACTTTCAGTATCACTTAAAATGTAACCATTTTATAAATTTTCTTCATAACGGTTTTATAAAGGCTTAGTGTGGTTGTCATTTGTTAAAATAAATATAAAAATACAGTGTGTTCGTGTCCGTCTGTCTGCTGAATTTGACCCATAATCTCTGATTCTCCTCATCTGTGATCATGGAAAAGGGGAATTACAATGACAACAGTTGTAGGCCTACTCAATATGCTCGTTTAAGCATCATTTAAACGTTTCCAACAAATAAATGAATCGACTTTTCTCAGTGTGTTAATTACATAGATTTATTTGGATATTCATACGATGATATTCATACGATGGCTGAAGCAGCAGTGAGCGTCCAGCGTGCGACACGGTAAACAGATCAACACTGTAAACGAAATTCTACAAAACTTAAGTGAAAAAAAAAATAAATAAATAAATAAAATGATCATGCGATGCGATAAAATAGCTTCTATTCCATGCAAACGATACCATTAAAAATGTTAATGTTCCACTTAATGGCAGAAACAAAACAAAAGGTAAGCAAGAATCCGTATTAATTTCAGTACGAGTAATAGAGGGCGACCCTGTCAAAATGGCGGCGCCGCCCCGGCATGCAACGAGGTGTGACGTCGGTTCGTATTCTCTATTGCACTTTTGTTCATACAGCAGTACTTTGAAAGAATAAAATTACGCAATACACTACTTTTGATTTCATTATTGAATTTTGTGCGTGCTGCGATTAATCGCAGAAAAATCATGCGATTAATCGCGATTAAAATATTTAATCGTTGCCCAGCACTACTTTATTTATATAACACTTTTTACAATATGGATTGTTTCAAAGCAGCTTTACAGTGATGATAGGAAATTGTGACCTGATCCAGCAAAATGAGTCACAGTGACCCAAATTTGAGATTTTGGTATCAATGGAAAGATGAGACAATAAGCTTTAAAATGATATCCTAGTCAAAGTCATACCTTGAATGGTTTTAAAGATATACCCATTTGGTCATCTGCCCTCTTTTTCCAATTGAAAACCTGAGAAAATCGCTTTTAAAGTTTTTTGCCCATTTTTTTTGTTGATATCTTTCAAAATCCATTGCATTTAAAAGGGATAAACTATTTATTTTACAGCTTAATTTGACCAAAGACATTTTTATATATATAAATGCTATTAAACCAGGCTGAAGCTCAAGTTATTTTAAAGTATTTATTTGAATTAATATTTTATAAGGCACTTTTACAAAGACTAAAATCAGAAAGATTGAACAGAGGTGCTACATTTTTGCTTGAGAGAAAGAGTCAGAGGTGAGAGAGGCAGAGAGACAAGCACTTATATCGTACCCTAGCTTGCGATCGACAAGCTGCGCAATGTGAAGCGCTGTTATGAGCAGAATGCTTTCAGAAATCCAACATCTAAGATAAGTAAACAGGTTTTCTTATGATATTACACAGTGCTTTGCGTAATATGCTTTCTATTTGTTAAAGTATCATACACGAGGTTCATTCATGTCAACTCCCAACCAACAGTGATCACTATATGCATTAGCATATAGTGCATTATTTTTGCATTATTTTTATGCATTATTTTTGAACGTCTGTTCTTAGAAATTAGCTTACAAAAAAAAACGATTTTTTCATTGTTTTTCCACATTATCGGCCCACATCTTAAAATAGAACGTTGCGACTTCCGACTCATTTCGCCAGAGCGGGTCACAATTAATGCAACAAAGATTGTTTCGGCTGTACAGAAGCTCTAGAAGAAAGTCATTGTTCAGCTTAAGCAAGTCTTTGATCGATTAATTTCTGTTGTATTATCTCATGATTCCAATATCTCCATAATTTGGTGGCCGGTAGGCTATATTAGGGCTGCTGTAACTTTAAGACCTCACGCATGGACCCATATACAAAATCTGAATACAAAATCTGTGCGAATAATTTAAGAGCAATATGCGCAACATACACTGAAATAAGCACCAACAATAAACATCTGGGGTAAATTAATCGAGTGGGTTAAGGGACTTTTTTGTCAGCTCCCTCTTGGCGAGATGAGAGCAAGAAAGTGCAGCTGGTATCATGTATCTGTTCTGCAGGAAATAAGTATTGGAAGCATTTCAGATATTACACTATTATACTTAATTTTTTATTTCAGATGCCTTTTTACAACACTACAAATTAAAAATCTATAGACCTATTTTAAATATAAAATTCAACCAGCCAAAGTGGCCAGTGACTGCATTACACGCCACTGCGGAAAAGACTGGACCCCAAAAGAAGGAGGAATATGCAGTGTTTTAGCACTCTAGCCCGGGAAGGGCTTTCACTGATGGAATATTCGCTGCATTTCTGTCAACTTGCCCAACGCACCACCAATGATAATGTGACTTTAAAATCATTGTTTTGGACTGGGGCAAACTATTACCACCCAAGAGCCTTTCCAGACCTGTCAGAAGGAACATGGAGGGAGGCCATCCTACGCTGTCTGGAGAGTCTCTATCCACAGTCCAGACCAGCGTCCATGTCACCGAACACAGATTCCCGCCAACCATTACCCCAAGACACGGAGATGATGCCAGAAACCACTGCAGATGGGGAGTTACTCTCTGCCACGATGGAGGAGCCTGTGAGGATGGCAGCACTGACAATCACCCCAGAGACAAAGCACCACACTGAGTCAAACCAGGTGTGTGAGGCGGCAATTCGTCCATTGCCGTAGGAGATTTAGTGGACATCGAAGGAGTGGATTGGAGCCCCGTCCACACTGCCGCCACTGTGAGTTTCTGTTGGACTCTATGGACAGTTACTTAGAGGATTATTCCCTGCCCCATTCTAAACCCACCTGATTCTTCCTCTTCAGATCAACTAATGCCTGTCAGACCACAGCCTGTCCGTCTGCCCAGTCTCAGCTGTCCCCTGTCAGCCCCTCTGTTCCTCCTCAGCCTCTTCTCAGTGGCATGGATCCACTTCTGGCCCTCCAAGAGCCAGCTACTCCTGGGCATGTGGATCTCCTGGCTCTGCCAGAAACTTCAAACACTTTGGAATGTCAGGTAATGACAAGTTTACACCACAGGACTTTAAACGTTGGCAGATCGCTGTGCTGCTCAGACTACATGACCTGCTGTGGAGTCTTGAAGTCATTGTGGTGTTCACACTACATGACACTACGTAAAAGAACCGCAACAGGAGGTTAAACACTACACAAGCTGACAATAAAGGCCCTTTCACACCGGATGCGTAACGAAAAAGCGAATAGTTCGCGTCAAAACCATTCACATCAGCCGCGACGCGAATTTGCGGCGTTTGAGCTCTGAAAGATTCCAAAACATTTGCGGCGACAGCTGAATGAAAAAAAATATATATATATTTCAACAAAATAATCTTCATCCTGTTGGAAAGGTTGGTCAGTTTAACTGCTCAGGACAAACAACAGACACTTCATCATCCAGTGAAGATGAGCTTTTCATTTTTTTTCAAAGACTGAAAATAAGTTTTTGGGTGCACCCAGTCTTAATAACAACACATTCACTTTCCATAGTCACGGACACAATTAGGTTTAAAAAAAAAAAATCAACAAGTTTTACCTCAGAAGGTTATCCTTGTAGCCTACAGCGACTTGCATGTACTCCCACAGGAGCTGTAATCTCGTGAGAAATGCCATACCTGTCAAAGGTTAATGTTGATTGAATAGCTAGTGACATCTACTGGACATTTCGTTTACAGAAACGAAACCCACTCACATATACTGCGAGTAGCCCAGGCTATAAATAGGCTTCTGTCTAAGATAAGAACCTTTATTTGTCCCACAATGGGGAAATTGTATGCCTATGGACTACAGATAGAAGTTTAACTACTAGATATAGTTTAAATAAACATTCACACGGTAGTTTTCTATTGTAAATGCGTCGACACACAAGCTCAGATGAAAATCAGATGATCTGTCATTGTTGCTGTGACATCACCTTGATTGGTTGAAGCCTTTTCTGTCGCCTCGAATGTGAAAAAAAAAATCGTCATTGAAGAGTAAAAAATAAACGTTTTTTCGCAGCAGCACATTCGCGTTTGTTGTGGAAGCACTCATTACACAAACAGCTGATCAAAAAACAAAACCATTGCGCAAATAATTTGCGCGTCAAAATCGCGTCCAGTGTGAAAGGACCTTACCTCGACAACAACCAACAAGAGTCACACAACAACTTTATTTGAAAATGAACACTGGGAAGAAATTAAATTCTGAATTGAATTGAATTAAAATTAAATTAATCCTTTCACACATAAGTTTAAAATATTCTGCCTGACCTCCCAGAGTTAAGGCGACCATTAAGCCCCGGGTATACTTCGGCCGCACACCCTGGCCACATGCAGGCCAAATTTCGAGATCGCGCGGACAGTCCGCATGCACAAGCAGTATAGAAGAGTCCACTAGGTGGCAATACGCATAGTATTGAGCACAGTGTTCAGCCGTCAAAGAAGAGTGTGAAAAGACAACAACACGCTTGAAAAAAAGAGAAAAACACGACAATGGACGGCGAACTTGACGAGCGTTTGAGCAGATTAGAAAGTAACCACATTTGTACAATTCATGTTTGAAAGGGTACAAAGATGTGTTTAGGGCGGCAAATTCACGGAGGGGGATAAGTAAAATATGGGAAAGGATGCACTTCTTTTCTTCTCCGATCATGCCCAGTGAATGTCACGTTGATGACACAACTCAGTGCTGCTCTCCGATGTCAGGTAAAGCATAGAAAAAAACTGTACTGCACATGTGACGAACACGGTCATCCGCGCGCATCCGTGGTGTAGTATACTTTGAAAGACGCACGCATGACGCGTCCGGGCGCGGAAAGTGAAGTATACCCGGGGCTTTAGAACATTTTCCTTTATTGTTTCCATGACGACGCCGTCATGCTTGTCACATGACACACTGCGGCCACACTGTATGACAGATGTAGGCTATCGCTTTTCTCACCATGCCATCAACTATCTGAAATTCTGATTCTCAAATATTTATAAGTGAATGTTGTGTCATTTAAAAACCTATATAATGACCTTGATCTTAATCTATAACATGACATGGGCACCGCATTGTTAGTTTGTGCAGCAGTTCAGAGAGTCCTGTCAGTTGGATTTATAGGCTACATACAGCACTGGGAGAACAACAGAGTGTTACTTACACAAGGTATATGTACTATATATAAATAAACATAGGCAAAATTATATTTGAATGGACTGTTATTGCTGCTTCCATAGACATCAGTGTGTATTTCATTGGCTGTTGTGTCACGACATGTGACACCCACAGGATGTCAAGTCAGCTGACATCCTACGCTGTCTGGAGAGTCTCTATCCACAGTCCAGACCAGCGTCCATGTCACCGAACACAGATTCCCGCCAACCATTACCCCAAGACACGGAGATGATGCCAGAAACCACTGCAGATGGGGAGTTACTCTCTGCCACGATGGAGGAGCCTGTGAGGATGGCAGCACTGACAATCACCCCAGAGACAAAGCACCACACTGAGTCAAACCAGGTGTGTGAGGCGGCAATTCGTCCATTGCCGTAGGAGATTTAGTGGACATCGAAGGAGTGGATTGGAGCCCCGTCCACACTGCCGCCACTGTGAGTTTCTGTTGGACTCTATGGACAGTTACTTAGAGGATTATTTCCTGCCCCATTCTAAACCCACCTGATTCTTCATCTTCAGATCAACTAATGCCTGTCAGAACACAGCCTGTCCGTCTGCCCAGTCTCAGCTGTCCCCTGTCAGCCCCTCTGTTCCTCCTCAGCCTCTTCTCAGTGGCATGGATCCACTTCTGGCCCTCCAAGAGCCAGCTACTCCTGGGCATGTGGATCTCCTGGCTCTGCCAGAAACTTCAAACACTTTGGAATGTCAGGTAATGACAAGTTTACACCACAGGACTTTAAACGTTGGCAGATCGCTGTGCTGCTCAGACTACGACCTGCTGTGGAGTCTTGAAGTCATTGTGGTGTTCACACTACATGACACTACGTAAAAGAACCGCAACAGGAGGTTGCACACTACACAAGCTGACAATAAAGGCCCTTTCACACCGAATGCATAATGAAAAAGCGAATAGTTCGCGTCAAAACCATTCACATCAGCCGCGACGCGAATTTGCGACGTTTGAGCTCTGAAAGATTCCAAAACATTTGCGACGACAGCTGAATGAAAAAAAATATATATATATTTCAACAAAATAATCTTCATCCTGTTGGAAAGGTTGGTCAGTTTAACTGCTCAGGACAAACAACAGACACTTCATCATCCAGTGAAGATGAGCTTTTCATTTTTTTTCAAAGACTGAAAATAAGTTTTTGGGTGCACCCAGTCTTAACAACAACACATTCACTTTCCATAGTCACGGACACAATTTAGGTTTAAAAAAAAAAAAAAAAAAAAATTAACAAGTTTTACCTCAGAAGGTTATGTTATCCTTGTAGCCTACAGCGACTTGCATGTACTCCCACAGGAGCTGTAATTTCGTGAGAAATGCGATACCTGTCAAAGGTTAATGTTGATTGAATAGCTAGTGACATCTACTGGACATTTCGTTTACAGAAAAGAAACCCACTCACATATACTGCGAGTAGCCCAGGCTATAAATAGGCTTCTGTCTAAGATAAGAAAACCTTTATTTGTCCCACAATGGGGAAATTGTATGCCTATGGACTACAGATAGATGTTTAACTACTAGATATAGTTTAAATAAACATTCACACGGTAGTTTTCTATTGTAAATGCGTCGACACACAAGCTCAGATGAAAATCAGATGATCTGTCATTGTTGCTGTGACATCACCTTGATTGGTTGAAGCCTTTTCTGTCGCCTCGAATGTGAAAAAAAAAATCGTCATTGAAGAGTAAAAAATAAACGTTTTTTCGCAGCAGCACATTCGCGTTTGTTGTGGAAGCACTCATTACACAAACAGCTGATCAAAAAACAAAACCATTGCGCAAATAATTTGCGCGTCAAAATCGCGTCCAGTGTGAAAGGACCTTACCTCGACAACAACCAACAAGAGTCACACAACAACTTTATTTGAAAATGAACACTGGGAAGAAATTAAATTCTGAATTGAATTGAATTAAAATTAAATTAATCCTTTCACACATAAGTTTAAAATATTCTGCCTGACCTCCCAGAGTTAAGGCGACCATTAAGCCCCGGGTATACTTCGGCCGCACACCCTGGCCACATGCAGGCCAAATTTCGAGATCGCGCGGACAGTCCGCATGCACAAGCAGTATAGAAGAGTCCACTAGGTGGCAATACGCATAGTATTGAGCACAGTGTTCAGCCGTCAAAGAAGAGTGTGAAAAGACAACAACACGCTTGAAAAAAAGAGAAAAACACGACAATGGACGGCGAACTTGACGAGCGTTTGAGCAGATTAGAAAGTAACCACATTTGTACAATTCATGTTTGAAAGGGTACAAAGATGTGTTTAGGGCGGCAAATTCACGGAGGGGGATAAGTAAAATATGGGAAAGGATGCACTTCTTTTCTTCTCCGATCATGCCCAGTGAATGTCACGTTGATGACACAACTCAGTGCTGCTCTCCGATGTCAGGTAAAGCATAGAAAAAAACTGTACTGCACATGTGACGAACACGGTCATCCGCGCGCATCCGTGGTGTAGTATACTTTGAAAGACGCACGCATGACGCGTCCGGGCGCGGAAAGTGAAGTATACCCGGGGCTTTAGAACATTTTCCTTTATTGTTTCCATGATGACGTGTCATGCTTGTCACATGACACACTGCGGCCACACTGTATGACAGATGTAGGCTATCGCTTTTCTCACCATGCCATCAACTATCTGAAATTCTGATTCTCAAATATTTATAAGTGAATGTTGTGTCATTTAAAAACCTATATAATGACCTTGATCTTAATCTATAACATGACATGGGCACCGCATTGTTAGTTTGTGCAGCAGTTCAGAGAGTCCTGTCAGTTGGATTTATAGGCTACATACAGCACTGGGAGAACAACAGAGTGTTACTTACACAAGGTATATGTACTATATATAAATAAACATAGGCAAAATTATATTTGAATGGACTGTTATTGCTGCTTCCATAGACATCAGTGTGTATTTCATTGGCTGTTGCGTCATGACATGTGAAACCCATAGGATGTCAAGTCAGCTGACAGCTCCAGATATTTAGCATGCTAGATGTTCGTCTGGCATCAGCGACGTGTCATTGAGTAGTTCACACTTAAAGATTGGTGAGCGCCCATCACTCACTGATTTTCCCCTGATCACAGCCCGAGCTTAAAATCCTGTAGTGTAATCTTGGCATAAGTGATGATCACTTATCTTTGGACAGGATTTATTTCCAGGTAAAACTGTGTACTCAACTAAAACGACTTTCTTATCACAGGACTTTGCCAACATTCTTGCTTGATATAGTTTTTCAGCTGCTGTAGAGTTCAGGGTCATCTTTGAGTTATTTTTCTCTATAGGTTAAAGATCTGGACGGCAGTCAGGCCAATTCAGCACCTGGATTCTTCTACAACGAAGCTGTGCTGTTGTAACAGCTGCAGTATGTGGTTTTACATTGTTCTGAGGAAATACACAAGGCCTTCCTTGAAATAGGCGTCGTCTGGAGGGGATAATTATAACTTTATTATTATAAAATGGACTTAAATTGAGTGCTCGCCTGTGTGTAATCAAATGCATCATTTTCATTTTATTCTGTAGACTGAATTCGTGCTCTTCTGCCACACTGGAGCGCACTCACCACTTACTGGACAGGTGTGGGAATTACAGTTGCAAGTTACATCAGCCTCAGTGTAATCGGTCAAAATGACGGACGGCCTTCAGATTTTTCCATCACTGCAAAAAAATTCCATCAATGACGAAAAATGTTCTGGTGTTTACCGACAGTGGTTTGTGGAAGTATTTCTGGGCCCATTTAGTAATGTCATTGACACGATCATGCTGATGAGTGTTGCAGTGTCATATGAGGGCCTGAAGACCTAACAGAATAATTTAGACCATCCAATAAAGGTCTAAAATATTCTGTTAAACAAAAACCCAAACTTTGCTTAAATTTGGACCCCTACTTGATGCCTTACTACTGTGTAGACACTAATGACTGACTAATTTATGTATTATTATTTTCCCTCTTTTGTTTTACTTTTGGACCTTGTTATTTTTATTTACTACTTGTCATTTTTATTTACGTTGTGTTAATTCATTCTCAATTTTTATGTTTATTTATTTTCCCATTTATTTTTCTTTCCTGTTCATATTAATTGTTATAATGAAAAAGGGAATGTGCTGATATTCTTAGTGCATTTACATATTTCACATTTGTATACATATTCCCAATAAATATCTCTTTACAATAAAAGAAATAGATATTTGGTTTAATGTTACTCAAAATAATTTTTTAGGCCACTTCTGAATTAATTTTCCTAATTTAATCTGTCACATCCTAATAGTGAACACCCAAATCAGATCTTCTCAGGTTGAAGCAGTATGTATTAGTCCAGTCATGTGATCCCAACATGTCTGTTCACAAGAGGCGACCCGCTCCATGTCACTTTCAACTCTTCAAAAATATCATTAATTTCTGTAGCTCTAGACATTTTAATAAGGATCAAATGACTGAGTTCAGCTTTGAGAATGAAACCAACCTGTTTGTTCCTCAGTTTCTTCATGTTTGACTCTGAATGTTTCTTCAATCTTCACATCTTCACTCTCCTCTTTAATAAACTCCATCTTTACAACAGTGTGTCATGTGGATCTCAGATGCTTCACCAGGAGTTGTTTGGACACTTAAATAAAAAAAATAAAAATAAAAACTTTCAAAATCTAAATCTGAGTCTATCTCAATCAGATCTAGTTCAGTAGTTCAGTACACTTGTGAGAGAGTCGGAGTGAGAGTTAATGGACTTAAAGGTGCCCTAGAATGCTTTTTCACAAGATGTAATATAAGTCTAAGGTGTCCCCTGAATGTGTCTGTGAAGTTTCAGCTCAAAATACCCCATAGATTTTTTAATTCATTTTTTTAACAGCCTATTTTGGGGCATCATTATAAATGCACCGATTCAGCGTGCTTCCCCTTTAAATGCTCGCACTCCCTGCCCCCGGAGCTCGCGACTGCCTTAAACAGTGCATAAACAAAGTTCACACAGCTAATATAACCCTCAAAATGGTTCTTTACAAAGTGTTCATCATGCAGCATGTCTAATCGTGTAAGTATAGTATTTATTTGGATGTTTACATTTGATTCTGAATGAGTTTGATAGTATGCTCCGTGGCTAAAGCTAACGTTACACACTACTGGAGAGATTTATAAAGAATGAAGTTGTGTTTATGAATTATACAGACTGCAAGTGTTTAAAAATGAAAATAGCGACGGCTCTTGTCTCCGTGAATACAGTAAGAAACGATGGTAACTTTAACCACATTTAACAGTACATTAGCAACATGCTAACGAAACATTTAGAAAGACAATTTACAAATATCACTAAAAATATCATGTTATCATGGATCATGTCAGTTATTATCGCTCCATCTGCCATTTTTCTCTGTTGTTCTTGCTTGCTTACCTGCATAAAGTCTGATGATTCAGCTGTGCACAGATCCAGACGTCTAATGCCTTGAATGTCTAATGCCTTGAACATGTTGCCTGGCAAGGCCAGACTGATATATCTTCTACAAGATATATCAGTCTGGCCAGTCTGCCATCCGTCGCGATTCGAGTCAACTCCAAAACGTACAGACGAATCAGATTCGTTTATTTCAGTGACGCAAACAGCGTCACTCTAGTGCGGCGAAAGTGCCTTCAATATCAAGCAGAGCAGACCATGTCTCTTAAAACAGCTTCTTTTTAGCCTTTTTAAGTGAAAACATGTAGAATCTCAGTATTGATCGGGTGACTGTGCGTTTTAAACAGTTTATTGAACAGCTTGATGGCCTGATACAATGTCACACACACACACATAAACGAGACGAGGCGAGCCGAGCCTTTTAAAGCAGCCGTGAGCTGACGGCCTCTTTTTAAATAAAAACACTCCAGCAGATTCAGATTCGATTTGCCTCAGTTTGTCAAGATTCATTACATCTTTGTTTATGCCATCTAGAATCTCAGCACTGATCGGGTGACTGTATGTTTTAAACAGTTTATTGAACAGCTTGATGGCCTGATACGATGTCACACGCACACATAATTGGCAATAACACCACGTATTCTCAAATTCTTACATCAACAACGACACAAGTCATTAACGTCGCTTTCTCTAGCGCTAGCCATGTTAAACTACTCTCCGTGCTTGCCAAAAAACTATTGTGCTTGCCCGGGGCCGTTTATTTACTTTTTGCTGTTGACTCTCTTGTCGCTTTGCTAACGTCATATCCGCCCTTCTCTGATTGGTTTACTCTGCTTCCTGTTTGCTCGGATTTGCTCCGCCCTAGAAATCAAATTGATTCACTGGCCGATCAGACTCATCCGCTGGTACAGTGGTGTGGCTTGATTTTCCGGGCAATTGATCATGGGCTGGCATATGCAAATATTGGGGTCGTACACTCAAAACTAGCATCTACAAAATTAATAAAAGAACACAGATTACATAGTAGCTTTATATTAAGACATATTTATTTGTAGATTACATTTACTAGATTACTCTTTCGTGAAAAATAAGTAGTTTTGCACAAGTTATCATTGTACACGTCTGTTTGTTCTCGTTGTATTTACACAGTTTGACCAGCAGGAGTCGGTGTTTAAGAAGATTCGAACGCTTTCAAACAGTGAATCATTCTGTGCAGCGATTGACTCGGTTGACTCTTGAGCTTCCATAAATGCCTTTTCTCTGATCACTACATGCCAGTGACAGAATTTATGTTTATGATAATCTGATTCACGATATAGCGAGAGAATGAGACGCGTCTTTTTGTTACTCTGTATGTACACTGTGTGGATGAGCTTTACTCAAAAAAATAAAATGTTCATTAATGTTAGATAAAGCATTATGTTACATTCAACAATCAAACATTCATTTAGCGGTTCTTGATAAAACAAACAGTTAATGCCTGAACAGTTTGAATTGATTCAAATGTTTTGAATGCTTAAAACAAACCTTTCTTCAGCAGAATCACAACAGATGCAGGAGCGCGTCGCCGACTTATGACGTCATGTCGGCACTCCAAAATAAAAGTCCTGTTCACACGCTAGAGTCAGAAATGTGCATAAAAATTCACATACAAATAATAAAACATATATCAGCGAAATACATATTAAAATGCGTGTTAATCAATGATTTGCTAAAAATAATTACAAAAGAAAGAGTTTGAACCACATCTAATATGTGAGATTCTGATAATGGCTAAACACCATTTTTACAAGGGGTCCTGCTAATTAAACCACTTGATAACTGTGAGAATGTGTTGTTTGTAAATGGCTCTGCCTTCAGAGACAAAACAACAGGCCGGAATTGTGAAGAATAAGTTGTGACCGTGAAGTGTTATGACCAAACAAAATGTTTATATTTGTTTTTATATGAAGAGTTTGGTTCCAAAATGCAATAACTCCATTTTGATTATTTTGAGTAAAAAGGTGTTTTCTTTACCAAGTAAGTGGCAAGATGAAAACCCCTATTTTCTGTTTCAAACTTTCAGATAGCATCTTTTGGATATAAAAACATTAAAAAATCAAATCTACATTTTGATTTTAAAAAGTTTATTATAAAAACGTATTATTTGTTTTTCCCAAAATGCAATAAATCCATGACACTTTTTTTTTTTCAAAATGCAATTAATTCGTCAATATAAAAATTATTTTTCAAATTGAAAATACACAACAAAGTAAGTTGATTCACATATATGACAGAGTCTAAACTTTGCCAATATTTATCTTATATTCACCCATGTTACTAAAAATACATTCAACCGTCGCTCCCAAAATGGTCATCTTGTTAATGTTATGAATTATTTGTCATTACCGATTAAAGAGTATCTGGTGCCACCGCACGGTTTAATAAACACACTTTTTTTTCCGAGTACATTTGTATTAAAAACGGCTTTTAAAAAAAGCCTTTAATGTTTACAGTGCGTGGAATGGTGCGCTGTGATTGGTTGAGAGCGGATATATCACGTTCTGCAGAAAAAGGAGACTGGCGTTTGTCGCGTTTTGGGAAGAAAGGGAGAAAACATGACAGAATAACACGACGGATATCGCATTTTGCGCAAAATTAATAAATGACTTTTCAATACCGACCAGATACAATACTGATTTTGGCGGAAACTCAATTTTTTGAAAATGGCGTTTATCGCGTTTTGGAACCAAACTCTTCATATGATACATTTTATATAAATATTATACATTTATATAAATTTCCCAAAATTTCCAATTAATTCCCATAAATTCCCGTAAATTCCCATAAATTCCTGTTAAGTTTCCAAATTGGAATATTTTCAAAATTCCCCAGGTTAAGTTCCCGTGGAAACTTTCCGGAAATTTACCGGAAACCTTACGCCCCTTTGCAACCCTACTTGTGACCCTCACTGGAGCGGGAAAACTGATGACTGACAAAATTGTGACTATCTACACAGACGCCCATTACTGGTTCGGGGTGGTAGACGATCTTTGAGGTGCTGTGGTTTGAATTCTGTTTGTAACAAACTAATGCAAAAAGTTTCTGTTTCTGTAAGTGCCAGAGCAGACACGGAGATTGTGTGTAATCTGTTATCTGAAAATAACCTTGATTCTTCTAACTCTTTACAGAGCATGTTCAGAGACAGAGAAAGCTGGAGGAAATCTGGTGGCAGAATTAAAGATGGAGTTTAGTTTAGTGTTGATGGCAAATGTTGTTTAGAGAAACATGTCTCCAACCACTATGATCAATTAATGATGAACAATGAATCAAAAAGGGAGGATGGTAACTAAATTAATGTATGGCTGAAAATATGCCTGAAATTTTTTTAATTAGGTTGGAAGACCCCATTTTTAGAAATGGAAGGTGCTAAAGAATGAGTGGCATCAACAGAATTGTGTGAGACATGTTGAACTATTGTAAAGAAATGTTTTCTGTCCTGTCTAACGTTTGTACAGGTGAAATCAGCTCAAGGAATACCAAATCAGCACTGAGGTTTGTCAATGACACATCATGGGCTACAAAATGGATCTGTTGTGAAAAGATGTTATACAACTGATGATACATGCAATATGTCTGTAAAATGAAGGATGTGATCTTTAGTTTTATGATTGGGCAATGTACCTCAATTAGTTGTTTGTATGAAGATCAGAGATGAGGAGTATAAATGTGATGTAATAACGTACGTTAGCTTGTTTTCATTTTTGAGAAGATATGCATTTTTACCTTAGTGAAGCATTGTAATAGATGTAGTGATTAGTTATCAATGAATGATAAAAAGGGGGGAATTTTGAGTTTCTGTATAATTTCCATATGATTTTACTTATATGGTTATGGTTAAATGATTTAGTTTTTCTAAGAAGTGCTTAAATATGCCTACTGAGGGTGAAAAAAAGTGAAAAACCACTGAAGTGGTAGACATGTTCCTGATATGTTAAAAGGACAGAGGCTTCAGCCTTGGAGGTTAGAGATATAAAAGTGAGGGGAAGCTTTCGTTCTTGGTCTTACACTCTGCAGCTACTTGTGTTTCTGTTGACTGTCTGACCTTTTTGCAAGAAATAAAACTTTTGAAAGACAATTGGACGTGTTTGTCTCTTATGCAGTGAGAGTCCTGTTGATTTTTGCCATGGCAAAATCATGGAAACACCAATGACGCTTTAATAAGTGAACAACTGTTTTGATATATTTATAGACAAAACTAATTGTTGTTATATACAGTACAGTCCAAAAGTTTGGAACCACTAAGATTTTTAATGTTTTTAAAAGAAGTTTCATCTGCTCACCAAGGCTACATTTATTTAATTAAAAATACAGTAAAAAACAGTAATATTGTGAAATATTATTACAATTTAAAATAACTGTTTTCTATTTGAATATATTTCACAAAGTAATTTATTCCTGTGATGCAAAGCTGAATTTTCAGCATCATTACTCCAGTCTTCAGTGTCACATGATCCTTCAGAAATCATTCTGATATGCTGATTTGCTGCTCAAGAAACATTTAATGTGTACAATTGTACAAAATATTTGTGTACAATATTTTTTTTCAGGATTATTTGATGAATAGAAAGTTCAAAAGAACAGTGTTTATCTGAAATCTAATCTTTTGTAACATTATAAATGTCTTTACTGACACTTTTGATTGATTTAATGCATCCTTGCTGAATAAAAGTATTCATTTCTTTAATTTCTTTTCAAAAAAATAAAAATAAAAATTCTTACTGACCCCAAACTTTTGAACGGTAGTGTATAATGCTACAGAAGCTTTGTATTTCAGATAAATGCTGTTCTTTTGAACTTTCTATTCATCAAAAAATCCTGAAAAAAAAAGTACACAACTGTTTTCAACATTGAAAATAATCAGAAATGTTTATTGAGCAGCAAATCAGCATATTAGAATGATTTCTGAAGGATCATGTGACACTGAAGACTGGAGTAACGATGCTGAAAATTCAGCTTTGCATCACAGGAATAAATTACTTTGTCAAATATATTTAAATAGTACACAGTTATTTTAAATTGTAATAATATTTCACAATATTACTGTTTTTACTGTATTTTTAATTAAATAAATGTAGCCTTGGTGAGCAGACGAAACTTCTTTTAAAAACATTAAAAATCTTAGTGGTTCCAAACTTTTGGACTGTACTGTAGCTCAACACGTTTAGTCTTATTGTTTAAATATAATTTTCTTGATTTTTTCCGAGTACCATGCTTTACCATGCCTCAGAGAAAAACACTATTCTGTCAAGTAGCTAACATAGCATAATTGTCAGGAACACAGACAGGTAAGTGTATAACAGGTAGTTTATTTAGATCCAGTGTTGCCAGAAGTACGATAATTAACATATTTGTATGATAATTTTGACCTCTGTACGATGTATGATCAATAAAGAAAAAAATCCCATAATGTACGATAATTTCAGAACTTTGTGACACTTCAAATGATGGTTGTTATAATTGGCTTATTCTCCTTGATCTAGCTGTGGATCATGATTGTAAGGAGAACGTGAATGTTAGGCATGTCTTCCATCTCATCTCATGTTACGTCTTCTCGGCCAAACATCATGGAGAATGACTCTCTCACGAGCACAAGTTAACGTTCCTGCCGCGGCGCTATTTGGTCAATTGTTTCCCACTAAGGTATGCCTAGTTATTTATCTAATGTGGTAATTTGCAGGTCATGTCAACAAGTTGTTGGTCTAGATAAATAGCTGTATTCTGTATGTTTGACTAGTCAAATCACCTTTATTTATAAAGCGCTTTTTATAATGCAGATTGTGTCAAAGTATAGCTTTACAGAGATAGAGGGAACATAATTTTGGCTGTAAAATAGCAGCTAAAATAGTGTGATTGTCCAGCTTAAGTTAGTTCAGTATTGATTGTTTCTGTTGTAAAAATCATTAGTTATGAAATTAGTTCATTTACCTATACTAAAAATCTGTGTACGATCATTTTCTTCCAAATATGATAATTTTGAGCTTCTGGTCATTTCCAATCTGGCAACACTGTTTAGATCAGAGGCTCGCAAACTGGCAGACGGAGAATGCAGGTGAGTAATGGCACAAGCACTTATGAACAGTCACTTAGCTGAAGAGTAATAGAGGAATGTCTCTTTGTAAGTATGGAGTGAAACAGATGGGAAAACAGATGAAGGAAAATGCGAGGAGGAAGATCCAGATGGCTTGGGTAAGTAGTCCAGGAACATGTAACAGTGCTTTCCATTGACGAGACCATGGTGAGGAAGGTGACTGCATAAATAGGGAGTGTTGATGACTTGCAGGTGCAGGAAATTGGTGAGCGAGTGCAGACGAGGAACCAGAGGGATGCTGGGAAATGGAGTGCAAGTGCTGGTGTTTGTGACAATCAGAAGCTGCTTTATTTTTAGTTACAGTAATACAGAATTTTCTCCATCATACAATACGTTTTAAAATTAATTGCATGCCATTTATCAACACAAGCCATCCAGCATTTAATATGATATTGTAAAATCGATCCATCTTACTTCAGTGTGTAACAGTGTCTCACAGCAGCCGCCGAGCGAACGCACAGAGTAACGTTATAACATCATTTTCAACACTCCCAAATGTATCTAATATGATAAACAGAGCTGTGTTTCCTCATACTCATGACCGGAAAAGCAGAAGCGGCGCCGGCGATTGTGTCATAATAAAAGTCCCGCTGCTCGTGAGGTGTGTGTTGATCAATCGCTCCAGCTCCTCGTTCAGCTCCACAACACTCGCTCCTGCTCTGCTTCATACTACAGTAACGTTAATAATCACATCCATGAACATGATTTCTTCCCGAGTCCAATCCCGATTCTTTTCCACCGGCTGTGATGTGAAGACCACATGTCCCATGATTGCACTCTCAAACTTGGTGTCATCAAGCTACGCCTTTGTTTTGAACAGGCTACTAGCGGACAGAAATCCTACATACTGAACCTTTAATTTCAGGGTTTATGATGTCAGCAACCCGGAAAGAAGCTCGTTGTAGTCCAAACCAGTCGCAATTGTAGGTATTAAATTGCCATAACTTTAAAAGACAATATCTCTGTTTGCATTGAACTTTCAGCGCGCTGTAACTGTTGTAAATTGACTCATTTGTTTCCTTTTTTCCCTTTATTTTTTTTGCAATATTACTTACATTTTAAGTTCAAAAATTATTATAAAAGTTCTAAAGTGCTAATTCCAGAAACAGAGTATTGTGCTATAAAAGGGATATTTTTCTGAACATTAATAAACACTTTATTCTATGATATTTAATTCTTTATTTTCTGGGTATTTCTGGGCATTGTCACAGATCCCTTGTTCCCCGGACTCCATTTCCCATCATCCTCCTGTTCTCCACACCTGCACTCACTTCCCTTGTCATCTCTCATCATCTCCTCATCATCACTCATCATCTACACCTGGACTTAATCATCATCACTGCCTTTATTATGGACTCACTCCCTGTCCGTTCTCTGTTGTGTTAAGGTTGTGTTTGTGTCGCTCTATGTTATATTCCTGAATTATCATTAAACCCAGTGGTTTTGTAGATCTCCGTATTTGCCTCATCTCTCCTGCATACACACCAGTAACAGGCATATACTATTACCTAAAATATATTCATGGTTTATTGCTTGTGTGTTTTGAATACACTCATAATAAATTTGTAATGTACTTATAAAACAAATAAAGTACACTTTAATACACTAAGCATGTAATTAGTCACTACACAGGAAAATACTTAAAGTTTACTAAGTATACTTGAAGTTGTTCCAATTTAACACATAAATGTACACTAAATACACTTAAATTTATGCTTTACTACAATTTAATTACAACTAAAATATACTTAGTACGAAATTAGTTGTTCCAAAATAGCACACTTCAAGTTAACTAATTATTAACAAGTATACTGATAATAATTCTGGCTGCAAGTATACTTAGAGAAAAGTATACTTATAAAAAAACTTAATACTTTAAAAAAAAAAAAAATTCACCAGGCAATGCAATGTATATATGCAATGCAACGTAAGCTGCTTTGGATAAAAGCTTCTGTCAAAGGCACAAATGTATCAGCAGATGCAAATGTAATGTTCTTTGTGATTTTCCGTTGACCCATAATTTTTTATTGTATTTCATGTGTACATCTGTATTCAGAAAATATACAAGCATTTTATTAAAGGTGCTAAAGAGGATGTTTTGTTTTATACATTTTTGCAATATTACTTGAAACTGTCTTTACTAACTGACAAAAGACTATTTATTAGGTGCACTGAAAGGAATAATATTAATATACATCATCTGTGCACGAGGTAGGGCCTTAAAAACATCAGGCCCTCTGGCTTGTCAATCACTGCCATGACATTCCTTGTGAGAGACGAGCACGGCTGCGCGTTCCAGTAACTTTCCACACTCCACAGGTACCGCATGCGATGTTTTTGTCCGGAGACAGGAGTAACAACTGCAGATTATGAGTCACCTGCGGTGAGTCCGACATAATGAATCCACTAACACGACACAGCGAATGCCAGTGGTAAACAGTTTTGGGAGGCGTTCCTTCGAAGGAGGGGGGTTGTTCTTGCGCATGCGTTCATTTCAAAAACTCAGTAACAGTCTTTGGTTTCTCAGTCGACGAAAAGATCCTCTTTAGCACCTTTAATGTATCTTGGTTTAAACACCAAGTTTAAACACTGTCAGTCTTCATCGGTCTATTCCAGACATCCCACCTCTCCTGGAAGTTCTGGGAGTCTCACTATTCCTTAATCCCTCCCTATTCTAGCTTAAAGGGTTAGTTCACCCAAAAATGAAAATTCTGTCATTTATCACTCACCCTCATGCCGTTCCACACCCGTAAGACCTTCATTCATCTTCAGAACACAAATTAAGATATTTTTGATGAAATCCGATGGCTCCGTGAGGCCTGCATAGCCAGCAATGATATTTCCTCTCTCAAGTACTGTACTAAAAACATATTTAAATCAGTTCATGTGAGTACAGTTGTACTAAACTGAGGGCCAGTGATTAATATGTTCATTCATTCTTTGTATGTGTATTGGTTAATTTGCTCTTGTTATTTAGTCAGGCATCAGTCACTTGCCTATAGTTAGGACCCAGAAGGTGAAAAGGACCCGTATGCTGACGCAGTTTAGAATTCAGTTATTATCGTCTTTATTATTACTGCCGCGAGACGAACCTAACAGTGATGATAATGCCGTTCTGCCGCGATATTGAGAAATCGCATGTGTGCGTGCATCCAAGAGTAAGTTTGTTCTTTATACTGTTTACATTTGATCGCGCATTTGTCTTTAACCCTCTGGAGTCTGAGGCTGATTTGGGGCTTGGAGAAGTTTTGACATGCCCTGACATTTGTGCTTTTTTCAGTTGTTCATAAACATATTAATGGAAAAAGTGTCATTACACTGTATTCAGCACAAACTAGGCTACAATAATATGTGAGGAACATGTATGTACATGTTTGTGTTTTTGAAGGAATAACATTTATGCGTGGTTATTGAAAAAACAAAAAACTTAAGCCACTGAAATAAGGCCAAAAAAAGTATAGTAAATCTGTGTTTACAATACTTTAGGGTATTGGAGGTTGTAAACTAGAGTTTTTGCTTCAAAATTATGTAAACATTATGCTGCCTACTCCTTCATATAAAACAATATATTGATTTAGTTTTTGTAAGACACTTTTTGCCAAGAAACACAGTATGCGTGGAGGCATGAATCACCACTGAATAATGGGCCATTCTCACCTGAGAAGACAAAAGAATTGGATAGTAATGAGCTGAAATGACTTGCATATTAATGAGGCATTTCAGTCAGGTAGGCTGTGAAAAAAACCTTCTGTGATGTCTCAAGCTCATCATGATATATGAAACATACAGAAAAATATTATTACAATATAAAGTAATGGTTTTATATTATACTTTAAAATATAATGTATTTCTGTGATGCAAAGAGTCTGAATATAGGCTTTTAGTTTAAAAGCATGCACATTTGGAGAAATATTGGATTCTCATATGCTTATGTCAATTTTTTTTATACAGAGGAGTTATATTTATTTAATATTTATTGTCATTACTATGAGCGCTGGTGTTTTCAATTCATACTCGAAGTCAGAGGGCGCTCTCTGTGCATTTTTAGTCCACAAATTCATCTAAAAGAAGAAGAGGCTATTCCATGAATGGAGTTTCCAATTCATACTGCAGCCGGAGGGCGCTAAAGAAACAAAAACTCATCTAAAATTCATCTATAGAAGAAAAGAAAACAGGAACTAACTGCATGTCTTCTAGAGCTCCCTAACCATGACTTTTACATCCAGATAAACACTTTTCAAGACAATAAATACACGATTGAGACGATGAATGCATGTATTGCCTCTGAATTTGCGTCTGAATAGCACTGGCTCCGTGGGTGTGGCCGCATTAGCGGATAATGAGCTGAATCACAGACTTCTGACATGGCTCTCTTTTCATACAGATTACATAAACACAGAAGGTTTGTTTTCGATTTGACTTACATGATTTAAAACCTGACATCTTAACGTTTTTTTAGACATAAGTTTAATTTTTCTGTGATTAGTATTCACTAAGTTACAGTTCATTTTCTGAGAACTATCAGATTGGACTTCGTTCAGAGGGAGAGGAGAAATCATGCATCATGTTAGTTTTCTTTATTTTACAAAAAGCACAACATTTTGTTTTTACTCTGAGTGTATACAAATAAAAGAAGATATTCTATAGTTTCAATTGATATATCACTTATGTCTCTATGACAAAAAATGACGGAGTATTTATGTTTTGTTATTTATGTTTTGCTGCAATGTGAAAAAACCCCTGCAAAACGCGTTTTCAGACCTCAGAGTGTTAAAGACGTGCTTATCGCGTCTGCCAAGCACATGTGTCTGTAAGCCAATCTCATTATACGATTGCTGTACATACATATTTTCAGTGTTAATGTCATAACAAATGCGGATATTATTCATTTGCATATTGATGGTTTATAAGTGTGTATATTTATACTTTATTGTTGTTTCCCTTTCTAGAACCACACTTAATTAAAGACTGTTCAAGTTTGCAATGAGTGGTCTATGAGTGGTGTGTGCATCTATCTCCTCCTAAACGGACAACACTTAATTGTTCTGATCGGACACTATTTGTTGGTTGCCACCGGGTATTAATTAGCACCTAAGAACTGAACAATTCTTTACATGGTCCTTCGAGCCGGATTGGGCAACTTCTGAATTAATATAATGTCCATACATAGTGAGGAGATTAGTGATGTTACAGTTCGCTCACGTCGCCGAACGCAGATGCCAAGGTATCTTGAAGACTACGAGGTGGATTATGTACCAGAGCAGCGATCAGCAAACACACCCTCAAACCACTCCAACGAAGGAGAACAGCTAATAGGGGCTACAGGAGGTCCATTACCAACTCACAACACCCTGGTTGCTGGCATTGATCACTTTCCTGCCTATGAAGGGAATCCACACTTCTCTCCTGAAGCACTGCAGATGCGCTTGAAGGATCTGGAGGAGGAGAACCGTCAGCTCAGACGCAACCTCAGTGAACAGTCTGCACCTCACACTCCAAGGTTATTGTCTCCATCTCAACTATTTTGTTCGCCTAGACACTTGACACACAATATGAGGATAATTTGCATGCAGAACGTCAACGTGACAGAATTGATAAGATCATTCTTGAGCTTCAGAGAATGAAGGTGAATTCCAAGCAATTCAGATCAACTTCGCCATCACCAGAGCGTGCAGTAACACCCCAGAGGGCTGAGCATGCTGATGAATGCTACCAACAGCCAAGGCAGCTATCCACACACTATTACAACCCAAGCTCCAGGCGACAGAGACCATTCATGCCATATCGTTCGTCATCGCCACCCAGTCAAGAGAACACTTATCGTGGTCCAACCCCAACCATTCCTAACTTCACCAAAGAGGATCCACGGGAGTTCACCAGGTTAAAAGTAGCTCTTGACAATCTCCTACCTGCTGATGCTACAGAGCGCTTTAAATTCCAAATATTGATGGATCATTTGAAGTTTGAGGAAGCATTGCTCATTGCTGACTCCTACAGTAACTGCCGGTACCCTTACAGTCATACCATGCGGACTCTAACAGAACTCTATGGGCAACCCCATCAACTTGCACTTCAACGCATTGCTGTTCTGATGGATGGATCCAGCATAAGAAGTGGTGACACCAGAGCATTCAGGCTTTTCGCACTGAAAGTACGGGCCCTGGTTGGAATGCTGGATCAATTAGGAAGTCCTGGACATACAGAACTGACTTGTGGGTCTCACGTCTCCCGCCTCCTAGCTAAACTACCTCACGATCTCCGAGCAAACTTTAAGAGGTATGTCAATCCACTCAAGACACCTATCCCTACCTTGACTGAATTTGCAGAATGGTTAGAGTATGAGGTGAGAGTGCAGGAGGACGGTACCCAGTTCAGTATTGACTCCAGTAGAGAGAGACAGAGCTTCCGCAAAGACCATCAAAGAGTGCCAAAATTATCACACAAATCTACTGCCATCTTCCATGGAAGCGAGCAAAGTCCAGTTTCCAAGGCCAAATCGGTTCGCCAAAAAACAGTGTCTGAGGTGAGAACACTAGAGAAACCAAAGAAATACTGCCCCTTTTGTAATACAACTCAACACTATCTCAATCAGTGTTCAAACTTCAAGCTGCTGACCAAAGAGCAGATTGTGACTTGGATCAGATCCAATCAGAGATGCTGGAAATGTGGGCGTGATCATCAAGCAGGTCAGTGTACTCTTAAGGCGAAATGCAAGAAGTGTCAAAGGAGACATTTAGAAATTCTGCATGAGGCCAACAATGAAACGAGTGCTACTGCTACCAAAGAAACAGGAGAGATCACCCAGTCCACCAGCACCACAATAGAAACACTATATGTCGATCGACCAACTGGCAGCAGTAGAGTGTTACTGAAATTGTGCAGAGTCATCATACGCAACGGAGACTTTTCACTGGATACATATGCACTGCTAGATGATGGTTCAGAGCGCACCATACTTCTCCATGAGGCAGCTCAGCAACTCACCCTCCACGGTAAGCCTGAAGACCTGTCTCTTCGCACAGTGCGCCAAGACATCTGCATTATTCATGGATCCACAGTATCATTCTCAGTGAGTCCTGCTGCACAACCAAATCGCAACTTTGCAATCAAGAGAGCCTTCACAGCTGAGGAGCTTGGATTAGCACCTCATTCCTACCCAATTGAAACACTTCAAAAAAGATATCGCCATCTCAGAGGCCTACCTCTTCAGTCAATTGACCATGCAAGGCCATTATTGCTCATTGGGTCAGATTACCCACAACTGATCACCCCCGTTGAGCCAGTTCGGTTGGGACCCCCTGGAGGTCCAGCAGCTGTGAAAACTCGTCTGGGATGGACACTCCAAGGTCCATCAAAGTTCCTCGAGCACATCTCACACACACACCAGTGCTTGTTCACAGCTGTAAGCCTTGCGCCTAATGATCTGTTCAGTCAAGCTGAGCGGTTGTGGCAGATGGACATCTTGCCCTACCAAAATGTGCGACTTGTGACAAGGTCAAAGCCAGATGCAGAAGCTATTCGCATGCTGGAGGAGAAAACAATGAGGGTTGAAGTTGAAGGTGTGCAAAGATATGCTACCCCCCTCCTGTGGAAAACCAGTCCTCTACCTCTAGCTGCTCCAAAGGAAGCAGTACTGCCTCATTTGTGAAGGACTGAAAAAATGGGCTAACTCTGGGTGCGACCTTGCTGGCAGTACTTCTCCGTTTCCGAGAGTATGCAGTAGCCATTAGCAGCGACATAAAGGGGATGTTTCATCAGGTGCGTCTCCTGCCAGAAGACCAAGCATTCTTGCGATTCCTGTGGCGAGATCTGAAACCAACCAACGCACCTGATGTCTACCAGTGGTCAGTTTTACCATTTGGCACCACGTGCAGCCCGTGCTGTGCAACCTTTGCTCTTCGGAAACATGTTGCTGATCACAGCCAACCAGACAGTGAGGTACGAGCATCAGTAGATCGTTGTTTCTATGTGGACAACTGGTTGCAAAGTATTCCCTCTCTTGAGACTGCCAGACAATTAGTGGATGACATGCGACATCTGCTGGCCGAGGGTGGATTTGAACTGCGCCAATGGGCTAGTAACACACCCCAACTGCTACAACACCTAATGCAGCAAATCAGGTCAGAGAACCATGAGCTTTGGTTTAGTTCAGACAGGGCCGACCCCCAGGAGCGTACATTAGGACTTAGGTGGCAGTGTAGATCCGACACCCTTGGTTATAAACATGGTCATGTCATGAAAACTGAGCCCACTATGCGACACATATATAGCATCCTTTCACATTGGGATTCATCACCCCATTTATCACTAGAGCTAAGATCATAGTCCAGAGGCTCTGGGACAAAAGGAGAGAATGGGATGACCCTGAACTGCCCACAGACCTCAGGAATGCATGGCTCACATGGGAAGATGAGCTTCCGCAACTTTCCTGTGTCACACTGCCCAGATGCTACACTACAAAGGTAGATCCCTTGATCAGCTCAAGAAGTGTGCACACATTCTGTGATGCCTCAGAGTGAGCGTACGGTGCTGTAGCCTATCTCCGCACTGAAGATAGCAAAGGACAAGTAGAGGTGTCATTCTTGGCAGCTAGATCACGAGTAGCTCCAAAGAAGCAGCAAACAATTCCCCGACTTGAGATATGCGCTGCTCTAACTGGAGCACAATTGGCAGCAGTTCTTAAAAGAGAGTATCAGCAGTTTCAGTTACTGGACTGATTCTACAACCGTTCTCAACTGGCTTCAATCAGACTCATGTCACTTTAAAGTGTTTGTAGGAACTAGAGCTGGGGAGATTCAAGAGCTAACTGATTCAAAATCATGGTTCAGGTAGCTAACTGCTGTCACATCAAGTGTCAAATCAAGTTTCTGGTCAAGATCAGTCATTCCCCACCACCTGCCTCCTTCTTTCCAAAAGGATTCCAGTTCATATTCAGCTGCAGAAAGCGTACGTTGAATGATGCTGTCTATGGCTTCAGCAGCAAGGGGCGCACATGGCTGGCCACATCATTGAAGGAGAGCGAAAAATAGCTGGGAACTTCATCGTCAGGGAAAGAAATAAGCTGGGAACCCTGACGATTGGTGTTCTCGTACAGCACTCAGACACCACCTTTCACTTTGTGGGCAGAAGCTACATCACTGAAAGCAATATTGTGAAGATTGGTTTCTTTGCATAGGGTCACGCTTCTTCCTAGATAGTCCGGGTGCTCGAACAGCTGGATTTCAGGGTTGTCAATGTCATCTGTGACTATCCTGAGGGAAGAAAACTTGCCTTTGTCATCAAGGATAGCATATTCTCCTTCCTCAAACACCCGCTGCTTTCCAGCAAAATTTTCGTCATAATACGTCACCCATGATGCACCGATGATTTTTATGGAGCAGATGGCGTCGTCAAAGCCCTTTTCTTCTAAGTTGCGGACATCGTTCTTGAATTCAGCTGTTCTTCCCTCAAAGGCCTCTTTGCTAAAAACAATGATCTTGCTCATTTTGATTGAAGATTCGAAGAGAGAGAGGCTGGAGAAAGCAAGTGTTTCTAAAGCAGCTTCCTGTGGCTCTGCTGGAAACAGTGATCTTACTTGGTGTGCAGAGCTGCCTTTTAAAGCGCAGAATCACCAAAGTGGGCGTTGACTATGTTATGATAGTACATGTAGCTGAGAAACGTCAAGTTTCAAATCTGTAGCCTAATACAAGGTTCAAAACTCTCTACAAACCATTCACTTTGACTGTTGTTGTACTCTCAGATACAAGTTGCTACTGTTAACAGCCAAATCCCAAATACCGCATATCTTTAAACTTTAACCCTCTACCGCATAGTGTTGCCATATGGCAACATACTCTTTGTGTTCATTTCCTTGCCACTGTCTCTTTAAGAGAACATTCTAGTTTTTTTTGTTGGTAAGAGAAGACCTTAGTTTAGCCAATGATGTGCTTTGGTTAAGTCACATGACATGCAATTTTTTTCTGTGACGTGATATCTGACAGACTGCCGTCTCTTGTCGGTAGTTGCTGAAAGCAAACTAAAACATCAACAAGGACCCGCCCATGTCACATTCACAAAAAAAATGTTAACATCATCTCAGGTAAGGTATGATGACATATTCACCGCTCAAAAAAGTTTTTATGAAATTAGTTTTTGGTAAATCGAGAAAATGTCTGTGTTGCCATATAGCAACACTGCACAATAATGGAATGCCATTATTATAATATGTTAGCTAGCTAGCAAAGGTCAGCTGCAGTCTGTTAAGCTATAACAATAAAAACATTAATGCTAGTGATATAATGATGATTAGTCATATGTTAAGGACTGCCATGGCATTTGTATTATGGATTAAATCATATCAGAGATCTGCCATCACAGCCAGTACTACTGGCCCAGACCTACCACTGGCCTACCATTGTGTCTCAAAAAGGCAGGTACAAGTGGCTGTAAGTGTATTGTTAGGGTGAAGTGCACCAAATGTAATGTGTGCATGTGTCTCACCTCTGAAAAAAAATGCTTTTTGAAGTTTTGTACAGAAAAAAGATGAAGTTTCAAGGATTATGGGGGGTTCATGTTCATAACCTTCCTCTCATACGATTGTGTAATGTTGAATTTTCATGAACTGCAATGTTTTTGGTTTTATGTCAATGTTTTATGATACATGATGAACAGTATTAGATTTGTTTTTAACTGTCTACATTTGCAATTTAGATAATATTCATGAAAAATGTAATGAAATTTAAAGAATATAAAGCATTATTCAGCAAAAGAGAATGGAAAAGCACAAGATGTTGGAAAATAAGTATAAGGTATTGTTTATAATTACTGCTAAAGCTTATAATAGCACCAATTGATTCAATACAAACATTTCTGAGGAAAAATATCAACTATATACACTTATGTCACAAACAACTCAGGCTCCACCGCTCACCAATCACAGCGCACCCAGTCACCAGAGTACTGATCACAGACACCTGCACCTCATCAAGCACCTCATCACAGCCAGCATAAAGAGCACTCACACACACCACTCGATGTCCGGTCTCGTTTGCATTAACTTACCTGTATGCTTACCTTAAGGACTCCCAGTGATCTACTTACCTGTCTCCTGAATTCTCCTTGTGTGTTATCTCCTCTCTGTGTGAGTGCTCCTCGTCTCCAGCGTCTCCTTCATCTCCATCTCCAACTCCAAGTTCGACTCCACCTGCAACCACAAAGGAATCCATCATCACCCAGCACTTCAAGAATCTGCACTGTTTCACGTATTAGGCAAGGCAATTTTATTTGTATAGCACATTTCATACACAATGGTAATTCAAAGTGCTTTACATAAAAAAGAATAATAAAAATAGAACATAAGGAATAGAAATAACAGTAAAAGTCAGAATAACAAGATGATACATAAAAGATATAAAATACATTAAAAATGAAATAAAAACAGGAAAAGGAATTAAAAGAATAAAAAGATAATATGTATAAAATAAAGTGCAAACAGTTCAGACATAGCACAGTGCTCAATCAGCAAATGCATAGATAAAAAGATGTGTTTTGAGTCTGGATTTGAATGTGGCTACTGTTGGAGCACACCTGATCTCTTCTGGAAGCTGTTTCCAGCTGCGGCTGGCGTAACAGCTAAAAGCAGACTCTCCCTGCTTTGAGTGAGCCCTTGGTATTTCTAAATGACTTGATCCTGATGATCTGAGTGATCTGTTAGGTTTTTGTTCTATGAGCATATCTGCGATGTATTGAGGTCCTAGGCCATTGAGTGATTTATAAACAAGTAACAGTACTTTAAAATCAATTCTAAATGCAACTGGAAGCCAGTGCAAGGACCTGAGGACTGGTGTGATGTGTTCATGTTTTCTGGTTCTGCTCAGAATCCTGGCAGCAGCGTTCTGAACGAGCTGCAGCTGTCTTATGGTCTTTTTGGGAAGACCAGTGAGGAGCCCATTACAATAATCCACCCTGCTGGTGATGAAAGCATGAACAAGTTTCTCTAAGTCTTGACTGGAGACAAAGCATCTAATTCTTGCAATATTTTTGAGATGATAATATGCTGATTTAGTTATTGTCTTTACATGGCTACTGAAACTCAGGTCTGACTCCAAAATCACACCAAGATTCCTGACTTGATTTTTAGTTGTTTGACCCCTAGAGTGAAGGTACATGTTAACTTTGAGAACTTCATCTTTGTTTCCAAATGCAATGATTTCAGTTTTGTCTTTGTTTAATTTCATCAATGCACTGGCACAGGGAGTCAATGAGGCTGTAGTCGTTAGGTGATAGGGCTAGGTAAATCTGGGTGTCATCTGCATAGCTGTGATATGCAATTTGGTTCTTTCTCATTATTTGGCTCAGTGGCAGCATATATAGGTTGAACAGGAGGGGTGCGAGAATTGAACCTTGAGGGACTCCGCATGTCATGGATGTCCACTCAGACTTATGGTCACCGATACTCACATAATAACCTCTCCCTTCTAAGTATGACCTGAACCATTTAAGGACCATCCCAGAAAGCCCAACCCAGTTTTCCAGCCTGTCAAGAAGAATGTTGTGATCGACAGTGTCAGACACAGCACTGAGGTCAAGTAGAACCAGCACTGATAATTTACCTGTATCTGTGTTTAGGCGAATATCATTTATTATCTTTATGAGTGCTGTCTCTGTGCTGTGATGCAGTCGGAAACCAGATTGAAAGTTATCAAAGTATCCATTCAAGCTTAAGAACTCGTTCAGCTGATTGAAAACAACTTTTTCAATGATCTTGCCTATGAAAGGAAGATTTGAGATTGGCCTGTAGTTGCTCAATATGGTGTTATCCAGATTGCTCTTTTTCAGGAGGGGCTTGACAACTGCAGTTTTCAGGGATTTTGGAAAAGTCCCAGAGAGAAGTGAGGCATTTACCACTTCTTGGAGATCTGCTTCTAAACAGTTAAACACACTTTTGAAAAAAGATGTGGGAAGTGTGTCAAGGGCGCAGGTTGATGTTTTAAGGTGCTGTACTGTTTCTTCCAAAATTTTACCATCAATTGCTTCGAAAACAGACATAATAGCTGCTTTCTGATGTTGTGATCTGATCTGTTTTACCCCAGTGCAGCTCAAGGATGTGCTGATCGCCTTTCTGATATTATTAATTTTCTCAGAGAAGAAGGAAGCAAACTCACAGCATTTGCTGTCTGAGAGCATTTCACTGGGAATCTGACTTGAGGGGTTTGTTAGTCTCTCTACAGTAGCAAAAAGAGTGCGGGTGTTGTTTAAGTTTTTGTTTATAATATTTGAGAAGACGGTCTGTCTAGCTTTGCCTAATTCCGCATTGAAAGCATGAAGAATATCTTTATAGATGTTATAATGGATTTCAAGTTTTGTCTTTCGCTACATGCGCTCAGCTTTTCTGCATTGTCTTTTCATATTCTGCACTGCTGTTGAGTTTCTCCATGGTGCTTTTTGTCTGCCACTTTTCTTCCTGACTTTCATAGGAGCAATGTTATCAATAACATTCTGTACTTTTGAGTTAAAAGAATCAAGGAGAAAATCAACAGAGTCTGCAGATATGCTTGGTGTTAAAGATATAGCCTTCATAAACAGTGCACTAGTATTCTCATTTAAGCGGAAGAAAATTTAGTACATTTTAAGGTTAAATGCATCAATCTGGTGCACTCTGGAAACTCAAAATTAAGAGCTTCAACCCATGAACAGTGTGCAAATTCAACAAAAAAAACAGCATTAACTTGTACCTGGACATTAAAAAGGGTTCAAACATCTTTTTTTTTTTTAAATACTTTTGTACTCATTTCTTTTTAAAAGATAAATCCTTGAGCTTTTATTTTGATCACCAGATCACCAGCTGATCGCGTGCGCAAATGTGCTCACTTCTCTTTAAAACACGCAGCACAGACAGACTGTATATATACTTAATCGCTATCTTTTGCTGTTTTATAAAGGCACAAAGCCATATCACATCGATTTTAGCTCGTTGGCAAACGCAGTATGTTTTAAATTTTCAGTTCATTATGAAACGGTGGCGGCAGCAGAGGGTCATTAATGGGAAACACTGAATGAATGTATAGCTGATAAATGTGCTAAAGTTGTCATATCGGTTGTTATATAACAAAAACCCTTCCACCGGACCGAAAGAGATTCTCGAGGCCTGCCGCTGCTCTGAGTGAGTGACAGGAGGCGTGGCTCTGTACAACTGCGGTGTGAGTGAACTCGCTGTCGGAGAGAAGAGAGAGAAAGCGCTGCCGGTGTATGGTCGGATAGCCCATAGGCTACCGACCAGTGGCGAGGCCAAAAATCTTCAAGTGGGTGGACCTTGGTGAAATAGGGTGGACCTCTATTTTTTGTCTAATATATATATATATATATATGTCTAAAATATGTCTAATTAATATATATATATATTTTGCAGATACAAAACGTTTTTTTTGTACCTGCATCAGCAAATTATTCGCAGAAATTTTAAGCAAAAAGGTTTACGTTTGCTTGTTGTTTATTTACTCATTTATTTAACAATTCACTTAATTTTATTATCACTGGAAATGTGGACGATATGTGAATCAGTGTCCATCATTTTGCGAGCAACTGGTGATAAAGAAAAATGCCACGTCGCAATATTGAAAATATTTCCATTTTAAACCATGAAGGCGAGCTAGTGGATATCACACAAACAATGTGCAAACTTTGCGTGAGAATTATGCGGGTGAAGAAGTCTCAAACTCCAGTCAATTATTCACTACAGAAACAGAAGGTAAAAACTGACTGAGCTTTGGCATCTGATGCTGCAATAACGGCGCATATTCTCTTAGAGACAATGAGAGATTAATCTAATTTATTTTCTTAATATTTCTCTTGTGGCCCATAGTGAGAGAATTTTTTATTTTTGTGAATCAAGATGTATTTTGTGTTAAACAAGTTGTTCTTTAAATGTGGAGCTAATATTTTATTGTCCTCGCAGTGCGTCGGTTATGCGGTGATGCTTTATGATATCGCAGGGCAAATGAACTGCAATATTAATTTAATAATAAAAGTAGCATGATAATAAGAAAAATAATTTAATAGCCCTGCATGCCCGTTCGCTATATGCCACTGTGAAGGGATAAACGGCGTTCAGTCACGGCATCAAATCGATTAACTGTTTTATCCAAATCCTGCATGGAACGTTCAGTGTTCAGTACTGTCTCATGATGTTTCTCATGTGTTTTCAGTCGGCGCAAGCAAGAAACGTTTACTAGACTGTGGACTAGCTTTGACTCTCCGCGCAACCGAATTTTTATGACCATGGACGGTGCGCGTGTGCATGCAACGAACGCGTCTTTCCGCGCTCGGGAAAAGGAGTATCTTTGAAAGTCTCGCGCGCTCAGGGGGTAAATGAGTATCTTTGAAAGGCTTGTGCGCTCATGGGCAAAGGAGTAGAAAGACTTGCGCGCTCAACTGTGCGTGAGACGGAGGGGAACGTGGGAAATTAACTATACCCGGGCCTTAACCGCTTCAAATTGCTTGCATTTGCTTGTTTGAAGAGTTACCATAATAATGGTGTGGGGGAAGGACACAATTCTGAACCAAAGCTCGATTTAATTTCATTGTCATCACTTCATTTTTAAATTGTTTAACACACAGGTGACTGCTACCATAGAATAAATTGTTACTGTATAAATTGTTACTGAATAAATAGGCTAATAACAGTTAAAATGAAACAAACCGACACACATAAGGCTATTAGTGCGACTCATTCAGACGCTGCATAGAAACAGCTGCTGTCGCGACTCTGGAAAGCTGAGTTTACCGGCGCGAAATAAAAACATATTATGTATTTTTAATACATTTTTCAAATTATATATAGGCATTCACAACAGATATGAATATTTCTAGACCAAAGTGTCTGGAAATAAAACAAAATATTCTGGCACCTTTGATTGGGTGGGCCAGCCATCAATCTGGGTGGGCCAGTGCCGCCCTGGCCCTTCTGTAGCCTCGCCACTGCTACCGACAGCAAAGAAATGTATTCTATAGGCTAGATTATTTTTAAGGTCTATTTTTACAGGCTGTATGCAGTATATGCAAAGCCAAAGCCAATGAAATAAAGCAACTTATGATTTCGGGGGTTTACATAGGCTATTGTCCAGTTTCATATTTGCTCAGTGACAGTCATTACATTCGGGGCTTGACTCAAAACATTCGGGGCTGAAGCCCCGGCAAAATCGGCTGGCACCGCCCCTGGTTAAAAGTGCTAACTTAACAGTCTTACTTTCTGTCTTTACAGTAATCTTAGTTTGACGTGTAATGGGTAGCAGATTAAATGGGTTTGCCAAATGGTTTGAGAAGGCCTTAGGCTTTCTATAACGTAATAAAACAGAAATAGAGAAAGCTGCAGGCACACTGGGTTCCAGCTTGTTCTGTAAACATTTGATAAAGTCACTGTTATCATAGCGGGGACCCGACACACATCACTGAGAGCTGTTATCGGTTGTTTTTGGTTCACCTAGAACAGATGAAGGAGGGTGAGGGCCCTGGCGTTGTGGCAGGGGCCGAAGAGCTCTCGCAGGAGGAGGGGAGGGCGAGCTGGGCCCACAGGCTTTGGTGGTTTCGGGGCTTGACGCTTTTTTGTTGATATCTGGGGGCTCGCAGCAAAAGAGTGGGAGAGTTTGGTTCCAGCTTACACCAGTTCCTCAGTTTTCTCTGAGAAGCACAGAAGAGGGGATGCTGGAGAGAGGGATAACGTGTCCAGTGAGAGGGGCTGTTGCTCTGGTGTTACCGGAGGCTGTAATATGTTGTCCTGGCTTCCCTGGCTGTTTTCCCGAAAGTCGTCCTTGGGTGCTGAATCTTTGAGCAGTTCTAACACGTCACTGGCTGCGTCCGAAACCGCCTACTCAATGAGTAGGTACTTAATTTCAATAAGTACTTACTTAACAAGCACCAAAAGAGTAGGTACTTAACAGCCAAATCTCGTTGAGTATGCGAGATCCGAAAATAATCCGCCATGTTGACGTTATCATGTGACCTACGACGTTATCACAAGTGCAACAACTTAAAAGATATGAGTGACAGGTTTAATTCTTCTATCTGTTAATATCTTGATATTGATAAACTGCTTATTTTGTGGTCTTGTTAAAGAAACAGCTGCCAGTAATTTTGTAATTGTAGTAGGCTACAACTAATATATTTTGGGTTAATTTAAAGTTCTTATATTTTTATAATGTGAGTTTATTTTTTGTTACAAATACCCAAATTCGTGTGAATATGTTATTAATTTCTTTATTTTATATGCATAAATGTCCATCCACAAGCATAAATCAAAAATTTTCCTCTTTTTCTTGTTGAATTAGTTTCATCCCTCAGGCTTACAAATAATGTATTATTATGATGTATTCAAAATATTTAACCTTGTCATCATGCTTTATGTGTGTATATAATTTCAAACGATGATGTATACAAACACATTTTTTTTTTTTTTTTTATTGTTCATTGTTAAAGATACAACTGTTAAAGAATTGTTAAAGATATTTTCCCTGATCTTGTATGTTATTATAGGTCCTGCAATAAAATAAAGATGAGTGACAGGTGCACTAACACCTCACAGCACCAGTAACTCCACAACCCTACCTAGTGCGGTTTCCCTCAGTGTTAGCAATGTCTGCACAAAGAAGACATCAGCAGCTGCTTGAAGATCTCACCTTTGAAGAAGACTGTTGATTTTATACTCAAAAAATGTAAGTAAAATCTACTTGAAATTAAGATTACCTCAGAGTGAATTGCTTTGCTAGCACACCCCAACATTAACCATAAACCAAAACTTAATTATATTACTTTTCATATTACTTCTTTAGTAAAACAAGCAAAATGTAATGTTTTGTTATATGACAGCTGTGCATGAACACACTAGACAAATACAGCTGATGTGAATACATCTCCATTTACAGTCAATGAAAGCATGAAGTAATAAAATATATACATTTACTGATAATAGCATAATTAATAAGTAAAGAATTAATAAAAGTAATAATGACAATAATTAAATAAATGCATGTACAAGTCAACAACACATGAAACAAAGCTTTATTCAGATTTATTGATCTAACAATCAGGTATTTACAGTCCTTCAGCCATCTCAACACAGCTGTGCCAATTCTGCAGCTTTATTCTGATCAAGCAGCTGATGAACACCTTCATCCATCATGTCCCTCACCGCTGCTCTTCTCAATGCAGACATTGTTGATCCAGAGGATAAGGAAGACCATGATGATGATCCTCTGAACCCCACAAGCTTGAAGCAGGAGTGGGAGAAGATGTGCGGGACAATCTGGCTCTGCTGTGTCTGCTGCAAACATTCATGTGCTCTCCATCAGCATGACTGAATAAACAGATTAAAACTTTTTACACTTCATTCATGTCAGCATTCAGTTTCTTGCCATACTTCATTTCATATTTTTACAATTACATGATGATTTATTTTGTAGCTTCATTACTTTTGTGGTGTAGTGGTCTAAACCACTGTGCTGGTCAGCAGAAGGTTGCTGGTTTGATCTCTGCAGCGTCTCCTCCAGTGTCCTTGATCAAGACACTTTACTCCAGGTTACTCCAGCGGGATCATCCCTGTAATAAGAGCACTGTATGTCACTTTAGATAACATCATCTGCCAAATGTAAATTAGATTTTTTTTAAATCCTTTTTTGTTAGTGTTTCGAGCACAAACACTATTTGAGGGCATAAAGGGTTAGTTCACCCAAACAAATAAATTCAGTCATTATTCACTTGCCTTCACGCTGTTCCTTTTTTTTTTTTTTTTCTGAACACAAGTTGATTTTGATCAAGTTTGTCCAGCTAGTTTCTACAATATCAGTCAATGGAGCCTGACGTCCAGAAGCTTCATGACATTATTTGATGATGCTTTTGAAGCTTCAGTGTATGAACTGAAACCAGCAGAACAAACTTGACCAAAATCACATCCTCACTGTTTGGTCTTTGTCTAGATGCTCTCGCTGGCTCTGGGCTCACTGAGGATGAAGAAATCACATCAACATCAGGTCAGATGAGGCAGTAAGGGCAGGAGGAGTGATGGAGAGTCTCATCCATGACACTGAACCATTCCCAGGATCTGCTGTGGCTCTCCATCCTCAGTGCTCACACCCGTCTGAGGACATTCACATCCTACAAAAATACACAATCATAATACAAAAGCAGTCATTTTAGCAGTACAATGTTCTCTGATTTCTGTATTAGAAGTAACAAAATGATCTTTATATTTTTGTTTCAGGTTTCCCTTTTTTTTTTCTTTCACAAATGGCACTGTCATCTTTCCTTGCAGGTCCTGCTCCAACACAAAGCTCTGCAACAAATGCACTGACATCAAGAATCAGAAAAGTACTATAATAACTCTGTTTGAAATTACAATAATTAAAATAAACTACAACTTAAGATTTAAATACACTTTGTATTAATTTCTGTCCCTGTAACATCAGACAAGATTCAAGTTTCCTCTGAGATTTATGTGCTCAAATCTACAAATCCTTAAATTTTGAGGTAGTTGAAGATTTGTTTTAACTCACTTTTTATCCAACACAAATGTTCCTTGTTTTATTAAAAGTACTAATGGACAAATAAAATAGATAACTTATGTCTGTCTAGTTAAGTGTACATTTGTTTATTTACATTACTTGCATTCATGTAAACAGTGTTGACAACAGTGAATTCTACATAATAGCACACACACACATCACTCATGGAACATAATCCATCATGCATAATAAGTCATAATACTTTATATATTCTTAAAGGTCCCCTTGAACATGTTTTTAAAAGATGTAATATAAGTCTAAGGTGTCTCCTGAATGTGTCTGTGAAGTTTCAGCTTAAAATACCCCATAGTTTTTTTTAAATTAATTTTTTTAACTGCCTATTTTGGGGCATCATTAACAATGCACTGATTTTCACTGACGCCGCCCCTTTAAGAGATGCGCTTCCTCTGCCACATGAGTTGTTGACTATATTACAGCGCATTTACAAAGTTCACACAACTAATATAACCCTCAAATGGATCTTTACAAGATGTTCGTCATGCATGCTGCATGCATGCTTCGAATTATGTGAGTAAAGTATATATTTGGATGTCAACGTTTTATTTTGAGTGAGTTTGAGGCTGTGTTCTGTGGCTAACGGCTAATGCTACACTGTTGGAGAGATTTATAAAGAATGAAGTTGTGTTTATGAATTATACAGACTGCAAGTGTTTAATAATGAAAATAGCGACGCTCTTGTCTCCGTGAATACAGTAATAAACGGTGTAACTTTAACCACATTTAACAGTACATTAGCAACATGCTAACGAAACATTTAGAAAGACAATTTACAAATATCACTAAAAATATCATGATATCATGGATCATGTCAGTTATTATTGCTCCATCTGTCATTTTTCGCTGTTGTTCTTGCTTACCTAGTCTGATTATTCATCTGTGCAGATCCAGACGTTACTGGCTGTCCTTGTGTAATGCATTTGAACACTGGCATTATGCAAATATTGGTTACTGTTACTGTTACGTAACAGTCGGTGTTATGTTGAAATCCGAGTGTTTTCCGGAAGTCTTTTAAACAAATGAGATTTATAAAAGAAGGAGGAAACAATGGAGTTTGAGACTCACTGTTATTTAACTATGCCGAGGTAAATTCAATTTTGGAATCAAGGGCACCTTTAATATTTTCCTGTCAGATGTTAAAGATGCTTACTAAATGTTTATTTAAGATGTATCCTCTTCGGAGAATTAAGTTATGTGTTTACTAGAGCTCCCTGTTATCTATACAAAATAAAACATGTTTTTACAGTAAAATCACAACTATACTGTCTAGCATCTTTACACATTCAGCAGTTTACTCTATAGTAGTTCAACAAATGTGACTTTAACACAAGAACCGTGTTTTTGGTTTTCAATACTCACATTTGACAGCATCCGCGCCGCTCTTCTCCTCCGTGTTTGATATGACGTATCCTCTCCCGTGGCCTCCTGGGATAGAAAAGTATCCATCGAGGAACACTTCAGAATCTGGGCGGAAGCAGTAGGCCACCCGGGAACTTCTTGACTACTTATTTATTATTACTTTGGTTTCTGACATACTTATTCGCTCGCCTACTGCTTTTCCCCTATTATATAGTAGGTAAGTCGGTTTCGGACGCACTTTAAGTAGGCGCACGGCCGAATCTCGCGAGAATTATTACGTCACCTAGGTAATTTTCGCCTACTCTTTTTGCTTCTGACATACTTATTCGCTCACTTACTGCTTTTCCCCTTCTAAATAGTAGAGAAGTAGGCGGTTTCGGACACAGCCACTGTCTCTCGGTGAGCTCTGTGGGCAGGGCTCAGTCAGGATTGTGTGCGTGAGCAGTGGTTGTTGTGGCTGCATGGTGTTATCATTGACCTTGTGGGATGTGTCAACCGCATGTCCATTCAGGTGCTGAAATGAAGTCCTGTGGTCAGTTGTACTCTGTCCAGGTGTGTTTGTGCCATTCAGGTTGAGTGGATTTGCACACACTGCTGAAGGATGATGGAGGTAGAAGTAGATATTGTCCTTTAGCTCTCTTGAGCCCAGTTTGTTTGGGTGCAGGCCATCATGAGTGAACAGTTGTCTCTGACTCCAGAACAGATTGAAGTTGTCAATGAAATTCAGTCCTTTTACGTTGCAGGTTTTTTGCAGCCATGTGTTAAGACCAAGCAACCGTGTAAATCTATTTGTTCCTCTTGCTGGGAGTGGTCCACTGATGAACGACTGAACTTTTAGTCTTCTAAGCATTTCAAAAAGTTCATTAAAATCTCTCTTAAGGAGTTCTGACTGCTCCTTCCGAATATCATTCTTCCCCACATGAATGATTAGTCGATTTGCAGTCTTATATTTCATCAGAATGCTCTTAAGTTCCCTGTTTACATCAGAAACTGTTGCTTGTGGAAGGCAGCATGTAGTTGTATCCCTGCTGCTAATGTTTCTGATAATAGAGTCACCCACTATCAAAGTCCTGGGCTCGGCTGCTCTCTGAGCTGAGTGCCGCTGACTGTTCAACCTTGAGCAGCAGTTAGCATCGGTGTTAGCTGCTGGCTGATTTGATCTGTGTCCGATCATGTTTGGGGATTCCTCACCCACATTCATCATGTCTGGAGATTCCTCACCCACATTCATTAACACTTCAAATCTGTTCTCCAGATGTATTGGCGGTGGTAGGGAGCTAGTGTTTGGGGTAGAGGATGCTACTGCATTAATATGTGATACTCGTGACAATCTGATGTCTCGAATGCCTTTGGGTCTCGCTCCCTGTGTGTGCCATCGATTAATATGTTGATCAAATTCGACACTCAGTACGGTCTGTTTAGGGGCATTAGATTCATGGGACTCACCAACTGTGTGCTGAGGACGTCCATGTCGAAGCTCTGTTGTGTGTTCCTTCTGGTTTGGTAGTCCCGCAAGTAACTTTGTTTCAAGAACTGCAATCCTTTGTAGAAGTCTGTGGCAGTTTGTGCAGCAGGTAGATTCTTCAACCAGAGGAGGCATATTATTTCTAATCCTTTTGGATGTAAGCAGCTGTGTTTTCCCTTCTCTGGAATGTAAGCTGATGGCTGCCGTCAGTGGGAGGCTGGTTGGATAAAAATTCCCCTTTTTTGTAGCAATTCTTCCAGTTAAAAAGATTGTTGGTGCCAAGATTTGTCATTTGAGCACTGTGCCTATTTGCTGTAGTTAAAATTAGGAGATAAAATATCAAAGCAATAGAGCAAAGCGCGGAGCTGTAAGCAAGAGCGTCCGAACAGTAGCGAAGCAGGAAGTAAGTATTACTCACCTGCACTTCTGCCACAACTCATACTGGTTCTCAATAAAGCTCCATCTCCTGTTAAAGACTGTCTCTGTCCCTTCTGTGTTGTAACAACTTACACTTATTCTAAGTTATTTCCACTATTGTAAGTTGTTGCCATATGGCAACATATCATAAAGTACCTTAAAATAATATTTTTTTCCAAAATTTTTTTACAGCACTTTAAGTTAAGCCATTCTAAGAAAAGAAAAAGAGTCAAATATTTTTTTTTTATAGATTTATCATAATGCATGCGGTAGAGGGTTAAGATGCATTTTTACCGAGATGCAGAAATATCACAGAATCAATGTTCTAAAAGAAAAAGATCACGGCCTTCGAAACGGCCAGAACCTTTAAGTCAACTGAAGAGTTTTATAACATCAACCAATAACTGACAATATTAAGTTAATATTTTTATGATCATAAAGAGAGATTCTTAAAATACCTTATAATTTTGCTGACTAAATTGTGTCAATGCTTGTGTTTATTTGTAAAGAAAGGTATCTTGTACATTGATCTCACATTTAATAACTGTGTTTGTGAATACTGATAAAAAATCATTATTTTCCTATTTATATATTTTTTTCTTTCTGCAAAACTTTTACATTTTCCTTGTGCAACAAAGGTGCACAATGCTGTCAAACTGTCATGATCACCATCTGCTCCTGTCACTTCCCAGACTACATTCCCCATAATCCTCTCTGCCAATCACTTGCACTCACTCCACCAATCACTACACTAATCACCACACCCAGCTGCAGCTCATTACCAGGACTATAAAGGACTGTCACACACACCACCTCACCGCAAAGTCTTGTTAACATTGTTGTAATTCTGAGCTTTATTATCCTGTCTGATACCGTTCCTGCCTGTTACCTGTTCTATGATCCTTTGCTGCCTACCTCTGACCTATACCTTGTAAACCCACCTGTGAGTGATATCTGCCTGTCCTGATCTTTGCCTGTTTCCTGACTACGACTCTGCCTGTCCCTTGCTGTTCCTGTTTGTCCCTGTTCGACCCAGCCTGTACGACTATGCTCACTTTAAATAAAAGCTTGCAAATGGATCTCTGCCTGAGTCCCACTTCGTTACACAAACGGTCCATGGAACATTTTGCAGTTCTTTGTTCAATCCGCACAGTCAGAATGAACCAAATGAAAAACCCAAACTTTCATTTTTCCCTTTTCTTTAGAATAATTCACAAACACATAATTGTCTCTCAGTTTAATTTTCGATTCCAAAACTTTGGGTTGTTGCGTCCGAGTCTGATTTTTGAATAAACATAAAAAACGACTCATTATTCTGATTTTCCTTTTATATTGCGGTTGGCTCGTACCAGTACCACCAGAGGATGGAGCGAGGTGTTGATGTATTCAGAGCACTGCAGCGTTATGTAAAGGCTAATGGCACGTCTGACCATGTGATAATTTATCGTCTGCCAAACACTACAAACCTGATTCCAAAAAAGTTGGGACACTGTTAAAATTTTGAATAAAAAAGGAATGCAATAATTTACAAATCTCATAAACTTAATATTTTATTCACAATAGAATATAGATAACATATCAAATATTGAAAGTGAGACATTTTGAAATGTCATGCCAAATATTGGCTCATTTTGGATTTCATGAGAGCTACACATTCCAAAAAAGTTGGGACAGGTAGCAATAAGAGGCCGGAAAAGTTAAATGTACATATAAGGAACAGCTGGAGGACCAATTTGCAACTTATTAGGTCAACTGGCAACATGATTGGGTATAAAAAGAGCCTCTCAGAGTGGCAGTGTCTCTCAGAAGTCAAGATGGGCAGAGGATCACCAATTCCCCCAATGCTGTGGCGAAAAATAGTGGAGCAATATCAGAAAGGAGTTTCTCAGAGAAAAATTGCAGAGTTTGAAGTTATCATCATCTACAGTGCATAATATCATCCAAAGATTCAGAGAATCTGGAACAATCTCTGTGTGGGTCAAGGCCGGAAAACCATACTGGATGCCCGTGATCTTCGGGCCCTTAGACGGCACTGCATCACATACAGGAATGCTACTATAATGGAAATCACAACATGGGCTTGTTACGTGTGGTGCTGCAGAGATAAAGCGTATATGAAGATCCACAAATAAGGGTATTTAATAACAATAAAGGAGAAACACACATTTACACACTTAGATTAACATAAGAACAGACACGGAGTGAAGGGAGTGAGTCCATTATAAAGGGAGTGCAGATGATGAAGTCCAGGTTCAGGTGATGATGGGGAGATGACGAGGAAGTGAGTGCAGGTGTGGAAACACGAAGGATCATGGGAGATGGAGTCCAGGAAATGAGGGAACTCGTAGGTGCAGCCTCGCGCCGTAGATGGAATAACTGGAGAGGGGGGGTGGGCGCCCTGGCGGGTCCAGGAGTTCAGGCAGTCCATGGCGGGTCAGAGGCTGTGGGTGACCATGGTGGGTCAGAGGCCGTGGGCGGCCATGGTGGGTCAGGAGCTGTGGAAGGCCATGGTGGGTTAGGAGTCGTGGCGACACCAAGACCCCGCCCAGGAGTTCCCCAACCACGGGTATATGGCCCCCCCCCAATTTTCTTGGGGAAATCCATGGTGGCAGGAAGGGATTTGTGGGCTGGCTCGTGTTGGTGGGCTGGAGAGGGCTTGAAGACTGGAGAGGGCTCGTTGAGGGCCATAGAGGGCTTGTCGAGGGCCGTAGAGGCGAGCTTGCAGGCTGCTGGAGCTGGTTCGTAGGGTGCTGAAGTGGGCTCGTTGACCGCTGGAGCGGGCTCGTGGGCTTCTGGAGCGGACTCGTTGGCAGCTGGAGCAGGCTTGTGGGCTGCTGGAGCATGCTCGGTGAAGGCTGGGGCGTGCTTGGTGAAGGCTGGAGCGGGCTCGTTGAAGGCTGGAGTGTGCTTGAGGAGAATAAAAGCGGGTTCGTGGATGGCTGGAGTGGGCTCATGGAAGGCTGGTGCGGGCTCGTGGAGGACTGGAGCGGGCACGTCGAACCTGGAGCGGGCTCGTGGAAGGCTGGAGCGAGCTCGTGGAAGGCTGGTGAGGGCTCAGGGAAGGCTGGAGCGGGCTCGTGGAAGGCTGGTGAAGGGTCTGGAGACGGGATCCAAGACATCCCCTCAAACTCAATCAAATCCCCATGGGTACTGGAGTGGGCGTCTCAGGCTCGGAGGCAGGCTTCACTGGAAGCTCTGGTGAGGCTGCGGCCATTTTCTGTGGCTGTCTGGACCTCTTTGTGGACCTTTTCTTTTTGGGTGGCATGGGCTGAGGGTCAGGCAGGTACATCGGGGAATGCCTACTGGAGCAGTAGGCTTCTTTTTTGACCTATAGAGTTTTAGCCGGCAACGGCGAATGGCACAGTGGTTGTGTGTCTCCTCAGTCCCCAGATGTTTGCAGACTATTATAAAAAGAAGAGGGGATGCCACACAGTGGTAAACATGGCCTTGTCCCAACTTTTTTTAAATGTGTTGATGCCATGAAATTTAAAATCAACTTATTTTTCCCTTAAAATAATACATTTTCTCAGTTTAAACTTTTGATATGTCATCTATGTTGTATTCTGAGTAAAATATTGAAATTGGAAACTTACGCATCATTGCATTCTGTTTGTATTCACAATTTGTACAGTGTCCCAACTTTTTTGGAATCAGGTTTGTACATGCCAGACAGTGAACGTGCTGAGGGAAGGCAAAGCTTTCAGACACGACATTCTCCTCTTCTTTATAGTTATTTTCAGACATTTCTATTGTGTTATTTTAAGAGAATATTGAAGTGGAGCCACTAAAGGGACATGGTGGTGGAAAAGATATGGGATGGGAGGAAAAAATATTTTTCAAAGGTTTGCATTCCCTTCAGAATCTTTGTGTTCTCCCTGGACAAACACTTCCTATTAAAAGTCCCGCTGGCAGTGTTTCCGACTCTGTACAGGACGTTCACAATGGAGCGACTGATAGAGCTTTACTTTTAACTTGGACTTAAAAAGTCAAGGAGTTCAGTAAAGTTTCTGGATCAATAACTCGTGAGATAAACGTTTTTAAAAACACAAATTACAATTCTTTCAGATAGTTAAAATTAAAAGTCCCACTGGCAGTGTTTCCGACTCTGTACAGGACGTTCACAATGGAGCGACTGATAGAGCTTTACTTTTAACTTGGACTTAAAAAGTCAAGGAGTTCAGTAAAGTTTCTGGATCAATAACTCATGAGATAAACGTTTTTAAAAACACAAATTACAATTCTTTCAGATAGTAATGTAGACAAAGAGCTACAGTCTAATTTTCCTCAATATAAGCCTTATAATATTGATCTTTTTGAGCAGGCCGAAGGGCTGTATTTGTATTTTTCCTACAAACTTCACTGTAAAACACTGTACTGTCACCAGATTCACTTCACACATCAATGCTTTCCTGCTGGTCATACTACAGCACTTAGTTTGAATAAATGCATTTTTACATAATCATAACAAAATCATTTTCAACAATTATCCAAAAGCACATTTTTTTTCCAATCTAACTGCTATAGTATAATCAGCATGGATGTGTGGACTGAATTTGATAGCTTTACACTGTATAACAGTGAAGTTATTGACTATTTTTTCTAATAACAGTGAAGTTATGTAATATTTAAAAATAAATAACTATAAGCTTGTTTAATCAAACTAAGTGTTGTAGTGTGGCCAGCAGGAGAGCATTGATGTGTGAAGTGAATCTGGTGACAGTACAGTGTGTTACAGTGAAGTGTTGAATATTTTTTGTAGGAATGCTTTTGGGGTTTTGCACTTTGCAGACGGTCTCTTCGGCCTTCTCAAAGAGATCAAAATACTTTACTGAAGAGATTAAATACTCTCTCTCCTCTCCACCTACAGCTGGTGTGTGGTGAGCATACTGGCACCGTTGTACTGTGGCTGCCGTCACATCATCCAAGTGGATGCTACACACTGGTGGTGGATGAGGAGAGACCCCTGATGTGATTGTAAAGCGCTTTGGGTGTACAGTTGTACATAGAAAAGCGCTATATAAATGCCTCATTCATTCATTTATTCATTCATCAATATTATAAGGCTTGTATTGAGGAAAATTAGGTTGTAGCTCTTTGTCTACATTACTATTGGAAAGAATTGTAATTTGTGTTTTTAAAAATGTTTATCTGATGAGTTATTGATCCATAAACTTTACTGAACTCCTTGAGTTAAGCACTGACTGTATTTCTTTTTAAGTCCAAGTTCAAAGTAAAACTCTATGAACCACTCCATTGTGAACATACCATACCGAGATGTCGGACACACCACCAGCGGGACTTTTAACAGGAAGTGTCTGTCCAGGGAGAACACAAAGATTCTGAAGGGAATGCAATTTTTTAAAAATATTTTTTCCTCCCATCCCATATCTTTTCCACCACCATGTCCCTTTAGTGCAGGGGTCAGCAACCAAAAATGTTCAAAGAGCCATATTGGACCAAAAAAACAATGTCTCTCCGTCTCCCAATCGAGGCGGCCGTCTGCTTGGTGACCCGGAGAGCAAGATCTGTAGTGCGGCGCAGCTCAGCTACCGCATCAGATCAATGAGTCCTATGATCAATCAGTTTCAAAAATGAATACAAAACTTGTCCTATTAAAAGAAAACAAGGTGACTAAAAGAATTAATCCAATATTTGGTGATAAGGTAGCATAATGAGAGATTTATCAGCAATTGTTTGCAGGCTGGTCATTTTTGACTGGGAACACCACGAGTGTTTTAGGGTTGTCAACACAGCACAATGTCTAATACATGTTTGTTCTCCCCCTACAGCTTGAAATATACCCAGGCTCAGGCGTTAATGTGCCAAAACATGTGTGGTGGTCAGCTAGCCATGTAAACAGCCCCACTGCTATGACACGGGTGCGTGTTCAACATTGAGACACTTTTAAAGAGCAATCTCAGAGGATGTCACTGCTCGTAGTGTGTGTATGTGTTCGTTTAATTTTGGTTAATTTTATTATGTAGACTGATTTCATATATGAAAAAATAAATAAATAAAGGCATGGTTTAGTTATTACACTGTGGGGGAGTTAATTTAGTTGATTTACTTCTAATTTCTTAAATGCTGCTGTTTCTTGGGTGGCAAGTCAAAAAAGACAGGCCCTGGACTGAATCGATATTGATGCTATAATGAGTATGTTACTAGTGTTTGTCGTATTGTTCTTGTGTCGGCTAACAATGTAGCAATAGATTATGCATCATGACAAGTTCCATGATTAAATGGGCCTCATTTTTTATGTGACTTCAATGAGTTCAACATCAGCAGACAACCTAATGTGTACCAGAAAATCATTTTTTCCCTTGTATTTTCCTACTTCTTTGTTGTACCCTTAGGTATTTGCTACTTGTATATTTGGCAAGTTTTATTTTTTGTCACAATCCCCCTTTTCTTTCTTTTCTTTTCTTTTCTTTCTTTTTTTTTTAACCAAAACCTAATTTTACATTGTGACTTTGGCAGAGATGTGCAACAATATCAAAGACCACAGAAGTACAAAACAATTTCTCTCTGGGCCAAATCTTAAACAAACTGTTACGTTCACCGTCTCGTCCAGGTTGTTTGACTGTCACGTGTTCCTTTGTGTTTTGCTCCCGCCACTCATTATTCACCATGGACACTGATTTAATCCCCAGCTGTTTCTTATTAGTGTGTGTATTTAAGTTCCTCCCTGTCTTCAGTCCAGTGTCCGGTATTGTTTAATGTTACTTGTTTCTACGTGTATCCTGACTGCTTTATGTTATTAAACTACTGATAGATTTTATGTTGGTCTCAGCATTGAAAGTATGTGGACTGAGGCTCCTTTTTTTTTCCTCTGTCAAAGCTGTATACTATGTTTTAAACATATGGTTTTCTGTGTACCAGAACCATTCCATATAAGGCTCTACCATGAGTGAATGTAAGACAGGGAATGGTCTCTGCTTTTCTGTATTACCAAGAATAGGAGAAGGTCCTTGGGATGCTAAGGGACCTCATGGGTACCTGACCAGTAGATGACCATATTTAGACTTGTTTTTCTATATGTATCACATTCCTATAACATGATCTATATGATGTATTCTCTTTCTCATTGGCTGAAACTATACTACACCCCTTGTACTCTTTCTATATATTCTCTCTTTTCTTATTAATAAAATGAGACTATATTCTCCCTCAGCGCTGAGTGATTGCTCATTCAATTGCCAAATAAGAGGTCTGGGATGAGGCACAAATTAGGAGCAAAAACCTAACAATTTGGGGGCTCGTCGGGATTTCTCCAGACAGGTAAGAAATAAAATGCTTAAGTGCATCTTACTGTCTGTTGAGAAATTGATCCTTGTATTTTTGTGCCGCACTTTTTTCATATTTGTTAAAAGTGGATATCCTCGTATTTAGATAAATGCGGGAAGAGTGAAAGAGGATTGATCACCCTTTCATTTTTTGGTGTTATCCTCACGGATTTTATGCGTGGGAAGGGAATAGATGAGTTTGAGTTGAAGATTTTCTCTCTCTTAGTCCATTTCATTGTGATATCCTCAGGTCCTTGTTGGCGGTTGAATGAATAATACTGAATTTAAAATTTTTCTTTTTGCCAAAAATACTAAAAAGTTAATATAAAGCTGCAGACTTTAATTTGTATTTTGTTTGGCCATTTTCTGAAATTGTAAGGCTTTTCTTTAAGCAAAGGAGAGATCTTTGTTGGCTGTTTTAAATGGGTGAAACGATTAGTCGACCGTTGATGGGGGAAACCCCGAGGGATTTCATGAATCGCAATAATAAAGCGTTTTTTACTGAACCCTATCTCTCTAATCTCGCGGGATGGTCAGAAGGGAAAATACAATTAGATTCGTTTCCCCGCGATGGTTCTTTTAAAGATGAAGATATGCGTGCTGCAAAAGATATGATCTTTGGTTCTTGGGGTGACCCAGGATGGTCCATTGATTATATGAAAGATGCGTATAAAGTTTGGATGAAGATGAAAACTTATTGGGATAAGGGTCCAGAGTTGAAAAAACAAGACAGCTCTCTCTCTCTCAGTCTCAGCTGAAACCTGATGCGTCCCTTCCTTCATATGAATGTGTTGTTTCTGCTGAAATTCCAAAGCCCTTGACCAATCGATTGTATCCGCAGTTGCCGTCCACAACTGAAGTTTTTCCGTTTGTACAGCTTCCAGATGGTTACAAAATTACTCCTCTGAGTGTTACGGAGGCAGTGGCTATTTGTAAAGATCTGCCTGATCCGGCTAGGTCACCACATCAATTTGTGGCAGTGCTGCAACGGTTAACTGCCTACAGTCAATTGACGGGACGAGATTATCGTTTTATTTTGACTAAAACACTGCCTGCGGAAATCACAGAGGAGGAAATGATTGAAGAAGTTGATTACTTAAACCCCATCTACGATACACCGCCTGTTCGTCGTGTTGTATCTCAGAAAGCTGGAGATTCGAAGCCCCTTGATTTGTCTAAACCTTCACGAGTGCTTCTAATTACTGATTCGGAGGAAGACGAGGACGAAACAGGTGATTGGGTTTGGGCCAGCTCAGGTAAACTTAAAGTTTTTTTTAAACAATTGACTGTTTTTTTGTTAAAAGTGTCTTCTGCTAAACAAGACATCTCGCATGCAGCCAATACCAAACAGAGAACTGGTGAAAGCCCTGTTGCATTCTTTAACAGATTTAAACATGCATGGGTTGAGGAATCTGCGATTCCTATTGAACAAAATTGTCCATTGTTCTTAAATACGTTCCTAAATAATATGAACAAAGACACTGCGCAGTTAATTCGTATAACAACTCCGAATATTACTACCATTTCTGTTGATGAATTGGGACGACGCTTGCGTGAGCTTTCCTCTGCTGGAGCTTTTGATGTCTCCAGGGGCAAAACTCCTGCAATGCTTCAAGTGAATGCTGCTGTGAATCCTCGTCCACAACAATTTGGAAATGTGAGACGCTGTTTTTATTGTGGCAAGCCAGGACATCTGGAACGTGACTGTAGGAAAAAGGCTTGGGATTTGAGGCAGAGGTCAGAAAAGCAGAAGAGGAAGGGCTCTGGTGGTGGCTTGAAGCAAAAGCCCCCACTTGCGCTCCCTTCTGCAAAGACTGACAGACAAAATCCAGTGTATCCCATTTCCTGGCCACAATGACTGAGTTCGACTGAGCCCTCTTCTGATAATTTTTCATTGATTTCTTTGAGTTATCCGAATGTGTCAACTGTTTTGCCATTTATTGAATTAAATGTTGACCATAAACCCTATGTTTTTCTCATAGATACGGGGGCGTCGATGTCATCGTTATCCTCTCTTGTCTATGAGGGCTCGATTACAGGAAAACATGTAAACTCTGTGGGAATCAATGGTGTACCTGTGAGATGTGAAATGACACCAACATTTCCAGTTACTTCTAATGATATCCCATCATTGTTTAAAATGCATGCTTTTGCGATAATACTGAGTTCACCATTTTCTCTTCTGGGACGCGATCTCTTACATAAATTAGGTATTCAACTTAATTTTAATGCTGACTCTCTACAACTTATTTTTCCTGCAGCCTTTTCTCTCACTGTTGATACAGGAAATGCTCTCCTTGTGGATGATTCTGCAACTGAGCTCAAACAGGAAATTAAGGGGCGTCAACCCCAAGTTGTGGGCAGCCCATAAGGATGACGCAGGATTCATTGATGTCCAGCCCTATGTTGCTAAGCTAATAACAGACAAGCCTGTGTATCAGAAACAGTACCCCCTCTCAAAAGAAAAGGTGGAGGGTATTCTTCCTGTTATTGATAAATTACTGGCTCAAGGCATCCTGGTGCACACTCATTCACCTTATAATACACCAATTAATCCAATTAAGAAAGCAAATGGTTCTTGGCGTTTAACTCAAGATTTGAGAAAAGTTAATGAGTTAGTAACACCATTGTCTCCTATTGTACCTGATGTGCAAACTATAATTAATTCTATTCCTTCTGAACATTCATTTTTTACAGTTCTGGATATTTCCAGTGCTTTCTTCAGCATTCCTGTTGATCGCCAAACACAGCCATTGTTTGCTTTTACCTTGGAAAATTCACAATTAACGTGGACAAGACTCCCACAAGGGTTCAGGGATTCTCCGGCTGTTTTCTCTGCTGTAGTGCACGCAACGCTGAAAAATGCCAAACTTCCTCCAAACACCTGTCTGCTTCAATATGCAGATGACATCCTCATCACAGGAGCAACTGAGGACATGTGTGCTGCTGCCTCTAAAATTGTCTGCAATATTTTGGCAGAGGCTGGTTTCAAGGCATCAAGAGAGAAACTACAGTGGGTACAGAGGAGGGTCGAGTACCTTGGACATGAACTGTCACAGGGCAAAGTGCAATTGTCTGCTGACAGAGTGAAAGCTATTGCTACTTTCAAGCACCCATCGACACGGAAGCAGATGCAAAGCTTCCTGGGACTGGTTAATTATTGCCGAATATGGGTGCCCAACTGTTCCATGTATGATAAAGTCCTACGAACTGCTACTCTGGGGGACACAGAGGACATTACATGGACAGCTGAGATGGATCAAGCATTCAGACATTTAAAACCCTCCCTTATGAAACCTCCTGCACTCGGCCTCCCAAATTACTCTCAAGACTTTCACTTATACGTGCATGAAAGTGGGGGTACAGCCGCCGCAATCCTGGCCCAGGAACATGGGGGTACTTTTCGTCCCATAGCTTATTTGTCTAAAACTCTTGATTCAGTAGCCAGGGGACTTCCTGCTTGTTTGCGTGCAGTGGCTGCCACGGCGATCATGGTTCAAGATGCTGAAAAAATTGTGTTATCACATAAATTGATAGTGCATACTTCTCATCAGGTAGGAGTCATTATGAGTAATATTTCTACTCAACATATGACTGCTCAACGCCGCTCTGGCTATGAGGCTATATTATTAGCTACTGCTAATTTGATTTTGAAGCCAACTTCTGTTATTCATGGCCCTACTGTACATTTGATGACAGATGGTCATTTAATTTCAGAGGGTTTAAAAAATATGACTAGAATTGCTCAAGAATTACAAGAACGAGAAATTACTGATAATCAAAGTGGGTTCTTAGCATGGCTCACAGGATGGCAACAAATGCTTGTATCTGCTTTGATTCCTATAGGTGTGATCCTATTAATTATGGCATTTATTATCTGTTGTATTATTCCATTTATTAGAGCTTTGATTAATCGTGCCATGAACAACTTTGTATCCTCTCAATATGCTTTGATGAATAGAACTGTTAAATGTTAATAATTTTGAAGGAAAATGAAGGAAATGTTTGCTGAAGAATGTTATGATTTTGAAAGTAAAGAAAGTGATTGTATTTGTATACGAAAAAAGTAATGCTGAGACTTGGATGTGGCAATTGATAGATTTTATGTTGGTCTCAGCATTGAAAGTATGTGGACTGAGGCTCCTTTTTTTTTCCTCTGTCAAAGCTGTATACTATGTTTTAAACATATGGTTTTCTGTGTACCAGAACCATTCCATATAAGGCTCTACCATGAGTGAATGTAAGACAGGGAATGGTCTCTGCTTTTCTGTATTACCAAGAATAGGAGAAGGTCCTTGGGATGCTAAGGGACCTCATGGGTACCTGACCAGTAGATGACCATATTTAGACTTGTTTTTCTATATGTATCACATTCCTATAACATGATCTATATGATGTATTCTCTTTCTCATTGGCTGAAACTATACTACACCCCTTGTACTCTTTCTATATATTCTCTCTTTTCTTATTAATAAAATGAGACTATATTCTCCCTCAGCGCTGAGTGATTGCTCATTCAATTGCCAAATAAGAGGTCTGGGATGAGGCACAAATTAGGAGCAAAAACCTAACAACTACGTTATTGTTCCTACTCCTGCCTTCATTGTCTTCTCTAGGATACCACTGTAACAGAATACCGGACCCAAAAACGAAAGATGGATTTCTGTGGTAGATTCACGCTAGTGGCACAGAAGAACCACGATTTTTGTTTATTCACCAAGGAATTCATCAGTGTCGCACTCGCCTGCCCCTTCGACGACGAAACCCTGAAGTCGTTGTTCTGGATCGGGGCCAACTACCATCATCCCCTGGACCTCCCAGACACCTCCGGACTCAGCTGGATGGAATCCATCATCAGGTGTCTGGAGAGCGTTCGTCCCCGATCCAGAGCACAGCCAGACCCAGAGCCCGTATCTTCCCCACGGACCGCGGAGCACTCGTGCGAGCCCCCCGCAGACGGAGAGTTACCACTGGCAGCTACAGGTCAGCCAGATCCCGAGACCCCGAGGACAGAGGTGACCAGCGCCCAGAAAGTGGAACTCCACCAGACGTCTGACCCGGGGTGTGAGCCCACGACATCTGCGGACGAGGGAGATTTGACTACGGAGAGGGAGGACTGGCTGATTGACTTCAGCGATGAATCTACGCCCACCCAAACCCACCCGTCATCTTCATCCTCGTTACTTACCAGAGACATTATTATGGACTGTGTTCTATTTACAGATTTTCCATCTACTGTTCGCTCAGCCAGTCCTCCTACACTATCGCTGCTGGATATCATCTGCCCTGCGCCGTCTCCGGGGAACCCCTGTGACGTCGAGCCGCAGGTCACACTCCCACCAGCAGCACATAAGCGAGAGGTTCCGGTGGCTCCGCCTCCAGCTGCCGTCCTCAACGCTCCATCTCGGCCCGTCGACCTGCCGGCTCCGTCCAGGCTCCTCCCAGCTACGGTTCCGCCGGAGACCCTCCGACTGATGGATCTGGGGAGCTCTGGGTCTGTGCCACCGGTCATCCACCCACACCGCCAGGGGATCATCGTCTTCCCTTCATCACTCCATCACCTTCACTTCGCCCACCTCCAGAGCCCCCTCCGCCCACCCCTGTGATGTTCCTCCACGGCGCTAGGACGCGCCTTGCCGGAGGGGGGAGCTACTGTTACGTCCACCGTCTCGTCCAGGTTGTTTGACTGTCACGTGTTCCTTTGTGTTTTGCTCCCGCCACTCATTATTCACCATGGACACTGATTTCATCCCCAGCTGTTTCTTATTAGTGTGTGTATTTAAGTTCCTCCCTGTCTTCAGTCCAGTGTCCGGTATTGTTTAATGTTACTTGTTTCTACGTGTATCCTGACTGCTTTATGTTATTAAACTACGTTATTGTTCCTACTCCTGCCTTCATTGTCTTCTCTAGGATACCACTGTAACACAAACATTCAGAGTTTAATTCTGAGAGTAAAGTGAATGTAATGATTGTAATAATTTCTGTTTGTATCATTTCACTAAGTTAAGGTATAAGAAATTTCTTGACTGTTTAACAAAAAAGAAACACCAAAAGTAAAATTTTACATTTTAAATGTCTTTATTGGCAACACACAATGATTGTTAACTTGCTTGCTTTTTTTTATTATTCATGCAAAATGAATGACTAGTGTAAATGAAAGTAAAATTACATCATCCCAAAACAACATTTACATGTACATTTATTCATTTGGCAGACGCTTTTATCCAAAGCGACTTACAAGTGAGGAATACAACAAGCGAGTCGTTTTGACGAGGCAAATAGACAAGAAGTGCTCACAATACAAGTTATAGGCAGTGCTCAGAGTATCATAAGCTACAATAGAGAGGGATTAGAGGAAGTGAAAGGATAGGAATAAGAAGTTTTTTTGTTTTTTTTTAAAATGAGATTAAGTGCTCACGAAAGAGATGAGTTTTCAGCTGTCTTTTGAATATTGCCAGGGATTCTGCATTGGCAGGAAGATCATTCCACCAGCAAGGGACAGTGAATGAGAACATTATGATACAATCTGCTCATTTGTGACACATAACATATTCAGTTCATTCAATACACTATAAATCAGTTTTAGAAGATTTTCACTTTTTTCATTTAACAAGCTGTTAGGCAGAATCATGCAGGTATGTATTATACATCATATGAAGATGAAGACCATTTTTAAGCTGAAGTATTTTTAAGTATAATAAAAATGCATGCAGGGCATCTTGGCACAAAATCAAATGTACTTGTTTATAGCTGTGGCAAGAGCAGATAAAAGGTTAATGTTTTACTTAAATACAGTGCTTACTTTTTCTTGAAATAATTTATAGCATTACTGAACAGGACTCTTGGATCAAAGGATGATTCTTTTTTTCTTGTTGCAGGTTTGTACCGTTTCCAATCCTCTGGAAGCACTCCTCCTGTGGAAACCTGACTGATGATCTCTGCCTTCTCCCTGACCTCCATCAAAGACTGAATGCGATCTTTAAATCCAGGCTTGGCTTCTTGTTTCTCAGACTCAATCATCAGATCGATGTAGTCAGGGGTGGACAGAGGATTGGGCTTGAGGGCGATTTCCTGCAGTCGCTCCAAAGACATTTGAGATTCTTCAATTAGTCCAGTCACAATATCCTGGACAACCTGAAACTCCTTTTCAAGTTCTTCAAAGATCTTTTCTTTTGACATGACCTGTCCATGTGCAGCCTCAAATCGCTTTTTTAAATCTTGATAGGTTCCCTTTTTCTTTTCTGGGACATATGTCCATTTGTATTTCTGATTGAAGTGCACATTCCAAACACACTTTCCAGGACACACCTTACACTTTCCATCTCTCATGGCACTGCACTTATATTTATCACTGTCACTTGCATAAGCACATGTTTCATGACATGTGAAGTGACAAGTTTGGCAGTTGGTTAAGAAGTAGCCGGTGTTATTTTCAGTCTGTTTTGGGTCATTTACTTCAAATTCGTATTCAAAATCCTTGTTTGCATCCATCTCAGCCTTGTGCTGCTCCAGAGCAGCTCTTGTCTTCTTGATTTCATCCAGTTTTGTCAGACCAGCATTGATTTGGGGCTGAAGACCTTCCACAAGCACTTCCAGCTGCTGTCGCTCTTTCAGGACCTCCCGTGTCAGAGACAAGCTCTTGGTTTCCATCTTTCTAAGGGATGTGAAGAATTTTCTCATGCTGGAAAATCCCATCTTCCAGAACATTTGGTCAAAGTTCTCACCATCAGAGTCCTCATCCTCTGCAGATTGATTACAGTCAGAGTCCTCATCCTCATCCTCTGCAGATTTTTTGTTAGCAAACACAGCAGAGTTGTTGAACTTGAAGTGAAGAGGCTCTCCAGACTTATTTTTAGCACAGGGCACCTTAGACACTTTGATGGCCTCGAGAACGGGAGGTGTTTTCCCATCTGCAAAGGTGACCAGCACAAGGATGTTTTCAGCAATATCCTTCCCAAATATGGAAAGAATGGAGTCAAAGACGTATTTCTGTGTGTGCGTCAGACGGGCAAGTGAAGCCTGGACTACAAAACACACGGCATCAATGCGGTCGATCCCTCCACGGGCTGAAAAGAAGTCCTGAATCTTCTTTGTGATCTTCTGGTCATGTGAGATTCCTCTGGTATCACCGAATCCTGGTGTGTCCACTATGGTCAGAGAATGTGGAATCTTGAATCCATCCATGTAATTGATCTGATATGCCGTTATCTCTGAAGTCTGACTTTCAGCCTGGGATTTCTGCTTGCCTTCATCTATCAGCACAAACCGGAAGTCATCTTTCCATTGCACTCCCAGAATGTAGTTGATCATGCTGTTAATTAGAGTGGTTTTTCCTGCACCTGTGGCTCCGATCATCATGATGGTCTTGTTCTCTTTCTTGATGTTTTCTGTCCCAAATGTGTTTCTTCTGCAGAATCCATCATTGTTCTTCCATGTTTCAGACAGGTGGAGTTTAAATATGGGTAGGTTTTCATTGCTTCCATTGGCTATTTTACTGCTCCAGTTGTTCTTTATATCATGTGCAACACTTAATTTCTTTCCATCGCTGTCATCTTTTCCCATGTTTTTGCTTGCTGTGCTTTTGCTTGACATTTTTGCTTGTTGTTAACAGCTGACTGGCAGTAGTCTATTTGTCTTCTGGCTTTTTAACCACCTGGTTAACGGAAAAGGAAATAATTGTTTGTACATCAGTTTATAAAAACAGCATACAAAAGTGAGAACTCGATATCAGTAAAATGACAAAACAAAAACTCTCAACATATGTTTCAATGCAGGATATAAAGTTGTGAGATACATAATATTGTTGTGAATTTAATATGTTTTAAAAATATATAGCATGTATTAATCTCATGGCATCCCACATTCAAGCATGTTATAACTAATCCTGACCATTTAAAATGATTAATCTAAGACATAACTCATTTCTAAGTTACAACATAACTTAACTATCAGTATTTGCATTAATGTATAGTATGCAGGAGAAAATATAAAACTAGCAACAGCAACAATACTACTACTAATGGCTTTGTAATGCTGTGCATATTACAGACTTTACTATGATTGAATGAAATATCTTTGAGATATGACAGAAGTGTTTATGACGGAATTATCCAGAAACATCCAGGGTGCGAGCGGTCCTGCTTCTCATGAATCAGAGGATCAGGTGTGTGTGATAAAGAACCTGCCAGCTGATCATTACCACATCACGAAAAACACTGGCTGTGTCCAAAAGCACCCCCTATACCCCTAAATAGGGCACTATTTGAGGGGACATGTAGTGGTGTCCAAAGCCATAGTGGACGATACAGAGTGCACTCATTCAATCTCACAATACACCACAATAACGCAGCATGTACAACCGATTCACGCTCAAAGACTAGAAAATACCCATAATGCAATGTGAGAGTCGCACCATGTGCTGAATGAATTCCCACGTCTGACCAGTGGATGAACCATCCACTTCCCAATGTGATGACAGCATAGCATCATACAGGTATAAATTCATTTTTACTTGATTCTTAATTTGTTTAATTTAGGTTTATACATGATAGTTTACGTTAAAACATTTTCATAACATTTAATTTATAAAAACACTGGACTTAGCCATGCCAAAGAACCAATTTGGGAGTCCATCTATCACTGTTACCAGAAATAACTACAATAAACTTTAAAACCTGTACGTTGATGAAAACATAATTAAATCTTTCTATCACAGGTCAAAGACTCCATTTGAGCTTGATTTTCATTAAATGTTAATATGGTTAGAAACTTGCATGTACAGTACCTATCGGATTTGCTACACCCCATACTCAGTCAAGAGCACACAGATCAGCTGATTCTGGGTTATTGCGAGTTCCCAGGGCACGTCTCAAATGATCATGCTTTTTCTGTTACTGGCCCCAAGTTGTGGAATAGTCTCCCTATTCAAATTTGAGCTGCTTCAACTCGGTCTATTTTTAAGTCTACTCTTAAAACTTACTACTTCTCCCTGGCTTTCAACATCTCCTGACTTGCTGTGCAATGATCATATATGATCACAATGATCATTTTTCAGCTAGATGGGCAAGATGGCGCCGACATGTGTGTTGGCTGGCCGTCGCTCCCTTATTGGATTTTGTACTGTTATTATCCTCTGTCTGGGTTTCGTGTCTTTCTCTGCTGTGACACGTTTAAGTTATGATCGGCAAACCTTGTTGGATCTCCGAATGTCTGTTGCTGTAAACCACGGAGATCTGAGTTCTAAAGGAGATGGATACTTGTGGCAATCGCCGTTCATACAATCACAGCTTTGGTGTCCGCTGGATCAACTTAAGAGAAAGAAGAAGCGCCACAGTACCAGGAGACGAGGTACACGTGCAGGGGTTCGTGTTCGAGCGGGGAAGGAATTTCATTTCATGAAGACTCAACAGTTTTCCTTGTTTGAGAACTGTGAAGCCTAAAATCGTATTTGTTGTCGAGTGTCTATGCGGAGGCCTGATTCTGCTAGATCGTGGTCACGGATGAGTGGAGTGAATCACAGTCACTTGCGTTCGGTATGTTTGGGAGAAGCTGAAGTGAATATGCCAAATATTACTCCTTTATCGGCCGCTCTGGTAAATGCGAGATCAGTTGTTAATAAGACATTTATTTTACATGATTTTTTCCTATAATCACAATCTTGACATTTTGTTTATTACTGAAACTTGGCTGACTGTTGGAGATTTAAGCCCCATTTCAGAAATTGTGCCATCAGACTGTTGTTATTTTAGTTCGCCAAGGACTCTCGATCATGGTGGAGGCACCGCGGTTGTTTTTTAAAAAAAACACCTCACCTGCAGGCTGTTTCCCTGTGGATCATTTCAGAGTTTTGAAGTACTATCATTTGAACTGGTCTCGTCCAAACCGACTTTATGCGTGGTGATTTATAGACCTCCTAAATATAATTCTTTATATATTTCAGAATTTTCTGAATTGTTATCTGGGATTGTTCCACTGTTTGATAATATCTTGATCATTGGTGATTTTAATGTTCATGTTTGCTGTGAAACAAATTCCCAAGCAAAGGAGTTTTTAAATCATCACCATGGTCATATGTTGGACTTGATTTTAGGCACTGGTACATTTGTCAAAAATGTTATGGTTACTGAAAATTATTTCTCTGATCATAAACCTGTTATGTTTGATATGAATTTGTCATGTACTCCAGTTAAACCACAATCCCAGATATATTGTTCTCGTAATATTACATCATCGACAGTATTAGCATTTGCTGAATCTTTTAGATCCTCAACTGAGATTTTTGATAATCTGCCACCTTCTGTTGACAGAGATGAGCTGTATTCACTTTGTGAAATGTTGGATGAATTCAAATTTTTTAATGTTAAATGATAAAAAAATCGTGCTATTTGGGAAAAAAAGCACAGTGTTTACTTCAACAACAAGTCTGAGACAGTTTTCATCACGTGTTAAAAATCAGGCCACTAATTTGGGAATAATCTTTGACTCTGACCTTAAATTTGATTGTCAGATAAAAACAGTAGTAAAAAATTGTTTTTTCCAATTGAGGAGGATTGCAAAATTAAAGTTTTTTTTTTTTTTTTTTTTTTGTTATTCGTTTTTAAAGCCTTAAATGCCTTGGCCCCAGAATGCATCAAGGATTTATTGAAAATTCAATCTTCCTCAAGATTGCTAAGATCTAACTCGCAGATTACGCTAATGGTACCACGTACACGTCTTAAGTGTAGAGGTGATCGCGCTTTCTCAGTTGTGGCTCCTAGGCTATGGAATGATCTTCCTTTCTCTGTGCATTCTTCAACCTCTTTGCGGATGTTTAAATCATGTCTTAAGACCTATTTGTACTCACAGGCATTTGATGTGTAGTTTTATAGGTATTACTTATTAATTACTATTATTATTTTAAGTATTTTGTGTATGTATTTATAGGTTTCTTGTACAGCACTTTGGTATACTTTGCGGTTTTTAAAGTGCTTTATAAATAAATGATTGATTGATTGATATATTTTAATGCACCACATCCATTTTACAGTGTTTATTCTATAGATTGTCTTATTGTTTGTAATCCTGTTGACTGTTCTGTTTTGCATACTCTGTGCAGCGCTTTGGTCGACGTCGGTTGTTTTAAATGTGCTATATAAATAAATATTGTATTATATTGTACTCACCATACAGTTCTTTGCACTGTAGCACAAAGAATTTCAGGAGATCCCTTGCATATTCCCAGTGTTTCCTTGTGAGACCTGGTTGGACAAGAATGCACATTGCTGTGGAGAAGCACATGAAGTTGTCATACAGGTCTTGTTTCAGAATTCCTTTCAGGACAATCTTTCCTGTGTACAACATTAGTTGTCTGTACTCGGTCGCTTTCCATCTGTCTATGTCATTTAGTCCCCTGGGGCGCCTGGCAAACACATTTGGAATGCTGTTTCGGAGATTTTCAAGTTTGCTGCTTACGATGGCTATCTGTCCAGCAGACATCCTTGTCTCTTTTGGCCCTCGCATCCATTTCAGGACAAGTTTTTTTGTCACTCCAAGACATGCTTGATGCATGTAATCAATAGGGAAACCAGAAACCATGTCAATATTTAGCTGGCAAAATGGAGTTTCTTGTTCTCCATTGTGGTGCTCTTCCTGCTGCCTTTGTCTGAAAGACCTGTCAGTACGCAGCTGTAGATTGTCCACCTGCTGGTATGTCATATGGCCCAGCCACTGACCTTTCTGATTGCATCTGTCACATCCGTAATATCCTGAGTATTGCTTGATTGATTTGACGAAGGCCTTGGCAGGTGCATCACAGATAATGCAGCTGATTTGAACTGGAATGTGCTTTTCTTGGTACCACAGACCATCATTCTCCAATTTTGTAATTTCCTCAACTGTGTCACACAAAAACTCCAAATCACAGGGCTTTGAATTTCCACATGTGATGGCCACAGGAAATACATCTCTCGGTTTTAAACTAGTGCTACAAAGAACTGACCAAAGGCAAGTTTTTGAACTTTTAAAAAGAGGGAGGCCATCGATATGAAGTTTCAACTCTAAGATTTGCATCCTTGTGGTTGTTTCGACAGAGTATTTCTGCATGTGATTTTTTAACATCTTTTCTACTCCAAAGAAGAAATACTCCATTCCTGACTTCTGCTGTATATTTACAGCTTTTGGGGTGTTAAGCAAAGTTCGAGAAGTTGATGGAAGGTCTTTTGTTCCATGTTTTTTTAACAATTTCAGAAGGCTGTCTAAAGCATTATGGGCAATTCCATTTTCTGTGCTCCAGGATGCGATGTCTCTGGCTATATTTGAATTTGAATCACCCATCGTCAGGGAATCTTCATCTGAAAATTGTTCAGAAACATCTGAATCTTCAGAGATGTGTTCTTCGAAATTGTGTTCTTCTTCAGTTGTTTCCAAATTCAGATTTTCATTGTCATCAGCCTTCATTATTCCATGTGCCTCGTGTTTTTCCATGATTTCCATTGTATTTGTGTCCTCAGTTTCACCTTTGGCTGCCATTATAAGTTCTGTATCCTCCCTTTTTCTTTGCTGTTTACTCAGTCTTTTCAAAGAGACCCACTCTCTGTCATATTCTCTCTTCTTACTCTTCCTATCCATGTCTTAAATCAGAGAGAGCATAATCTTAATCAGAGTATTTACTAATTTCAGTGGATAATTTTTATTTTTAGCTGATATTAGGGGTAGGATTAGTGTCACAGGTAAGTTTTTGAATAAGTATGTTTTCTGAATTGGCAAAAAAAAACTAAATTGTGCATTTAAATCTTGTGAGCATTTATACAGAATGGTGATTTTCATCTATACACAACTGACTCTGGACTTTAGTGTGATTTCTAAATGCAAATGTACTTACTATTTACTAAAAGTGAAGAACAAATGTAGCTGAACGACTTGAACTGAAGTGGTCCGAGCCACAGAGCTGAAAATGAAGAAAATTGTAGTCTGAGTATATGAATGTTATTAAAAAGCACACATTTGCATGTTAGAATGTAAATCATGAATAGGCTCATTCAATAGTGCATGAGAAGGGAGTGTATTGTCATGATTTTAGTGTAATATTTACTTTATGTTTACAAAAAGTGAATAACAAATGTAGCTGAACGGCTGGAACTGAAGCTGTCCAAACCACAGAGCTGAAAACGAAGAAAAATGTAGTCTTGAGTATCTAGTCTTGCAGTGGAATACATGTAGTGACGCTACTAGTTTAACTACATTTTTCAGTAGCTTGTCAGTAGTTAAACTACTTTTAAAACAGTGTGAGATACAGGCTACATTTGAGTATTGTATCTTCTGATACAGATTACAAAATAAAACAGTACGCTCTGAAATCATAATTGTAGTGCATTGTGTTGTTTTAAACTCCAAACATTTTACTTAAACATTATTCATTAACAGTTATTTACTTGGCTTTGTCATTTAAAAAAATAATAAAAAAATCAAAGTAGTTTAACTGTGCTAGCTATTTTTTGATAGTGACTTGTAGTGTAGCTAACTACTTTTTCAGAAGGGTAGCTCGACTGTAGTTTAACTACTTTAATTTATATGTAGCTGGTCAAACTACAGTTTCAGAGTTGCTTCCCCAACACTGCAGAGTATATGCACTTTAATAAATAGCACACATATTTGCATGTTATAATGTAAATCGTGAATAGGCTTGTTCAATAGTGCATGATAAGGGAGTGTATATTCATGATTTTGGTGTGGTATTTACTTACTATTTACAAAAAGTGAAGAAAAAATGTAGCTGAGCGGCTGGAACTGAAGTGGTCCAAGCCACAGAGCTGAAAATGAAGAAAATTGTAGTCTGAGTATATTAAAAAAAGAAGAAAAAAAGCAAACCTCATAAAAACATATACATTGAGTGAGTAAACATTTTAGTGAGATCGTTCTTTTTAAAATATGTATTTAAATGTATGCAAGTGACCTTTATATACTGTAAATACATTCAGTTCCCCAGTTACTGAGAACAGACATAATTATTTTTTATGGGTTTACATTTGAATATATATATATATATATAGAGAGAGAGAGAGAGAGAGAGAGAGAGAGAGAGAGAGACTATCAAAGACTTATTTTTTGAAGAAATTTTTGAAGTGTCAGTTTTTGCAATATACAGTATTACTGTATTACTTGTGGGAGCATGATAAACAAAAATTCTGTAAATTTTACATAAAAATAAGATGTGCATATGACAATAAGATAGATAAATTACTTTTATTGTGTATTGCTGTTAATTGGAAAAATAAAAAATGGCGGTCTTCCCATACAGAAAAGCAAAGTGATTGGTACCTCTCTAAGTGCATAATTTTTTTAACAAATAATTTAAAAATGTTGGCTTCTAAAAAAAACGGGAGTACGTAGGCTTCACGCAGTTCCGGAACAGAAGGTGGCGGTAATGCACCATTAAGCTGGATGCCAACCGCCGTTAAAGAAGAAGGCTTCACGCAGTGCTTGTGATGTCATTACGTCATTTGCTGTGGGCTTTCGGCGCGCTGGATGAAAGGTGATGGCGCTTTATTTCTAGGCAATGGAAGATCGGAATGGAGTAGGAGGAAAGTAATTAAGGTCAGTTGATGCTGCAGTTTACAAGTGAAATCTTGTTTCAACTAAGCCTTGCAACTGCGAAAATTGGATTTTATGCTATTGAAGCAAAGTTACAGATTTAACTTTAACGGTTGGCTCTCTGTTTTCTCCATCGTGACTATGTGATTGGTATGCAATTAACGAAATGTTACTGTTACATTTTGGTATTATGTTTTAGACGGAAACCGCACCCTTGCTATTATTTTAACACGAATTTCTGGAAAATAATTTAAGTTGTGTGGGTTTTATGCTACTGAGTAGTTGTTAGCTTAGCTATACAGCCAAGGCATTAGGATCAACTTGGCTAAATAGCACGTGCTTTCCCCACGAGGGTTTTTTTAATGTTCTTAAACATTTTTTTAGGCTAACGTTACTGGAAAGCGTGCATTGTATATTTTACGTTTAATTTCTTGCATTTCTCCCATTAGCTTGTGAACCCCTGATTTTTGTAGGGTCGTGTTATCCTTTCAAACATGTTTATCTGTTAGTTCTTTAACCTATCGTAGGTTATGAGACAGACCACCGGAAGACTAATTCGCCGCTGGTTCCTTCGAGATTTTCCTATTGAGTTTTATAATGGGGGTTGTCCATTTATGAGTAAAATAAGGCCTGTGATAAACATAAACATTATAGTTACTTGAAAAGAAAAGGTATGTTTTCAAAAATGAACATAACTACTTTAAAATGCGTGATTTCGCTATATGTGTAAATTTTAAGTTTTCAAGTAACAAAACTTAAAAGTATAGTCAAGTTATGTTTACCACCGGCTTTATTTTACACACAAATCGAAAAACCCTATAGGAACATCTCGAGGGAACCAGCGTTGAATTAGACTTCCGGGTTCTGGCATCATACATGCGCGTGCCCCAGGTATGACGCGTTTTTGTAGGCAGATCAACGTCGTCACCACCAAGCGTCCTCAAACTTTATTTAGAAAACAACTCTATTTAAAAACATGCTCGCTGATTATGATCTGCGCTGTGTATGAATACTTATCCACTTTTCCATGAGGAATGCTGTCCAAATGTCCCGTTTTTAATGATGACGTCTAAAGTCCCCGCCAAAGGAAGTAGTCCCTTTTAGCAATTTATTAGCAACTGCCGATTTTAAGACACAGTAAAAGTTTAAAAAACCACAAGCGGGTTATAACTGGTGTGTTTTATGTCATAGATCAAAACGTGAAAATATTTAGAGGCTTTGTTAACCACAGACCTTATTTCAGGCGATTTAGCAAAAACCCATTCAAAAAACCCATAGACTTTACGGCGTTGGAACCGGAAGTCCTAAAATGCTAACTCGCTTCCAGATTTTGCCTACAAAAACGCGTCATCCCTGGGGCACTCTATCCTTGCATTCCATTCGGAAGGGCTCATCCCTATGCCCTAATCCCTTCAAAGGGTTTACCCTCTGGAGTGAGAGCTTCGAATGGATGAAGGATGTAGGAGTAAAAAAAAAAACCGCACTTCTGCGTCATCTTAACGAGACAGTCAAGGAGGAGTAGATTGTGCAAGCTGCGTCCTTTGTTTAATGTTGCCCATTCTGTGACGTCAAACAACTTCCCTGTGCAAAGGATCTTGTGGGCCCGAAGTATCCATCAGTTGTACCATTTGAAACCCTTCATTCCAAAGGGCCCTTTGAAGTGGCGAGTTTTGAGCACTTCGGTGTGGAAAGACCCTTCAGTATGGCGACCATGATTGTTTTCACTCAGAGGGTGATATATCCCGTTTGGAACGCACCGTTTGTATTGCGCGAGGCTGCCTCTTGTCATTTCTGACTTGTAACAAAAGAACAACCTCGCTCACTGCACCTATAATCTCACAGCTCTATTCTCACTCTGTATGTTCATGCCAGGCTAGTCTTTTGTCTTTCTGTGCCCAATTACTTGATTTGTCTCTCAATCTGTTCCTCTCTCTACCTATTTAGCTAACGGAATAGTAATCTTCAAGGTAACCGTTTTTATAGGTGAATCAGTGCCTGTATGTACCTTGATATTGAAGTCACGGTTCGGTAGGGGTTTGGTACAGCAGGGGGAAGAAAACTCAAACATATATATATATATATATCAGTGGCGATTTCTTTAAGACTGCAAGGGAAGCTCGGCTTCCCTTATAATGTCACAAAATTAATGGTCAAATATGTACTATTGTATTAACATTTTATTGACTAAAAATGCGTTAGAAAACGTTCATCTCAAAGACGAGTTCGTTCAGAATCAGTTACATATAGCAGGTCGGCTGACTCGATTTCCTTCTCATACATTCCCGCAGCGTCACAGTGCATTTCCCTATTGAAGCCCAGCGTCCATTGACTTCAATGGGGCTGCTTTGAACGGTTTTTTCAGCGCTTCGAAACTAGACGGTCATTGGATAAACGCTGCGATTATGTCCCGCCCACGGACGCTCAGCGTCTCTGGGGGTGAATGGGGAGTGGGCTGGCCCGGACTCCGAGCTTCTGCGTGATGATTGGAGGGTCTGTCGAAAGACTGCATCTCCTTTTGACTGACAGCGATTCTGTACTATAAGGAATCACTGAAGCTATTCGCGCTCAGTCCCATCGCGGATTTCTCAAGTTCAGTCGAAATAAAAACTGCTGCAACCTATTTCTTTGATATTTGCTTGGCGAAATTGCTTGATTTTCATCATACATTTCACACAATTATACACCACATTCCTTGTTTCAGTTTTACAGAGTTTAATATTTTTTTTTAGGTCATTCATTCATTCATTCCTTCATTCCTTCATTCATTCATTCATTCATATAACGTTAGTAGGCTAGAAATCTGTACATGGCCATCCTTGATAACATCTTGGAGCAGATTCCTCGACGTTTTTCAAATTTGGAAAGCATGCTCTTAGAATTAGTCAATCCAGGGAAATTTGATGACATGAGACAGGTATTTCCAGAGGAGGCCTTCCAAAGTGTCCTGAAAAGTTATGGCCATCACTTTGATTCAGGAAGACTGAGGTCAGAACTTCAAGTCCTGTATTCAGATCAGGAAACACAATGGGCCAAGGCCGTTTAAGCAGCCTAGCTCTGCTGGCCATTGAGAGGACACTGGTCAAGTCACTTGAAAAGACTCCTAGTTGGTACGACAGGGTCACAGACCATTTTCTTGAAAAGGAACGTAGGGCAGAATTTACTTTTAAATAAATAGACAATTTTATGATGTAGGCCGAAAATGAGCTTCCCCTCTCTGACAGACCAGTAGCCGCCACGGATATATATATATATATATATATATATATATATATATTTTTTTTTTTTTTTTCACAGTACAACTGTTTTTAATGATTTACACAGTACTCTTGTGAATTTACAGTAACTTACTGGCAACTTTTTTTATACTAAAGAATGGTTTAGTATTATAATTTAACTAGTTGACTAGAAAAATCTTTCTTGGGAGCAGTCCTAGTCAAAACATTTTTACAAAGCCAAAGATACTCATGTGCAGTGGTTCTTAAAAGAGCTGTTGCGGTATATTTAGCGGCTGATGAGACATGAGCAGAGGAGAGAAAAATAAGAAACCTGACAATATACGTGAGATATTGCTAAATATCTGTTCGAATTAAATGTATTCAGTTTTCATCAATCAAATCAGATGCAGGATGTTAAATTGTATTATAAAAAAATTATCCTTTAATGATGACTCTGAATTGCTGTTTTATGTATCTTTAATTGATCTAGAAGTTGTCAGTCAGTCAGAACATATACTTACAAAGCCAAAAGTATTCTTTTCTTTGGCTCTTGAAAGAGCCTTTGGGGTGTATTTAGCTGCTTTTGAGAAAAAGAAGAAACATAAAAGAAAATGGTACAAGATATTTCAAATGTGTACAAAATAATAACATGTATAACTGATCATTACTGACTAAACAGTAGGCTATGGCAAATCAGAAATGCAGGATGACAGATGATCACTTACATAAATCAGACGGAAATCGACGCTGAAAAAAGAGAGAGGAGAATAATTTTCATATTATAAATTCTCAAAGGTAAAAAAGGCTTATAAATATGTAACATCCGAAATTCGCTGAGATGAGAATGCACAGAACAATGAATTTGAGACCTTACAACCTCCCAAACAACCAAGACGCCATTAAGTCACACCGTAAGATACATATTTATTATTCAAATATATTGTTGTTAAATGGCTGATGTCGAGTTCTGTCTTTCTCTCCAAGTGCACGCTCCAAGCGTTTGAGAGAGTGGCAGCTAGCGCGCTCACAGCGCTGGCTGTGAGCGCGCTAGTTGTCCCTCTCTCAAACGCTGTAAGACAGAGCACTAATTTCCAAATAAGGTGAAGATATAATTGTATAATTAATTTAACGTAGGCTAATCTTAACATGACCGACAAAACCCTAAAATGAAGCTTCTCTAAATACTCCTTCATCGCGAATGACGTCACACAGACCTAACGGCATTTAACGGCATTTAACGGCAACCGCGTCTAACAGTATACTGTACGGTGCAGTTGAGTAGTTATAGGTAACGTTAGCACAAAAAGACGGAAAACCAGTTTGTGTGAGCTAAACGTGGAACATTTAATGGAAAGACAGTATGTCGGTTTTAGGATAACGTTAATTAATTGTAAGAGCGGTGGTTATTACCCTGAGGAAAAACTAACTGTTCCTCTCGGACTGTTTCTATGATATTATTTGTTATTATATTATCATTATATTGTCATTTAGTTTTATTGTGGGCTCAAGTTTTAAAATGAATAATAAAAAAACGGTTTAAAGACCGTTAAAAAGACCTTTACCTCTGAAAATCCGGCAGTACTGCAAATGTCCACTCAAGTGAGTCGGCGTTATGCGCGCGGTGGTCACAGACCCCGTCTTATATATGCGTGCTGAAAGGTTTCGCGGGCATGGCACGCGAGCAGGAATTTTTGACAGAAGTTGCTAATTTTATAAATTTTTATTTTTTAAAGTTTTATTTTATACTTACATAACGATACATTGCCTTATAACTGCGTTATACTACTATATGAAAAAAAAAAATGTGATGGGCTTCTGTACTACCTCAATAATTAACTGGTTTATATAATCAACGTATTGTGTATTAATTATATATAATTAGCATTTATTATGTTATTATTGTTGTGGTTATTTTGATAATAACATAATTTATATTTATTAAATAATTATATAATACAATAATGCTAACTATTCTATTATATCACCATACTTTGTTATATTGGAATACAATTAGTCAGTTTTCATCACATTAAAAATTGGAAAAAAGAGTGTAAAGGGACCCAAAGAGTCTCATCCTGTTTAATTCGTCCCTGTGTTGAATATTTTTTATCTTTTTTTTTATTTCATAACACACACGGGTAGTTGACAAATAGGCAGTGTAAATTTTTTTTTTTTTTTTTTTTTTTTTTTTTTTGAAAACACCATATATTTTTTTTTAAAGAAAATTACTTATTTATGTAGTGTGAAGTCTGATATTTCAATTCTTTCAGGTTTTTTTTTTTTTTTTTACTGTAATCTTAATGTGTCCTATGGGGTGACATGGCAAAAATTAAGAAAAAAAAAAATGAATATACAAATAGCGTAAGAGATTTATCTTCATTGTTAGACACTTATTTTCATATGATGCTATTATTTAATATAAAATTATGAAAAACAACGATTTTCCTACGATTTGTTGGACATTTTCAATAAATACAAGACAAATTTTGCTGTCATCCTTTCAAAACTGCTGAAAATTATATCATTTTAAGATAAGTGATGATTATACCTCCCCTACATAATACTCAACTGTTTGTGTGTGTCACACCATAGGACATCATCACACTAAAGCAGTGGTTCTCAAACCTGTCCTGGGGACCCCCCACCACTGCACATTTTGCATGTCTCCCTCATCTAACACACCCAATTCAGGACAAAAATGGTAGTTATTGCATTAACAAGAGAGGTATTACATGAAAGCATTTTTATTTAACCTTGAATGTGTCATAGAAGAGACATTTAATTTTGATACAAACAATATCAGCATTTTTTTTTTAATTGAAAAAAATAAATAAATCAACAAAATTAAATGACTCTGACAGAGCAAATATCTTTGAAACTTTAACTCCGAAAAATCTTTTTTGATGTAATTAATCTAAGAAGAAATAACATTTAATTTTGTTACATTATCAACAATGTTTTTAAAAATCACATTTTTTAAAGTATATGGCTGCTCCTTTTAAGGCATAATTTCGAGATTTTATATAATTAATATATATATATTTTTTTTATTATTATTTATTTTACTTTGTGTCGTTCTCTAGGATCTTTTCCCTTCTACGTGGGTCCCTGTTAATTTTCTCCCTATACTTCCATGTCCTCTTCCTCCCACTCATTTCTCTCCCTCAATTCTTTCTCTCAAAAACATACATTTTATGCTTATTTTCATAACAATTTTTTTTTATTCAGTGTAATTATTGTATTATTGCATTTAAGAAGACTGAAAATGACCAAAAAAATAAAAATGAGTTGAACAAATCTTATTTAATTTTAATTTAAAATGCTTATTTAAATTTAAAATGCTTTTTAAAGAGACCTTGTCCTCTGGTGTGACAGAAAAGGCGTCACACCAATGGACATTTTCTTGTCACACCATTGGATGCTTCAGCCTTTTGAGTCAGGTAATGATACTGCTATTCGTAGCTAACCTGTCATTAGCAGTTAGCAAGACACGTTTGCATAATTTTCCATGATTATCTAGTTTAACATACATTTTTTATTAAAATATAATTTAGGGGTTACAACTTTTGTTGTCCTTTGGGACAACAAAACACTTTTACTGTGGTTTCAAAAAGTTAAATATTTGAACAATTCTGAGACCAGAACTAACCATGTGCACATTTCATGGGCTTCACATGGGGCTTCAGTAACACCATATCCTGATATTAAATCAGGCATTGTCATGTCACACTGGAGGCCATCGGTTTCTGTGACAAAATGTAATAGGATTGTACACTTTTAGAAATATATGGAGGAAAAAAAGGATTGCCATTTATTAAAATAGACAATTTTAATAAATTTTAGTAAATGTATGCCCGAGGTATTTATTAACATTTTTATGCTTTTCTTTTTAATTTATAAGAGTTTAAATTTATTGAATCATGCTCGAGAGAGTCGCACCATTGGAGAATTTTGATATTTGGCTTAAAAATTAAAAACATCTAATAAAAAAGCAGTATTTTTAACAACAGGTCCAAGTAAAACAAAAATTAACCATTTACTGCACTTTAAAATGTCAATACTAATTATATTCATTTTTGTCATGTGGAATAGTGAAAATGCCACGTCAACAACCCATATATATATATATATATATATATATATATATATATATATATATATATATATATATATATATATATATATATATATATATATATATGAGATTAAACATCTTACCTGTTTCTCCTTTTCTAGTGAAATGTGCATTGGAGAACCTGACTCATCCAGTTCATCGTTTTCTTCCCCGAGAATAAAGGCATTGTTTATGAAGGATTTGAAATCTCCACTGAAGTTTTTCCACTTCAGGCAGCTGCTTGCACCATCAAGTAATTGCTATAAGGTTGTTTTGTAACAAGCTTTAGCTATTTGAAATTTTTGACATTGTATTATGCTGAATATCAAAGCTTTTTTTCTGTTTGCTAATGAAGGAATTGAGGAAGTCTTTTTAATTATTTTTTTCAAACTGAAGTAAAAAGATAAAACTAGACCCGTGGTGTAAGACAGGCCTCCCAGCACAGAATGACCCAAATAGCATATTGTTACTAGTGTTATTTTTAAATGTTCTGTTGTATTTAATTTTTTAATTATTTTATTATTTCTGTTGTATTTGACTGTATGGTGTCTCTTGAGGATGTGTATTTGTCAAAGTGATTGTTTATTAATGTGTGTAGTGTGTGAATATTAGAGAAGAAGCCAAATTGAGATTACTACTTCAAGACCTGAATGCAGTTTTAGTAATATGTTTTTTAATATATTTTTTATGCCTCTACTGCCTAAAAATGGTGATGTGATATTTCCACAGGTTTGTTGAACTGTGCTTGAAAGTACAATGTTGTTAATTACTTGTACTATATAGAAGTTATTTATATGTAGTTATAAATGCATGATTTCAGTTAATTAAAGTGTTTAAATTTAGTGCTTTGCCTCTTATTGAATATGCAGTAATGCTATGTTTATTGATAATGATTTTTTTATTACATGCAGGGATAACATAAATTTTTTTAAATTAACCCTTTCATGCATTAATTATTAAATCACTAAGTAATATTAATTATTTTTTAAAAGTTCGATTTTTACTTTTAAACAATTGGAAAATCAAGCCAATTACTTTTTCCCCAATATATTTTATTTTAAGGGAATTGGTAGAATTGTAGTGGACACTATCGAAGGTATAAAAAGTGATTCAGTATGAATCATTGCTTGGTCTGGGGAAAAAAGACAAACATGTTTTTAAAACATTTACTTGGAACAAATGTAAGAATACATAGTATTAACTATAATAAAGGTGTCAGCATTTAACACTTTGAAAGAGTTATATTTACACTGTATCAAGTAGAAAAACTGGTCCACACTACAAGGAGTTAATTTGAGTAAAGTGTGACAATTTAACACTAAGATTTATTTTAACTCTTGACATTTTTAACGCCAGTGTAACGAGCTGACATTACAACAGCTTACTCCAACCAGATTAAATTAGAAGAGTTGACAATAACTGTCAGGAAATATTTTTTGACATTAATAACATTGAGTGCACATCAAAACAATTCAGAAAGTTAAATCCAACATTAGTATGGGATTATAGTAGAATTCTGTTCTTTGTATAACGTTACAAATATAGACAAAATGCAAACAGTTGTTTTAACAAACTTGTTCTTTATTACCGAACAAGCTACTTTACATCATGAAAGGTTAACTTAAAATAAATGATAAAAGCACAATATAAGCATTTCTGTCCTCAAAATGATGAAAGCTGCTTATCAGATGGTTTGTAATACTTCAAGCCCTGTACATGCAAGTCCTGTGTCAGTGAAGACGAATCAGTACCTTCGACTTTGCAACAGTGCTTTGCTTGAGGCGACACAACTTTCAGAAGTTAAAAACATGTAGTAGCAACTTTACAAGTTTACGCTCTAATGTTACCCTAGATAAATGCGCGCTACTTGGCGCATATCCAAGTGTTTGTGTGGAGAGCGCTTACGGCATGACATGGAGGTATGACATAAGAGTAATGCAAACTGTAAAGGGTCCACTTTTATTTCTGTAAAAACACAATAACACTAATTTCACATTGAACATAAATTGCACATTATGTTGCTGTCAGGGTGCTTTCGACCCCGTCAGTTCAAACCATTCAAATGGTTGATTGGAGGTTTACTGACATAGCCTGACAACATCTCGTCTGACCGCAGTTCACTGTTGTTCAACTGAAGTTCCCTCGTCCTCACCTGTACCTTTTCCGCGCTCGTTTAACTTGCACCTGGCGCTGAGGCGAAGTTGGAATGCGCGTCTGAAAAGTGTCCCGTTTGTTGTGGTCGTAAAAAGACAGTTCTATATAAACGCATGCAGCGTTTTACTTGCCGATGTTTTAAAAAATATTTTACATTTTTATTATTAATTCGCGGACATGATCTATCTTACCCTGTGAAAATATAGGGCGAGACGGCAATGATTTGGGAAAAAGGATCAAGAGATTGCATATCCAAAAGAGGCTACCTCACGAAATTGTCTGTGACAGTGACCCATTAACACACTGAGTTATATATTGTACAACGTGACATACATGTGCTAATACTGTCAGCTCCATCAAGGGTTGCGTGCTAAACATAGCCTACACCAGGGGCGGCGCCAGCCGATTTTGCCGGGGCTTCAGCCCCGAATGTTTTGAGTCAAGCCCCGAATGTAATGACTGTCACTGAGCAAATATGAAACTGGACAATAGCCTATGTAAACCTCCGAAATCATAAGTTGCTTTATTTCATTGCGCTTTGGCTTTGCATATACTGCATACAGCCTGTAAAAATAGACCTTAAAAATAATCTAGCCTATAGAATACATTTCTTTGCTGTCGGTAGCCTATGGGCTATCCGACCATACACCTGCAGCGCTTTCTCTCTGTTCTCTCCGACAGCGAGTTCACGCACACCGCAGTTGTACAGAGCCACGCCTCCTGTCACTCACTCAGAGCAGCGGCAGGCCTCGAGAATCTCTTTCGGTCCGGTGGAAGGGTTTTGTTATATAACAACCGATATGACAACTTTAGCACAATTATCAGCTATACATTCATTCAGTGATTCCCATTAATGACCCTCTACTGCCGCCAGCTTTTCATAATGAACTGAAAATTTAAAAGATACTACGTTTGCCAACGAGCTAAAATCGAAACTGTGATATGGCTTTGTGCCTTTATAAAACAGCAAAAGACAGCAATTAAGTATATATACAGTCTGTCCGTGCTGCGTGTTTTAAAGAGAAGTGCGCACATTTGCGCACGCGATCAGCTGGTGATCTAGTGATCAAAATAAAAGCCCAAGGATTTATCTTTTAAAAAGAAATGAGTACAAAAGTATTGTAAAAAAGATGTTTGAACCCTTTTTAATGTCCAGGTACAAGTCAATGCTGTTTCTTTGTTGAATTTGCACACTGTTCATGGGTTGAAGCTCTTAATTTTGAGTTTCCAGAGTGCACCAGATTGATGCATTTAACCTTAAAATGTACAAAATTTTGCCCCCGGACCCCCCTAGAGGAGGTACATCCAACAAAGTTTTACAAATTACAGTGTCAAATAATGACAACAAAAGCTCCTTTCATGTCAGTAAAGCTGTTAATAGAAAATTAAATTGTCTTTGGACAAATATAGATTTGGGCTAAGCCCCGAATGTTTACAATGTCTGGCTCCGCCCCTGGCCTACACACACACACACACATATTCACACATACACAAACACGCATGTATGTATATTAGTACCGCTTTTACGTTTTTAAAACGTTTTATGTCAACGTGCAAAATACGTAATTGTAACACCTAAATAGAACGTTCTGCGAAAGTTGCAATTTGGTTTCATTTAGTTGTAGGCTGTGTTAACGTTTTGTAAAGAAAACAAAGAGCTCAGTTTTTGCGCAGCGTTTCTTTGTTTTTAAGAATGAACTTTAATCCCACAAAAATCGTAATTGTATAATTTTGTTTGACATATGTCGTTTGGCCTGGTTGTATTTTGGTACTGCCATTACGTTTTTAAAACGTCTTATTTCAACGTGCAAATTACGTTATTTTAACACCTGAATAAAACGTCTCCTAAAAGTTGCAGTTTGGTCTGGTTTCGTTTTCGTAGTCAAAAAAACGTGATATTTACGTTTTTTTGACTACATAAAGAAAACATACCAGGTTGGTATTTTCACAACGTTTCTAAAACGTTTTATTTTGGTTACTTTTTTTTTATTTTAAAAACAACGTTTTTAAAACGTTTTTAAAATGTTGTACTACAACATTACCTAATTGCAACCAAAATACAACGTTGTGAAAAGTTGTAAAAACGTTTTGTGTTTGCTGGGCAGTTAGCAAATAATGTAATAATTTAGGCAGTTCATTTACAAATACTGTAAGCAATTTACTTACAGTAGAAGCAATGAGCTCCTGGAAAAATGAATTACATATTAACAATAATTAGGATATAGAAATTTGGGAATGTGCATGTTGATCCAGATGTTGCATCTTCTGAAGTCTCTCTTCATAGTAGAGATGTTCTGATGCTCCTTTTCCATTCCCGATACCTGAGCTCAGGGTATCGGCCGATACCGAGTACTGATCCGATACCAGGGTGCAGGGCTCTGAACCGGTTCAAGGAATGAAAACGAAAACGAACGAAATTTTGACCGGAACGTAACCACAAACGGAAACTGAATCAGATTTAATCGTTTTGAACAGAAACGCTCATTTGAAATGGCCATTAACCGGTTAATAACGTTATTTTTTCGTTCTATTTAATATTTTGCTTTGGCAGTCAACCAATCACGAATTCAAATAGTACAGCCTATGCAAATGTGACGCTGACGCATCCAACGTGAGTGAGATGCCCGCGCTGACACGCTCGATCAGGCTCAGCTGTCAAGTCATCATAGTGTGGCAGTGTAAGTAAATTGAAGGAATTCAACTATCTAGATGACCAAAAGACAAAATAATATGTAAAAATCTCAAACTCAGAAACACATCAGAAGAAAACATGAAACAAAATAACTAAACCAAAAACAATCCACTTAGAAAACGAACAAACAGAAAAAAACAAAAAAGCTTGGTGACCGTTAAGTGGCCGGTCGTCTATTTCACACCACTTTAAAGCTTTAAATTTCAGTTTGTTACTCACGCACTTTCAATGGATAAAAGCCAAACCAAACCTCAGTCCAGCCGATTCAGCAGGTGTTAAATGCTGCAAATACAAACGGTTAGTAATAGTCACGATGTAACACGACACGGCGTGAAACTAGTGCACAGCGCGGAGAAACCAGTCCAGTTCAATAAGAGAACCATAGGCTGCGATCCAGTCGTCCTTACTTCACGGGAACAGAGCAACGATCGCGGTGACAACAAGGTCCAATGACACAGTATAGTAGAGGTAGAGCGACACAGTCAACACAACAGGAAACCATACAGCAATGGAAACAGAGATTTAAATGAGACAGAAAGCCCACTGTAATGTCACTAATATGCAGCTTGTTGTGCGTTTTGAAACCAGCGAAAATTACAGGATATGTAGAACATGAGTTCACACAACGCCACATCACGCACATGCAGCGGTTCAGAATAAAACTATAGGTTAACATAACACATATACAACAAAAGGGAATATTTAGGCCTATAGGCTAGGCGAAATATTTCGCCATATAATTAGGTCTACAGATTAACAAAACGAAAGTGGTTCATTGTGGCGCACTCCAGCGATCTAGGAAAGGAAACAGACATTCTGCTTGTTTTCGTTATTTAAATGTATTTTGTAAATGTATGAATTATGTCTGGCTTTTAAATTACGACCATAAACCATAAATTACAAAGTACCGTTTAGGAAAAAACGTACCAGTGGTCGCGACGCCGCCTCATGCGCGCGCACACAAATTCTTGCATTGCTTACTTGATATCGCAGCTCAGCTGTTAAATATTAAAATAAAATACAATCAAACAAACATATAAAACTTTACACTGCTCAATTCAATTCTGTAATACAATCTGCTGTCCTGTGACCAGCCAACATTGATATGTGGGCCCCATATGGGTTATAGCTGGGCAGCATGGGATCTATGTGGGCATGGGCTGCAAATGGGCAGTTTATGTGGGTCCCATGTGTGTTTCACAATGTGGGTCCCATATAGATATGAGACCTTTGTGGGATCTGTGTGGGCAAAATAATTTCACACTTAAATACATCTTTACACCTTTAAACTTTATTGGTTAAAAGCCACTTTTTAGAAATAAATATTGAAGATTGGCAATGGGATGAAGCACAAGAACAAGTTCATTCGTCTTCCATGTGTACAAAACCTACATCGACTCCACCTGTCTAAACTAAAGCTCTCTAATATATTTTCCTCTGTAGACCACCGATGTGATAGGTGTGGTCAAACACCAGCATCACTAGGACATATGTTTTGGCGTTTTCCTAAGATTGGTAATTATTGGATTTCAGTTTTTCAGTTGCTGTCAGAAGTGTTGGAAAAGCAGTTGGATCCAGACCCAATTTTAGCTGTTTTTGGTGTCAGTGATAAAATGGAGCAAAAAATAAATAAATAAATAAATATGCAGCAAGCAAGCCTTTTATCAATTATTTTAATAAGGAAGCAGTAGTTGAATTCTAATACCCAGCCAACATGTCCATGTGGGCCCCACATGGGTTTTATCTCGGCTATATGGGCATCATCTGGGCTTGGGTTCAGAGTGGGCACATTGATGGGCTGAATGTGGGCCCCATTTTGAATACACAGGTCCCATATGCTCATTTGCAAAAGAAACTTATGTTTTAGTAAACCTGTACCTGACTTAATATAATTTAAATTACATGAGAAAATATTTGTACTGTGAAGAAAATGACTTTAAACTCAGAATTTGTAAACCACCATTTTATTTTTGTGCCAATGTAAAAAAAAAAACTTATAAAGAGAATGTTTTTTAAAAAATTATTTTAAAACATTTAAATGAAAATGTGTGGATTATCTATATTACAATGTACCCTGCCTATGCAAAAAATGCATTTTTCTTTTAATGCACACATGTTAGCAGGGACAACCCTTTTTAATGTTTTTTTTTATGTTTTTTGTTTTTTAAACTAGAGTCTAGAGTAGACTTATATCGGTCTCACATGGGACCTACTGTACACTCTCAAATGTTCTGACAACCTTCCGCTTGACAAAGTAGTCCTGTTGTATTCAAATTTTAGTTAGATTTTTTCACATAATATTATATCATATAATATCATATGTCAATGATCTTTGCTGAAAATAAGCGTACATTTAAATGTATAACTGTAAATATTTTAAATATTCGAACAAAAGGAATTGCCGCGCGGATACAGTCTCTTCTAAGCACAGTGGTGCAGCAGCACGGCAGGAGTTACTACTTTTAACAGTCAGCAGTGGTCGAGACGGATCGGAAATAAGCAGGTAAAATGCATATTTTCTAGAAATGGTTTAATTATCCACAGTTTCAAGTATAGGGAACATTGTTTTGAACGTTTAAATTACCTTTAACATAATGTAGCCTTTAAAATTGTGATGTTGTAATTGCTAAAAATGTCTGTAAAGGCCTAAAGCATGTCGTTTTTGTTGACTGTAAGGTGTAGTTTTGTTCTTGCCTGCCATTAATGAAGTAGGATTCTCGGTTGTTGTTCATTTTATGCTTCACTTATGCATTTTGTGACCATCTTGCCGCCATTTTTTTCACCTGAGTGGAAACTGAATTTCCACACAATTTATAGTAATAACCGCGTTTGAATGGCAAAATACTTAGTTTTTAAGATATTTGACATAACTTGCTCCTAAAAGCGGCAGGTGGGGTGGGTTTTAAACAGTTTTGAGACCACCATTCTTTAGGCTTTTCTGTGCGCGCAGGCCATAGGTCATCAGTTTTGTAACGTTAAAGTACCTCGTTACATGTTCACAAACACAGTTTGTCCTCTGAATGACTACTTTGCTGTCGAACTCCTCATATGAATGTCTGTATGACACGTATAATTCGGTTTAGTTTCCAAGAATGGCATGAAAGTGATCTCTGTGAGACGCTGGAGGATCGATCATCTCTTGAGAGCGTTGTGAGGGCGCTGGCGCAGCCTCCGTGTTGCCAGATCCAGGTATTATATGCGTTTTTAGACTTGTCTTTTCCACTTAATTTGACACTTTAGAAAGTTAATAAAGTGGGAAGCTGCAGTTTAGGTTAAGCAATATCTTTTATCATCTTAATTCCAAAAGATTGGACACAATTTCTGTTCATTTTTATTTACATTTCGGGTTTGGTTAGTTTAAAAACCTGGCAACACTGCGTCTTAAACTGACAGTAATCAAAAAAGCCCACAGTCAGGTTATTCATGTTTATACCATATACACTATTGAAATTATTCCTAATTTTGTTTTTAGATAATGGAGTACTACGGTGCAAGTTCCCGTACTACACGGCGACGAATCAAAACAAAAGTGCAAGAACATTTAATGAGCTTTGCTGTGGATGCTCTGGAAGTTTAAATGATGAGCAGTTTTTTGAAACTGACAGATCAGATCAACTGAATTTGACACTGGATAGTGATGAAGCAAATGAATCATTTCAAGATTCTGATGAAGAGGAAATGGAGCCTCAGCATGACATGAAGACAAAATTGGCTGAATGGGCAGCTAGTCAGAATATCTCTCAGTCTGCTTTGTCAGAATTATTGCACATTCTTATAAATGAAGGTCTTAAGTTACCAAAAGATCCAAGAACTTTAAAAGACTGTGAAGTCAAAAAATGGGGAGTGGAAGTTACTATCATTTTGGCATTTGTAATGCAATATGTGCAGAGCTGAACAGTGCACAAGATGAACTCACAGACACATTAACTCTAAGACTAAATGTTGACGGAATACCGCTTTTCCAAAGTTCCAATGCACAGTTATGGCCCATCCTTGGTAAAATTAAGGAGCTACCTAGCTCGAAAGTGTTTATGATAAGTCTGTATGTTGGCCCATCTAAACCACCATCAGTTCATGAGTACATGAAAGATGTTGTTGAGGAATTTAAAAGACTGTCAAAGGAAGGCTTGTACTTCAATGAGAAACATTACAGTGTTCCCTCGCCTGATGCATTTATATGTGATGCTCCTGCGCGAGCTTTTCTCAAATGTATAAAAGGTCACTCGGGTTACAGCTCTTGTGAGCGTTGTGTGCAATCTGGTGTTCATTTAAATGAAAAAATAGTGTACCCAGACATGGAAGCAGCCTTGAGAACAGATGCAGAGTTTGATGAAATGTTAGATGAGGAACACCATCGTGATATGTCACCTCTTCGGGAGTTGGGAGTAGGTTTAGTAACATCTTTTGTCCTTGATTACATGCATTTAGTGTGCTTAGGAATTGTCCGTAAGCTTGTTTCACTGTGGGTTAAGGGACCCTTGACATGTAGGATTTCATCAAGTGTTCTTACTGTTGTATCTGAGAACTTGAAACGACTTGGGCAAAATTTGCCTAGGAATTTCTCAAGAAAACCATGATCCCTTTATGAATATAGTCAATGGAAAGCCACAGAGTTTAGGCAGTTTTTGTTATATACTGGCCCTGTTGTGTTGTTTAATGCATTTCCTAAACGTGTATATAAGAACTTTTTAGTCTTATCAGTCGCCATAAGAATTCTTTTGAGTCCAGATCTGTGCAGTGACTATTGTGATTATGCTGAAAAGTTATTGAAGTTTTTTGTGACAAATTTTGCCAAAATCTATGGATCTGAGTTTCTTGTATATAACACTCACAGCCTTACACATTTGGCACAAGATGCTCGTAAATATGGTGCTCTTGACTCTGTATCGTGCTTTCCATATGAAAACTATTTAGGACACTTAAAAAGGATGGTTAGGAGACCTAAAAATCCTGTTGAACAAATTGTGAGACGTGTGGATGAGAAACAAACTTTTAATAGGGACTCAAAAGGAAGTTCAACACTGAAAGAACATCTTAAACAGCCACATTTCTCTGGACCTACTCCACTAGGATTTTCCACATACACACAGTTTAAGCAATGCCAATACAAAGGAATGACCATCTCCTGCTCTCCGGGAAACAACTGCTTTGAAATGAATTGCAGAGTTGCCCTTGTTAGAAATCTTCTGGTCTCTCCCATGGCAGACATTTTTGCAGTATGTGAGTTTTTTTATACAGGAGCATGTTTTTTTTGACTACCCTGTCGCTTCTTCAAGTTTGGGAATTACTGTTGTCTCAGCACTCACTGGCCAGCTTTTTGTTGTTCCAGTGGCAGAACTTTCAAAAAAACTTGTTCTTCTCCCTATGACTGATATGTATGTGGCTTTGCCTCAGCTGCACGATTACTGACTCTGTACTTTAATGGCTCAGAATGTCCCTTTATAGTGTAGTGGAGTTCATTGATGAGTACACAGACGATGGAAGGACTGTCATTGATGTCATCCCTACAAGCTGGATTACTGGTCCAGAAAGAGAAGAATGCTTTTGGCCAACTGGTAGGACTGTGGACATCAGCAAGGCTGTTAAAAAACTGTTAACTCCTGGAGCAGACTGGGCAAAGTACAGCATACGTGTCATAGGAAATGCAGGTAACTTGAACCATCTGGTTTAAAATTTTCCAAATGATAGTCTTGTGTTCCTAAATGTATTTGTTTTTTGTTTTTTACAGACACATATTCTGCAGCAAGAGCTAAACTTAGTAGGGCCGAGGAGACCTCCGATTTACAAACTGACACTGAAGTGCCAATGAAGCGCAAAAGATTGTAAGTTAAAACTCATTTTCTCCATGATGCTAGTTGGAGTTAGGAGCTATACCAACCCTCTATATTGCGAGTAAATCACCTCGCATATGCAACTAAATTTTACTCTGGGCGACTAAATGATGTCTATTGTCAGCCATTGGCTAATAAACTCTTAGATTTTACTCGCCAGTGTGTGTGTTCGAGGCTATTATATGTTTAGCATATATATTTTTTCACTCTGTATAAAGTGGGTATGTAAAGTATTCAGACCCCCTTAAATTTTTCACTCTTTGTTATATTGCAGCCATTTGCTAAAATCATTTAAGTTCATTTTTTTCCTCATTAATGTACACACAGCACCCCATATTGACAGAAAAACACAGAATTGTTGACATTTTTGCAGATTTATTAAAAAAGAAAAACTGAAATATCACATGGTCCTAAGTATTCAGACCCTTTGCTGTGACACTCATATATTTAACTCAGGTGCTGTCCATTTCTTCTGATCATCCTTGAGATGGTTCTACACCTTCATTTGAGATGAATGCGGCCAAGTACAGGGATATCCTGGATGAAAACCTTCTCCAGAGTGCTCAGGACCTCAGACTGGGCCGAAGGTTTACCTTCCAACAAGACAATGACCCTAAGCACACAGCTAAAATAACGAAGGAGAGGCTTCACAACAACTCCGTGACTGTTCTTGAATGGCCCAGCCAGAGCCCTGACTTAAACCCAACTGAGCATCTCTGGAGAGACCTAAAAATGGCTGTCCACCAACGTTTACCATCCAACCTGACAGAACTGGAGAGGATCTGCAAGGAGGAATGGCAGAGGATCCCCAAATCCAGGTGTGAAAAACAACATGACATCTTTCCCCAAAAGACTCATGGCTGTATTAGATCAAAAGGTGCTTCTACTAAACACTGAGCAAAGGTCTGAATACTTAGGACCATGTGATATTTCAGTTTTTCTTTTTTAATAAATCTGCAAAAATGTCAACAATTCTGTGTTTTTTCTGTCAATATGGGGTGCTGTGTGTACATTAATGAGGAAAAAAATGAACTTAAATGATTTTAGCAAATGGCTGCAATATAACAAAGAGTGACAAATTTAAGGGGGTCTGAATACTTTCCGTACCCACTGTACACACTGACTGAGTGCTTCAGAGTTTCACTCTCCATCAAGCGATCTGTACTTTTTCAATTCGTCTCGATGGATCCACAGCGCACCTGTATTTGACGCACTGTAAACTGTGTGAAGGCACATGACTCGCCGTTGCTTTGCTGATAGCGCTGTTTCTCACACATGCAAAGAGAGAGAGAGTGAATCACTGCGCTACATGTAAACTATATTCTTTGTTGTACTGTCCTGTCAAAATAATGAGTTAATTTGGAATTATTCAGCTTTTTAGAACAATCCGAAGATATGCCGGTTTCTCCGGTAGTGGGCGGAGCTAATGCGCAAATGGCAATTTCATTGGCTGGCGCTTATCTATTACCGTTCCTGTTTTTATTTCAGCAAATCAGTTCGACCGGACGCAGACAACGTGACTAATATTCATGAACCCAGCAGCTCATCAATCTGTAGTGCATTGTATATTGTTAGTATGGTAGTAGATTTTGTATTATCTTTTAATAATAATTAATATTATCTATTACTATTTTTTATTTTTTTTTACAGAAACCCTGAAGGACTAACAATATCTTAAGAATCACCAGCAGTTAAAATGACAAATATGCATTTATACATGGTTACCAAGTTTTAGTTCTAATCATTAAATTGTGCTTCATTATCATAATACCATTATATAATGCTTGATTGACTAAGAAGCTAAGATTTAAGAAGCTGTGCCATTTTACAAAGATAAGCTGATTGTAATGTGTGTGTGTGTGTGTGTGTGAAATAATATATCATTCTGGCGAGTAAACTTAAAATTGTACTAGCCAATGGCGATTATATTGCCAAGGTGTGCGTAGAGGGTTGTATACTGTACCAAAAACACATTATTTTGCTTAAATAGGGTCCTATGATTTAAGATATGTGGAAAACGTAGACAGAATTGCAGAATCCATTCATAAAAATTGAATTGATGAGGAATATTACAGATTCAAGCATTTAACGGCCCTGTAGTATTAGCCTAATATAAAATAACAAATAACTTACTCAAATTTTAAATAGGTAGGCCTACATAAAACTAAAAATCATTAAAGAATGAGGAACAAATAAATATGAAATGTAGAACGTTTAAAGAAAGTTTTGAGGCACGGACGGCATACACCTTCATGTAAAATAAAAATAAATAAATAATAATACACAGTTTAAAATAAAAATCAGCATTTTAATTGTTTTAATTGTAGTGTCCTCTAACTGAACTCAATTATTTTTATTGCTAAAAAAACAAAAAAACAATGGTGGGGAACGGCGGCTTAACACCAGTATGACCGCAAAACACAGTCTATCGCAGCAAGATTCCAAATTCCAAAGTCTAATTATCGTTATTGATAAAATCCAAAAAAAATTATCGAGATCCCAATATCGCACACCCTAATTTGTTATTTAATTGATATAATAATTTATTGATAATAATTGTTTGAATTAATATAATAATTAATAATTTTGACTCATCTATTTTCTTAAATGGTTTAAAGGCAGAAATGTAAAGTTTATCATTTTATAAAACTTTTTGTTTTTGTGAAAACTTGTATCTGAACTGTAAATTATGCTTTTTACAATAATTGTACAGTTTAATATGGTACTATAGACATTTCCCTACCCCGCTCATATGGTATTAATTTATTTGTGCAGGTTTTAAAAGTCTTAAATTTGAGCTTAAAATCCTGCAGAAAGCCTGCTACAGAAGAGTCAAGTTTTAAATAGGAAAAATATTGAAACTCTGGTAATTTTTGAGCGAGATGCTAATGGTCTAATCCGATTCAATTATCTGTGCTAAGATACGCTAAAAGTGCTACCCCCAGACCTGGAGATCAGCTGAATGGGTTTGAAAACGGTAACACTCAACTGTCTAACTTTAGGGGAGTTGTAAAATGAGCCTATTTTCAAAAACAGTGGAGTTCCTTTAAGGACATTTATTCAAAAGGCTTTTACTGATTTTTCTTTGTCAAATATGTTTTTAGGCCAAATAGAAAATTTTTTCCTTGGACAAGCGAAGAGTCAGACAGCACTGAGGATGAACTACCACCCACACCTCCCCACCAACTAAACATTACAACCCAGAAGGTCACCACCAAGAAACTGGATGGCCAGACTGAAACTGGACCTGCTGCTCAGAGAGTCGCCACTACAGGACCTGCCGCTCAGATTTGCTACTTCTGATTCTGCTATGTTCATCAAACTCTTAACTCTATTAGAAGAAGTGAAGGAGACCCAGAGGGTGCATAGCAATATGTTAAATGCTTTGCTCAAGCAACATGATGAGTCTTTGCCAGAGGTTCCTGAAGGAATTATCTTCCCTATAACAACAACTGAAGACTTGGAAGCAATGAATGAAAAGTTGCATGACTCAAGATTAATGTCCATTGTTGTAAGTTCATATTGCTTGCTGATCTTATTTTTGTGTGGTCATCCAGGTCATCCATTAAGACATCATTTCAATTCATATACACCCAAAGCATGCATGCAAAAAGCTGCCTCTCAGACAGTGTGCGTCTATTAAAATTAGTTATTTTTAGTGACTCATCATGTCAAATTGCCCATCTTAGCGAGTATTCACGTAAACGGTCATTATATATATATTAAGTGAACATAAACAGTGGAGAAACAATGAATTTTTTTGCAATGCAACACTAAACAGCAATAAACAATGCAATGTTTATTCACAGATATGTATAGGTAGATGCCCTATTAGCAGCTGTTTGTATGGGCCAGAATATTCAAGCCGTCCACCAGATTAGAATGATTAGAGCAAGTCTGTGAAGACTTGAAAGATGCAACATAATCCAATGATTTTGCTAACCCATCACAATACAAGATGATGAATCCTTTATCAAACAACATTAAAAAGTTACTAGAGTTTAAAAAGCTGTAATATTGAGTTACAGTAAAAACAAACTAACATTCTTACATAAAGTTTATCCAATTTTTCGGGAAATTAAAATGTTGGTATCTCATTGATTGACAAAACCACACACTGATTATTCGGAGATGGCAGATGCGCTGACATGTCTGGAGCGGTCAGATGTGGCGTCTACCTACATATCTACGAGTGTGTCAGTATATCATATCCATGCGTGAGGTCTTAAAGAGAGGTTTTCCTCTGATGACAACTGAGAGGACCGCGCAAAGAGCAGGCCTCATCCAATTCAGTAAACACAACTACACCAGCAAGGATTTCATCTTCCATACAGGATAAGAACCTCAAGAGCTGATCAAAGCTGCCCAAATCGATGATTTAAAGCATGTAATCATCCATCCTGATGTTAAATATTTCCAACGAACGGCGGCGATCAAGTGCCACACACGGAAATGGTCGAGCACCTACAGAAAAACGAGATATTCTCCATTTGTTTTAACCAATACAAAATTGCGAAATTCAGACACAACTTTCTTCTCAAGTTAATATTTCATTTAATGCGGGTTCTATGGCGTTATTATATTAAAAAATGTCGAGAGCGCATCAAATGCACTCACAGGCGGATTCCCTTGCACAAAACTGGACGCACACGCGCTCTCGCTCAGATATCACATCTGCGCGCTCAAACTTTTGTCCTCCTGCATGTGCAGCCGTGAATCTAGAATTGTCTTCTCTCCAGGATTTAATGTTGCCATAAGCGCAACATTATAGTGTGGGCACCCACCCGCAGAAACATTAATCGGCGCATATGCCAAGTTTGCCAACAAATGTAAATCAGTATTTACAGAGCGTAATAGTTAGTAAATTTATCTGTCTAGCGTGTCACTCCTTACGTTGCTAGGTTTCCAGAGAGCGAGTGCCTTTGTTAATGCAACCAAACTTGCTTCGCAACCTCTGTTTTCTTCCGACGAAGAATAAAAAATATCGAACGTTTTATCGAACATATTTTATATTGATATCGATCACGTGTCTATCGCGATATATAACGTTATCGTTTTATCGCCCAGCCCTACTGCACATAGACTGCATACACACTGCAAACAGTATGTGTGAACCTGGTGTAACACTGCCTCACATACAGCTCATGAAATCAGGCTTGTGCTGTCTGTAAGCTATTGTGCAACAATTTCACGAATGTCAAAACTAAAATGCAGTGCATGATCAAACATTTAGGTGAGATAAATATGTATATTTTAAAATGTCTAAAAAATAAAATGCCTTCTCCACCCCTCAAATTAATTAAAAAATCCCCTCTCACAAGTCACCTAAGGGTAATTCATTTTAGGCTCTGAATACATGTCTAAAAATCTTGATTGAATCATCAGACTTATATCTTGCTAAAGCTTGTAATGTTACAGAGCCGTAAAGCATCAAGTTTGTTACTACTTGGCTTAGCTATTCTCTTATCTACAGCAGTAAATATTAACAAATATGGGTAACACTATTTTACAGTGTTTGTTACATTTTACATATTGTTGAAATATATTGCACATTAATTTAGTTCATTTAGCTAATTCATCATATACTTAGCCTCCTGTCAGTACAAACCCACAAAACATGAGAGTGAGTAAATTACAATTTTCATTTTGGGGAGAACTAACATTTTAATCCTAATTAACATTACTAAGTAGTTATATGTACACCTACACTGTGACAAGGACACTATAAAATAAAATGTAAGTATCTGGACATTTCAGATGATTGTGTGTAAACTTTTGTTTTTATAGGTGGACTGAAGAAGAATGCAATGTTCAAGACTGTGAACCAGAAAGACATAGAAAAGACACTCTCAAAATGGTTCACAGGGGCGGAAAGAGAGCAATCAGGTCACAGCAGTCTTCAGGACTGTGATCAGTTTTGTGTGTGTCCATCCATACAAATTGTTGAGACCAAGTATTTTAATATTGTATTGTAAGTTAAACAGTTTTTGTGTTTTATGTTGTCGTTGAGGTCATTTAAGTGTTTAAAAGGGATTGTTCACCCAAAATATAAAAATCTTTTCTCTCTCTTCTATTGATTTAAACCAGTGGTGTCAAACTCTCATCCTGGGGGGCCATAGCCCTGCAGAACTTGGCTCCAACCCTAATTAAAAGTACCTGGTCCAGCTAATCAAACCCTTCAGGATTATTTGAAAACTAGATGTAATGTGTGTTGCAACAGGTTTGGAACTAAAATATGCAGGGCTGTGTCCCTCCAGGGGTTTGACACCCCTGCTTTAAACTCATAAGACTTTCATTCATCTCTGAAACACAAGTGATGTTATTAATGAAATTAAGACATTTCTGTCTCTCCATATAAAGTCTATTCATGAATTTTCAGAAAAAGCTCTCTTTTTAAAATATTATTACTGTTTGGAAGCATCAGATGTTTTGGTGAACAGAGAGAAAATTACCAGGTTTTTGTTCCCAGTGTTTTCATTTCTTGACTGTTTTTATTTTTTTTATTAGTAATATTTTGAAATGTTACATAAGTTTGGTTATGTAAAACCAGCTGTTGGCGTAGTATCACCCTGTTTTAAAATAAACTGGTAATGTTGGTGTTTAACACTTTACAAAAACTTTTAACTTTTATTGAAAATGTATGAATTATAATAAAGTACTTGATATACTGAACTTTTAAAGGTCTGATTAATTTTTTGTAAATTGCACCTTGCATTTTTTGTGATTTTTTTTTTTTTTTTGTAGATGAATGACCAGTGGAATAGTCAAGCAGATGTAGGATTATGAAAGTTGCCCAGTTGGGCCCCACTTAGGTTCTATATGACATTTAGATGGGCTAATTCATACAGGGCCCACATGGAACCCGCGGACAAACCCATGTTTACAGCCATGTGGGGCTCACATTGGCCCCACAATTGTTTTGTTGGCTGGGTCATATTTGGGACAAATATGGGTCTTATATGTGTTGCCCAGTTGGGCCCCACATTAACCCCAGTCAGGCCCCATATGGGATTCATATGGGCTAATTCAGATGGGGACCACATGGAACCCATGGACAAACCCATGTAGGCCCCATATTTACAGCCCATATGGGGCCCACATGGGCCCCATGATAGAATGTTGGCTGGGTGACCACTGCCTGACTGTGTTGTGAAACTGCGAAAACGCGAGTAAAACTAACGAATTACACTAAAGGTTGGAATTGAATGTGTTCCTTACAACTTGTCAAATAAACCTAATCCATGGATATTGACATGTAGCCAGGAGTCGTGTTTCCTGACATTTATATGTGCCTGATTTCGACGCTGGGGAAATACATAAAGCAAATCTGCCTGTGAATATTTTATATAATTACAATATAGGTAGGTTTAAATCAGCGTAATCACTTGTATCAATGTTATATCGTCATATTGTCCAGCCCTAAAACATATATAGTTTTATAGTATAGTTTTTGTCAGTGTTGTTTATTTAAAAACACCCAATTGTGCAGAATATATGATGGAAAATAATTAATTGATGAGTTGTCAAACTAATATAACAATATATGATATAATATAATATATAACAATACAATATATATGGTATGATTTTACCTCAAAATCAGTCGAGCTGTTTCTGAGAATTGCAGTGATCCATTTGTTTTTTTCCCTGTTGCTTTCTGCAGTTTTTAAATATATACCTCAGGGTTTTTGTCAAAGCTATTTGTACAGTCAAGCACAAAGCTCTTTCCCGTTTTGGACGTGTTTTGTGTGTTTTTCAGCACCGCAACACGTCTTTCAAATACGAACGCATTGTTTTATATTTTTTTCTGAGTCGTAGCTGGGCGCCGCGGACAGGTGCCGAATGTCACCGCCGGTGTGCGTACACTCATAGAAAACAATGCGTTCGAATTTTAAAGACGTGGCGATGCGCTGAGCTTCGCGTCCGGTGTGCGAGCCCCTTCAGTCTTTTGCCACTCAGTGGCCGTGACCGCAGTCGTAACGGTCGACGTTGACATCACGTGCATACCCTCTATAGTTTTCCGATTTGCTTGCGTTAAGCAAACATAGTGGGCACAACTAGATATTGTTTAAGAAAATGGTATCGGATCGGTACATGAGTTTAATTACTCGCCGATACCAATGCTAGAATTTTTTCTGGTATCGGTGGTATTTCCGATACTAGTATCAGAATCGGAACAACCCTACTTCAGAGGTGTTGGTCATCTGAGGTCTTCTTAAGAGGCTGGATTCAAACTGAAGATGATGTCCTTTAAAACAGAAAAGCAAATGGAGAATAATTAGCGTAGCTGCTGTTCATAACTTTAAGCAAAGATAGTCATGTGCAATTGATCTGGTATGAGATGCATTATGTGAATGCTTGGCTAAAGAGATGCGTCTTTAATCTAGATTTAAACTGGGTGAGCGAGTCTGAGCCCCGAACATTATCAGGAAGGCTATTCCAGAGTTTCGGAGCCAAATGTGAAAACGCTCTCCCTCCTTTAGTGGACTTAGATATCCTAGGTACAACCAGAATTCCAGAGTTTTGTGATCTTAAAGAGCGTGAAGGATTGTACGGCGATAGAAGATCAGTTAAGTACACAGGAGCTAAACCATTTAGAGCCTTATAGGTCATTAGCAATACTTTATAATCGATACGGAACTTAATGGGTAACCAGTGTAGAGATGATAAGATTGGTGTTATATGATCATATTTTCTTGACCTGGTAAGAACTCTAGCAGCTGCATTTTGTACTAATTGTAGCTTGTTTATTGAGGAAGCAGGACAGCCAGCTAATAATGCATTACAGTAATCTAGTCGAGACGTCATGAAAGCATGATCTAACTTTTCTGCATCAGAAATAGATAACATATTCCGTATTTTAGCAATGTTTCTGAGGTGAAAGAAGGCTGTTTTTGTAACATATGAAATATGATTTTCAAAGGACAAGTTGCTGTCTAATATAACACCCAGGTCTTTAACTGTCGAGGATGGAGTAACAGTACATCCTTCTAAATGCAGATTGTAGTCTGAGAGATTCTGTGTACAGGTTTTTGGTCCAATAAGTAATACTTCAGTCTTATCTGAATTTAATAGAAGAAAATTACTAGTCATCCAATGTTTTACTTCTTTAACACACTCTGTCAGATTGGATAATTTAGAGATTTCATCTGGTTGTGTTGAAATATATAACTGAGTATCATCGGCATAACAGTGGAAACTAATCCCATGTTTTCTTATAATATTGCCGAGTGGCAGCATGGGTCTGTAATTTGCTAATACGTTTGGATCCAATTGTGGTTTCTTAATGAGAGGCTTAATAACTGCTAGCTTGAACGGTCGTGGGACGTGACCTAGAGATAAAGACGAGTTGATAATATTGAGAAGAGGCTCTTCTGCTACAGGTAACAGCTCTTTCAGTAGTTTAGTGGGTATTGGATCTAATAAACATGTTGTTGGTTTAGACGCAGTAATAAGTTTATTTAGCTCTTCCTGTCCTATAGTTGTAAAGCACTGCAACTGTTCTTGAGGGGCGATAATTGAGGCTGAATCTCTCTGTAAAACTCTGTTAAAGGTTGTACATTTACAATTGTATTTCCCTTTCGAAAGGGAACTTCAACTCTGCGTTGAACACGCTATGGGGAACGTCACACGTGACCCAGTGTCTGAAAGCCAACTATCCATCAACTCCAATCCCTATTGGCCGGCGACAGCCTATGACGTAATATGGTGCGACCCGGAAGTATAAAGGAGCGCCTGGAGAAACTGTCCGTATCTCTTCGTCTTTCGGGTCTGTTCTGTCTGATCGCGACTATGTCGACTCCGGTAAGGAATTCTATAATATGCCTTATAAACGTTGAAGAGAGTGTGTTCATCTGTGTCGCTGTCTGTGTGTCTATATTTTACTGTGAGTGTCTCCCTATCGGAACGCTACTTTCTCGTTTGGCACTCTTCCCAAGGGAAGAGGTGTCCGTATCTGTGCCTGGTGATTCTGGCCCCATTTGTGCTGAGGCATAACTGTGGCTGCAATCATGAGGCTTGCAGGTGAGCTCCTTGGGGAGTTTGAGAAAGTTGTTTTCTCTCTCAACTCCTCCAGGGCTGACGAGGATGAGTTGTTGGATGACGATAACGTCCGATAATTGTAACTTTGAAACTTTACAAATCTTTTGTTCTGATTTAATGGTTCGGAGCGTGTATCAAATGGTCAAAGTCACATGATTTCAGTAAACAAGGCTTTGTGTTTTGTCATAAATGTTTCGAAATTTCTATGGTTCACCACTGGGGCAATGTTCCCTCTAAGCTGCGCGCGTGCGCGGCCGCGCACTTCTGAAGCCGCGGCCGCGCAGAAGAAATAATTGCCGCGCAGAGAACAGACATGAAAATGATTGTAGTAGTTTAAATGAGAAATAATTGCAGTGCTCTGGAAAACCGCTATAGAGTTATTGTCACTATAGAGTTGGAACCGGTGAATTCGGTTTACAGGTTTCATAGAAAGAGAACGATTGAGTGCGTGTGAGCTGGCTGACCCTGAGCCAAATCAGTCACGGTAAGAATACTGTCATGTTTGCGGACTAAATACATCAATACGAGAGACAACGCGGAACGAAAAGAAATTTAAAATAAAACGCCATGTTTTAATGAAAAGTGGCAGAAATAATGGATGATGGGCACAGAATGCTACCAAAACTCAGACATTTACAATCACACACCCACCACAGGTGTAGCTTCTAAACTCAAAATACATCAGTGATATACCTCAGTTTAAATAGATTATTGTGTGTGGTGGTGGTGTGGGTTTCAGGGATGTTTAGATAACTATAAACGAGTTAACGTTCACTTTTCTTAAAAATATTTAGCTATCAGTTTAAATGCTTCAGTTTGTTTTCACTATATAATATATTAAAACAAATGGAAGCATTTAAACTGATATAATACTGTATATCAGTTTAAATACTTAAATATTATATTTTATTATATTATAATTTATAAAAAAATTCTCTCACAAGGGGATTGTTTTGGGCTCCTTGCCACGAAAAATCTTCACCTCCTGGTATATAAAATCTGGGAAATTCATAAGCAATAAACATGTAATTTTGATGGTTTAACACTGTCTGTTGCTAATAATTGACTGTACAAAAACACATTATGGCTGTCCCAAACCATCATTGTAACTGCTCATATTATATTATTGTAAAGAATTGAACTGTCCTGCAGGAGGACAGAAATTATTTATTAATAGAATTTCTTGGTAAAGACTGGTACAGTTAATACAGCAATGTGAAAAAATCTCAAGTAACCTAAAAAAAGCTTGTTTTCAAACATATTATTTAATAAATCACTAAGTTACATCAAGGGTCAAATAAAATAGAAACGACACATTAAAGTTAAAATGTTACAGTTGCATGATAAGGGGTGCTCTGAACCACTGATTCAAAACAATGGGCTGACCTAGTAATTTAAGCGACCTAGGCTCTTCCATGCTGATGGTCTGCATCCCAGCAGAATTTGAGGTCAAACAATAAATCTAGTGATGGGGAGTTGATTCGTCGACTCTGAATAGCCCCAGAGTCGGGGTCGACTCCAGCACAGGAATCGACTCTCGGTGTCGACTCTGTTGCTGTGTCCGGAATTGCTCACTTGTTTACTGATTCTCGAATCCATAGCCTACATAATGCATGGCAGTTAAGTGCATAATGTCTATGGTTAAGTGCACTAAGCAAGGAGTGAACGAAATGAAGTGAGGAATTCGGACACTGACGAATCGCGTCAGAGAGCTGTCGCAGAAACTTTGTCACATAGCTACATTTATGTAGCTTACTTTAGAAATAGATAACAGTCATAGTGACTTTAGTTTGTAATTATACATACCTCCGTGTCAGCTTTAGTATTGATGGTAGCTTATATTATTGCAATAAATATAGATTTGGGTTTTTTTCCATAGTTAACCGTGTCAATTAAACTAACCATACATAAAAATAAAAAAAAATTCACATCAACAGTAAACACATTAATAAGTGTACATTATCATATGCATTTTTTATGCATTGTATTAATTTTAGTATCTTTAACTCTGGTGTCCAAGCACTTTTAAGACAATGATCATGTGCGTTTAGCGCCATCCCCCGACCCTTATGAGATGAATTCATTAAACAATCCCTGCTTTCTCGTTTATTTCTGACATAATATTTGACCACAGATGTTTTTCGTGACTTTTCTCTCAGTAAAATTAGGTATCGCAATTAGCAGCTACTCATCAACTCATCTCTAAATTGGACTAACTTAGACAGTCTAACTAAACGTGTGTTGTTTTAATGAGGGGATTTTAAGGGAAAAATAAATTAATTGTGTAAGGACAGCCATCTTGGCTTATTTATGACCCTGTTTTGATGTACAGTAAATGGAGTTGAGGAGTCGATTCCATCAACTCCTAAAGTGGGAGTCAAGAGTCGGAGTCGACTCCAAAAAACCCGGAATCGAACACCCCTAAATAAATCTATAGGATCTAGAATATTCTGATCGTAATTAAACCAGAAAATCTCTAAATTAGTAAACAAAAACAATTTCTAAAGCTAGGGCTCCTAAACATTAGATCGCTGACACCTAAGGCGGTTATTGTAAATGAAATGATCACAGATAATTATTTTTTACTCTGTCTTACTGAAACCTGGCTTAAACAAATGTTTAAGCATGTCTTCTTTACCGGGATACTGTTATAAAAACAAGTCCCGTCTGATGGTCGTGGCGGCGGTATTGCAACGATATATAGAGATATTCTTAATGTTACTCAGAAAACACAATACAAGTTTAATTTGTTTGTGGATTTTTCTCAGATCTGTTGGTCACATTTAACATAGATAATACAAATGATGATTTACTAAACTCCTTCGAGGTCAAGCAAAACGACACTTGACCCACTCATCATTATATTTATACACTAGATTTAATTATATGCATGGAACAAATCTTACTGATATAGATATTCCACCTCAAAGTGATGTCATACTGCTGATATTTGCCATATTGCACCTCGTTATCAACTAGATAAAACAATTCTCCCGACAACTATAGATAGAATCACAAATAACCTGCCTGATCTGTCTCCGCTGCTCATTGTACCCAAACACACAAATGAACTTGAGGAAATGAGCAGTATGTGCACCTTTTTCTCTAGTACATTAGATAGTGTTGCACCCATGAGATTAAAAAAGGTTAGAGAGAAAAGTACTGAAAATCGAAAGCATCAGAAATGGAAATCATCAGAAATACAATTGTAAATGTACAACCTTTGACAGAGTTTAATGATTCAGCTTCAATTATCGTCCCTCAAGAACAATTCCACTATCGATTGCAGTGATTCTGTGCTATGATGAGGCCTGAATCCTGACTGAAACTTTTCACATATCTTTTTTTTTTCTTTTTGCAAGAAGGAGTACAATTAAGCAGACACAACTTCTTTTTTTGGTATAGTAATAACTTTTTCATTTTGAAAAAGTTTCAAAATAAATATCTATTTCATTTTGAAACGAAGGCACCTCAGACCAGCAGAGTTCGAGTAATGTACACATCTCTGAAGGGAGTATATTTTGAGGAACAATTTTCCTCTTGATATCCTCATTTGACCCAGTAAGCATCCCAAAATGTGGCATTTGCAGAAGAGAGCTGGTCTAAAAGTGAAGACAAAAGGCCCAAGGCCAGAGGAAAATCCCACTTTTACCATGTCCCACAAGAAATTGTCAAATTGTCAAAACACCAAAAGTGTCAAAAACTTCTACTGATCCTTGTGAAGTAGGTCTACCAGATGATGTTTCTGAAGAGGTAAATAAGTTGCAAAGATTACAAAATGTATAATAGTTTGCGTTTATATTAACAATATGTTCACAGGTCACAAAAGTAGTTCCCAAAATGAAACCTAACCCAAAAAGACACCACCAATCAGTGACAAGGCAAGAGATCCTCGAGGAGGAGTTGCAGAAGAGAAAAATAAGACCTTACTAAACCCCTTAAACTGTTTGGAATTCCACCTGAAATTGGATTGATGGCTCCCCTTACCTATGGAGTTTCTTTTGTGTCTTTTTTATTCAAATAAACATATTGTGTTTGAGAGTAAAACTAATCATTTTGTAATTAAAAAATATATATATTGCAAAAAAAGTCTTGTTAAGGCTCAAAGATAAAGAAGTTGATAACAGAATTATTTGCAGTGCGTGTAAATCTTTGAAAACCTTTATTTTTCCTTGTGCACTTCGAGAACTTTTCATCCCAAACCCACACATTTTGCTCTCTTTTCTGCTGTCTTTTTTGCGGGTCAAAATATTTTGCTTGCGAGGTGAATAGGTTTGTAAGCTGAAAAGTTTTGCAAGTTGAAAAGTTTTGCAAATTGAAAAGTTTTGTTTGCACGTGAAGCTGTAGCTCAGTGGGCGGTCTCTACCAACCAGGATGAAAGGCATTTTTCTATTGGTCACCCTCGATTGAAGTGACAAGTTGGCCACGCCCACTACGGTTTCCCGCCGCTGCTGCTGCCACCGAGAAGATAAGAGAAGCGAGAATGGCGAGAAACAGGTCGTTTACTGGGTAAGATAACTAATTTACTATCATAAACGCAGTGACAAGTGAACTGAATGATTCTCTCTTCTTATGCTGTCCCATTTAAATACTTAACGTTGGCTAGACCAGTCTGTAGTTAGTGTTACCGTTGACTAGATTTTATTAACGTTAGCCAACACTAGCAGCCAGAGCCACCATTAGTAACGTTTGCCGTGTGGTCGATGTCCAGTGTTGCTAGCTGAGCTGACATTCATAATCACATTGGCTGCGTCCGAAACCGCCTACTTCTCTACTATTTAGTAGGGGAAAAGCAGTAGGCGAGCGAATAAGTATGTCTGAAGCAAAAAGAGTAGGCGAAAATTACCTGCGTGACGTACTAATTCTCGCGAGATTCGGACGTGTGCCTACTTAAAGTGCGTCCGAAACCACCTACTTACCTAATATATAATAGGGAAAAGCAGTAGACGAGCAAATAAGTATGTCAGAAACCTCAGTAGTCATAAAATAGTAGTCGAGGAGTTCCCGGATGGCCTACTACTTCCGCCCGGATTCTGAAGTATTCCTCGCTGGATACTTTTCTATCCCAGGAGGCCACGGCTGAGGATACGTCATAAACAAACACGGAGGAGAAAAATGTGAGTCAAAAGTGAGTATTGAAAACCAAAAACACATTTGCTGAACTACTGTAGAGTAAACTGCTGAATGTGTAAAGATGCTAGACACTATTGTTGTTTTAAGTATTTTTTACTACTTTGAGTATAAAATCAGTCTTCTCCAAAGACGAGATCTTCGAGCAGCTGCTGATGTCTTCTTTGGCTTCAGACATTGCTAACACTGAGGAAAACTGCTCTAGGTAGGGTTGAGTTATTGGTGCTGTGAGGTGTTAGTGCACCTGTCACTCATATCTTTATTTTTATTGCAGGATCTACAATTACTAGATCAGGGAAAATACCATAGTGTATCTTTAACAATGAACAATAATAATGACAAAAAAAACCAAATATGGGTTTGTATACATTTTGTATATAATCTCAAACTGTATATACATATACAGTTTGAGATTATATACACAGACATAAAGCATGATGACAAGATTAAATATTCTGAATACATCATAATGCATAAAAGTTATTTATTTTTAATTTATAAGCCTGAGGGATGAAACTAGAGCTAATTCAACAAGAAAAAGAGGAAAACAAATGAGATTTATGCCACCTTTGCTTGTGGATGGACATTTTTGCATATAACATGAAGACATTACCAATATATTCACGCGAATTTGGGTTTTTGTAACAAAAAATAAATCACAGTAGTTAAAATATAAGAACTTTAAATTAACCCGAATATATATTTATTGTACTACAATTACAAAATGACTGGCAGCTGTTTCTTCAACAAGACCACAAAATAAGCAAGTTTGATCAATATCAAGATATTTACAGATAGATGAATTAAACCTGTCATTCATCTTTTCAGTTGTTGCGCTTGCGATAACATCGTAGGTCACATGATAACGTCAACATGGCGGATTATTCTCGGATCTCATTCATACTCAACGAGATTTGGCTGCTAAGTACCTACTCTTTTAGCGCTCGTTATGTAAGTACTTATTGAAATTAAGTACCTAGTCATTGAGTAGGCGGTTTGGGACGCATCCATTTGGATTTTCTCAGCGTAAAGGTTGAGAGGCACTATTTTCGATGTTCGTAGAGTTGGGCCTAGGTTCTGGGGTAAAATATCCGCTTGTTAACTCGTGACGTAAGAAAACAACAAACGGTGCTAATATACAGACATAATGTGGTGTAATACTACAAAAAAATATATAATCATAACCTTTATCTCCATACCAAAATCCCAGATGGCCAGACAGTGATTAATCTTTTATAAATCGTTAAAATATTAATGTCTGTGACGCTGTGACCATGGAGACTGTTGTATAGACTAAGTTAAGTATTTTAAACGTGTAACTTTAAAATGATAAATGTTTATTATGAATAAATAGCGCTCATAAACGGCCGCGGAGATGGCATTCTCAAATCAAACTAGCCGGGGCTTGGACCCAGAAACGGCGTTCCTTACGTCAAGCGTTAACAAGCGGATATTTTTACCCCAGAACCTAGGCCCAACTCTACGAACATCAAAAATAGTGCCTCTCAACCTTTACGCTGAGAAAATCCAAATGTGATTATGTCAGCTCAGCTAGCAACACACATCATGGACATCGACCACACGGCAAACGTTACTAATGGTGGCTCTGGCTGCTAGTGTTGGCTAACGTTAATAAAATCTAGTCAACGGTAACACTAACTACAGACTGGTCTAGCCAACGTTAAGTATTTAAATGGGACAGCATAAGAAGAGAGAATCATTCAGTTCACTTGTCACTGCGTTTATGATATTAAATTAGTTATCTTACCCAGTAAACGACCTGTTGCTCGCCATTCTCGCTTCTCTTATCTTCTCGGTGGCAGCAGCAGCGGCGGGAAACCGTAGTGGGCGTGGCCAACTTGTCACTTCAATCGAGGGTGACCAATAGAAAAATGCCTTTCATCCTGGTTGGTAGAGACCGCCCACTGAGCTACAGCTTCACGTGCAAACAAAACTTTTCAATTTGCAAAACTTTTCAACTTGCAAAACTTTTCAGCTTGCAAACCTATTCACCTCGCAAGCAAAATATTTTGACCCGCAAAAAAGACAGCAGAAAAGAGAGCAAAATGTGTGGGTTTGGGATGAAAAGTTCTCGAAGTGCACAAGGAAAAATAAAGGTTTTCAAAGATTTACACGCACTGCAAATAATTCTGTTATCAACTTCTTTATTTTTGAGCCTTAAGAAGACTTTTTTTGCAATATATATATATTTTTTAATTACAAAATGATTAGTTTTATTCTCAAACACAATATGTTTGTTTGAATAAAAAAGACAAAAGAAACTCCATACTTACCCACATAATAAAAATATTGGTGTCATTTCAAAATTAAACCTTTAAAAAACAAACTAAAGTGTAACAAAAAATATGTGTTCAAAATATCAAAATAAACACAAAAATAGGCGCTTTTGTATTTTTTTCTTTAAATCCTGTCTTTGGAAGTGTATAACCTTGTGTGACACAGCTACCTATTCTAAGTTCCATTTGATTCCACTAGATGTCAGAAAACACAGAAAAAAATTATTTGTCTATTATTTTGCTTTCAAAAGATAAAAAGGACTCGTGAATTTTTAAAAACAACTCAAGTCTTTCACTCTTAACTAGTGATATCATAAAGAAAGAATGTGGATGTTATTTTTCTGTCACGTGTATAGCGGTAAATAGGACCTTTATCATAGAATTTGATGGCGTACATTGGACCGCGTATTGCGTGTAAACGTAAAATCCTAAAAGAGTCCCAAGAAACATGGCGGGAGCCTCAGTACCATATGTTCTCATGTTTGGTTTCATTAATGTGTCAGAAGCAGGATTTTCGGGAAGATCGACCAGATGCAAAGAATGTGGGAAAACCATTAAAGTTACTGGAACAACAACATCAAACTTTATTAGACATCTAAGAACGCATCCACAAAGGTATATATAGCAAGCTATTATACTGTGGTGTAACTGCACAGGTCTTTAGGATTGCCACTGCCAGCCTGTTGAAACATAAACAAATATATTGCCTTTAAAACTAGAACTGTGTTTTTATCAATATTTTTATAGAATGCGAATGTAAGTTTCTCGTAATGAGTTGTATGAGAGAGAGCGATAAAGATAGATATCAATGCGTACAGTTTGTCCCGTATTTTAATGTATTGCAATCAGCATGCATACAATTTTATATTGACTTAAATCAGCTGGAACCTTTTCAAGGTCCGATATTTTCTGATGACTGTCATCAAACAGCGACTGGTGCCATTTTGCATCTCACTGCATTGAAAATGACTTCTCTTTTAAAGGATTAGTTCACTTTTAAATAAACTTTTCCTGATAATTTATTCACCCCCATGTCATCCAAGATGTCCATGTCTTTCTTTCATCAGTCGAAAAGAAATTAAAGTTTTTGATGAAAAAATTTCAGGATTTTTCTCCTTATAGTGGACTTCAATGGGCACCAAACATTTGAAGGTCAAAATTAGTTTCACTGCAGCTTCTAATTATTCTACACGATGAGAAATAATGGTCTTATGTAGAGAAACCATTGCTTGTTTTCTAAAAAGAAAATTAAAATTTTATACATTTAAACCAGAAATGTTCATCTTGAACTAGCTCTCTTCTTCTTCTCTATTAGAATTCCGGCAGTGTAGACACTGCTGAGTGTATTACTGCCCTCCACAGGTCAAAGTTTATTTGGGGTAAAAGTACTCACACAAAGAGTTTTGTGCAGTTTGTTCTATTATTGGGAATGTTCCAACTCTTTTTACAAAATTGCAAAGGACAATTGTTGCAAATTGATCTGAATTGAGTTATTTCTATGTGAGAATTTCCTGAATGGAAGATATAAAATTAAAAGGCTATTATTCTTTATTTTTGTTTGTTACTTTCAACATTTGTGTAATATCGTAATTCACACTATACAAGTATGGAGAACTCTTTGTTGGAATGTGTTATCTTTTGTTCTTTTTCTTTTCCCCCACTGTATAAATTTATTTATACACCTACCCATAATCGGACACCTCTGATATTAACGCTGTGTCCTCCTCAAGACGCAGTGTGAAATGAATCCCTTTTTGAGATGTCTGGCTGTTTGAGGTTTTTTTTAGTAGTGAACACAGTTACACGGCCACATATAAATGCTGTATTCAGAAATATACAAGCTTATACAAGATTATTCCTTAATCCCTCCCTATTCCAGCTTAAACTATGGCAGAAACTTTGTATTAATGGCACTTCTCCTGTTTATTGCCTCTTAAGATGAATCGCTTGTATTTTGTCAATTGTAAGTCACCCTGGATAAAAGCATCTGATGTAAATGTAAAAAAAAGAGAATTAAATAAACAAGGAACATTTTAATATTTAAGAGTCTTTATTTCTGAGTTGACAGAGTAAAACAGCATTCATTGTCTCTTTCTCAGCATATTATAAATCCAAAATCCTTTTCAATATTTCACTCTCATCAAACAGGGGAAATACATTCAAATACATTTGGATATGTAGTAGATCTGTAACAATTCCAAAACTGTATTTTATTGCATATGTTTACTGATACTGATCACTACAGATGACAAACTAAAAACTCTTTCTAATAAAACCCTTGTTATATAACATTTGCCATGTACAGTATGTCTTTACACAGATATACTCAAATGATAAGGTTGAGTCTGATTTTCAGACTATTTGCTGTCACATCAAGAGTCAAATCAAGTTTCTGGTCAAGATCAGTCATTCCCCGCCACCTGCCTCGTTCTTTCCAAAAGGATTTCAGTTCATATTCAGCTGCAGAAAGCATACGTTGAATGATGCTGTCTATGGCTTCGGCAGCAAGGGGCGCACATGGCTGGCCACATCATTGAAGCCGAGCCGCACATAGTTGGGAACTTGATCGCCAGGGAAAGAAACAAGCTGGGAACCCTGACGATTGACGTGCTGGTATAGCACCCAGACACCACCTTTCACTTTGTGGGAAGAAACAATGTCACTGAAAGCAATGTCGTGAAGATTGGTTTCTTCGCGTAGGGTCACTTTTCTTCCTTGATAGTTGCTGTGCTCGAACAGCTGGATTTCAGGGTTGTCCAGGTCATCTGTGACCATCTTGAGGGAAGAAAACTTGCCTTTGTCGTCAAGGGTAGCATATTCTCCTTCCTCAAACACTCGCTGCTTTCCAGCAAAATTCTTGTCATAATACGCCACCCATGGTGCGCCAATGACTTTTATGGAGTAGATGACATCGTTGAAGCCCTTTTCTTCTAAGTTGTGGACATTGTTCTTGAATTCAGCTGTTCTGCCCTCGAAGGCCTCTTTGCTAAAAACAATGATCTTGCTCATTTTAAATGAAGATTCGAGGAGAGAGAGGCTGGAGAAAGCAAGTGTTTCTGAAGCAGCTTTCTGTTGGAATCAGTGACTTACTTGGTGTGCAGAGCTGCCTTTTAAAGCACAAATACACCTCCATATTTGGCAAGTTCCTCTTGTCTTCTCTGTATCACTTCTCACCCACAGCAACATACTTCCTGCATTATAGTTCCAATGTTACTGTAATACATGTTTTCTTCTCTACTTTGAGCACAAGTTGTCTGTAGAGTGATATGTAGAGCAGTCTTAACCTCATCTTTTTGACCTCATATTCTGCTTAACGCTCACCAGCCTAACACAATACTTCTTGGCAAATATTACAACACATCATACAAATTCCTTATTCATTGTATACATATCTATGTAAAGGTTTTTTTTTTTTGTAATGCTTTACATTACATCCCAGAAAGTACTGCATAATTAAAATGAATTTACAGCGTAACTTTCGGTTATTATAGTGTACCTAAATCTTCACACTTACCCTGTAACTACATGGAACAAGAGTATATTTCCCTAGTATTTAAAAAAACAAAACAAGTTTCAGTAGTTTTAATTGCTTTGAAACATGAAAGCCCAAACTAAAATAGCTGCAATAAATAAATGCACTGATATGTACCCCATAATTTTAAAAAAAGCATTTATGTATTTGTACAATATTACAAAAATGTATGCAGTGTATGTTCTCACTAAATTGTTCCCAAAACTAAGACTGTTGTCTATCATAATAGTACTTACACATGCAGATTTTATAGGTAAATAATATAATAACCGAAAGTTATGCTGTAAATTCATTTTAATTACACAGTATATAATCCACACTACAGCATATTAAAGACTGGAGCAGTGTTGAAGTTAAAGCATTAGTGATGAACACCTGCTGTTAACAAGCAGAATCACAGAAAAGAGAAACAAGAACAAGAGATGGCCAGCAAGAAAAAGAGTGTTAAAATCAGCCCAAATTAACACAGAAGGTACTGAGACTTTGTTAAAGCACTGTGAGATGTGTTCTGCTGCATTGTTATTAGACCCGGGAACAAACACCAGGATTATAGTGAACCCACTGAATAAAAAGGTCTAAATTATATGACCAGAGTCTCTTTTTCAGGGCTCAATGTTTGTTTAATAAGTTTTTCATTCTGCAGCAACTTCACATAGTCAAATGGCAAAAAATAGTGTAGATTTAATGCTTGAATATGTTCTCACTGAGGCCACTGCTAAAAGACCATTTTGTAAACATGTTTTGCCTGTCAGCAATCACTAGTTCAAAAAGAGTTTGAGTTCAAAAGAGGTCTTGAGTTCAAAATGAGGTCTGTTGTCTCGCATCCTTTTTCCAGTAAACCAGCAGTTATTGCTCAAGAACATTTACTGTCAAGGTAACCCAGAAAGTGAAAAAGGTCATTTACAAAATATTTGCTCAAAGTTCTTCTGGCATATATATTTCAGCTTTATTTTTTTGACATTTCATCAAGGCCAGAACAGTTCTGTTCTTGTATAGTATATAATTGTTCTACTTTACTCAGTATTCGGACACTGGTCATGAAACTAAGTATTTGGACTCTGGAGGAGAATGGTATTCCAATCCACGTTATATTGCAGCCATTTGCTAAAATCATTTAATTTCATTTTTTTTCCTCAATGTACACACAACACCTCATATTGACAGAAAAACACAGAATTGTTGACATTTTTGCAGATTTATTAAAAAAGAAAAACTGAAATATCACATGGTCCTAAGTATTCAGACCCTTTGCTGTGACACTCATATATTTAACTCAGGTGCTGTCCATTTCTTCTGATCATCCTTGAGATGGTTCTACACCTTCATTTGAGTCCAGCTGTGTTTGATTATACTGATTGGACTTGATTAGGAAAGCCTGTCTATATAAGTTCTTACAGCTCACAGTGCATGTCAGAGCAAATGAGAATCATGAGGTCAAAGGAACTGCCTGAAGAGCTCAGAGACAGAATGGTGGCAAGGCACAAATGTGGCCATGGTTACAAAAAAAAATTTCTGCTGCACTTAATGTTCCTAAGAGCACAGTGGCCTCCATAATCCTTAAATGGAAGATGTTTGGGACGACCAGAACCCTTCCTAGAGCTGGCCGTCCGGCCAAACTGAGCTATCGGGGGAGAAGAGCCTTGGTGAGAGAAGTAAAGAAGAACCCAAAGATCACTGTGGCTGAGCTCCAGAGATGCAGTCGGGAGATGGGAGAAAGTTGTAGAAAGTCAACCATCACTGCAGCCCTCCACCAGTCGGGGCTTTATGGCAGAGTGGCCCGACGGAAGCCTCTCCTCAGTGCAAGACACATGAAAGCCCGCATGGAGTTTGCCAAGATGGTGAGAAATAAGATTCTCTGGTCTGATGAGACCAAGATAGAACTTTTTGGCCTTAATTCTAAGTGGTATGTGTGGAGAAATCCAGGCACTGCTCATCACCTGTCCAATACAGTCCCAACAGTGAAGCATGGTGGTGGCAGCATCATGCTGTGGGGGTGTTTTTCAGCGGCAGGGACAGGACGACTGGTTGCAATCGAGGGAAAGATGAATGCGGCCAAGTACAGGGATATCCTGGGTGAAAACCTTCTCCAGAGTGCTCAGGACCTCAGACTGGGCCGAAGGTTTACCTTCCAACAAGACAATGACCCTAAGCACACAGCTAAAATAACGAAGGAGTGGCTTCACAACAACTCTGTGACTGTTCTTGAATGGCCCAGCCAGAGCCCTGACTTAAACCCAATTGAGCATCTCTGGAGAGACCTAAAAATGGCTGTCCAGCAACGTTTACCATCCAACCTGACAGAACTGGAGAGGATCTGCAAGGAGGATTGGCAGAGGATCCCCAAATCCAGGTGTGAAAAACATCTTTCCCAAAAAGACTCATGGCTGTATTATATCAAAAGGTGCTTCTGCTAAATACCGAGCAAAGGGTCTGAATACTTAGGACCATGTGATATTTCAGCTTTTGTTTTTTAATAAATCTGCAAAAATGTCAACAATTCTGTGTTTTTCTGTCAATATGGGGTGCTGTGTGTACATTAATGAGGAAAAAAATGAACTTAAATGATTTTAGCAAATGGCTGCAATATAACAAAGAGTGACAAATTTAAGGGGGTCTGAATACTTTCCGTACCCACTGTATGTGTGCTTAGTTGAGCGGCATAAAAAGAAGCACCATAGCAGCAGGAAGCGTGGAAAACCAGCTGGTCTGTGGGTCTGAGCAAGAAGTGGTCTGGGTTTTGGCAATAATAACCAGCAATCCCACTTGGAGGATGTTGGGTTGGAGGATGTCAAAGATTTCCTATCTACAGTATGTCTGCACAACTTCACATATGCTGATGTCATGAATTGTCTTGGCTAGATCGCGAATACAGTTCAATAACCTGTGACACACTGGATACACTAACACCAGAGAAGACCGTATTGGAGTTATCTCCCGGACTCCATTTCCCATCTTCTCCTCTTCATCATGGATTGCCTGCACCTGTTCCTGATCATCAGCACACCCTTTATATTGGACTCACTCCCTTCACTCCCTGTCCGTTCTCTGTTAATGTTATTGTGGTAATGGTGTTATGTTGTATTATTCTCCTGAGTTCTTATTAAAGCCTATCGTTTGTGGATCTCCGTACTCGCCTCATCTCTCCTGCATACACCACCCGTAACAGTGTTCTTGTATATAGACATCCTAATACAGACTTTATACAGGAACTTTTTATCTGTGATTGTAACATTTTTAGACAACATTGTACTCCTTAGTGATTTTAACATTCATGTTTGTTGTCCATCGAAGCCTTTAGTCACAAATTTTTTAAACATTATTGATTTGTTTAACTTTTCACAGTGTGCAACTGGGCCTACTCATCAGCATGGTCAGACTCTTGACTTGGTCCTTTGTTTGGGTATTCCTGTGTGTAATATACAGATATATAAACGGACCATAAATCTATTGTCTTTAATATTACCCTTCTGTGTGGTCCCCCAAAAACAACCTGTTGCTTATTACTCTCATGCGAATAACAATCTAATACACTCGGTAACTTTTCATCAGCATTTTATGCTCATTCATTAATTGATACTATTGAATCACCATATGTTTTAATGGGTCCAGAAGAATTGATTAATCTGTTCAGTAATGCTTCTTCTGATATCCTTGACCATGTTGCTCCATACAAATTAAGAAGACAAAAGACTAAAACCCAGCCATGGCTAAATGAAAATACTCGATTGCTTAGACGGGAGTGCAGGAAAGCAGAATGGAAATGGCAGAAACATAGAGAGCATAATATTTTTCTAGGATAATTGCACAAAATGCTCATGATCCACAGGTACTTTTTAAAACTATAAATACTATTATTAAACTAGAATGCACAGCTGACCCTAATCCATCAGAAAATACTTGTGGAATATTTTTAAAGTTTTTATATTTTTTTTTTTTTTTTTTTTGAGTACTGTTGATTACATAATTTCAATCTGATATAACTTCCATATTAATTCCTATGTTTCATAATTTATCTCACTTTGAGCCAGTTTCTCTTTCATTTATCAAGGATGTTGTTACACATTTAAAACATAATTCCTCATCAAATAATGTGCTTCCCCCTAAGCTGTTCGTCAAGCTCATAGATACTATTGGACCAAGTGCTCCCTCTATCAAAAATTGCAGTCTGACTAGTGGTTGTGTTCCTTCAAGTCTTACGCATGTGGTCGTCCAGCCTTTTCTTAAAAAAACCTGGCTTAGGTCCTACAGATCCAAATCATTTTCAGCCAATATCTAATCATTTTTGTCTAAAATACTAGTCAGCTTACTTCATTTTTAACTAACTATTATGTTTTTGTGCTATGACCTGATCTAAAACCAGATTGAAATTGATCAGAGTCAGCTCTTCTTAGGGTAACTAATGACCTTTACAAAAATTTCTATTTCTCTTTGTTAGCTCAGCATTTGATACTTGTCACAGACACACCAGGCTCTGCACCCAGCCAATCACGTCGCACTCCCTCACCGGAGTACTGATCACACGCACCTGACACTCATCACCAGTCCAATCAACAGCACCATAAAAGACATTCACAGTCACTCAGTCATCGTTTGGTCTCGTTAGTGCATACTAATCTGAATGCTTATCTTATGGACTCCTTACCTGTCTCCAGCAGTGTATCTCCTAGATCCTCTGTGTTCTCCAGTCTTCCGTGAGTGTCTCTGTTCCAAGTCTCCTGGTCATTGTTGAATCTGGTGTGAAGATCAAGTCAAGTATCACTGTCTTGATATATACTCTGAAATACTCACCTGTTCACTGCTCTGGTTGTCTCAATAAACATCGTAAACTTTACCTGTGTCTCCAACCTCCTGTGTAACATAACAATACTATTGATCATTTCATTTTAGTTGGATGTTTAAGAAGAACTGCTCTAAGCTGGTTTGCCTCTTATCTTCCAAATAGAACCTTTTCTGTTAAAATTGAAAATTTTTGGAAAGCTATTGGAAATCAACATGTGGGGTCCCTCAAGGTTCCATTTTGGGACCATTGTTATTTTCATTGTACTGTATATGCTTCCTCTCGGTTCTATTTTTAAGAAATATAGCATTTCTTATCACTTTTATGCTGATGACACTCAGATGTATCTGCCCATAAAGCCTGGGGATGATACATCCGTTAAATCACTGTTAAGATGTAAAATGCTGGATGAAGAAAAACTTTCTCCAGTTAAATGAGAAAAAGACAGAATTGATTTTATTTGGCCCTAGTAGCTGTGCAAATAATATAGTAATGAATCTAGCTCCACAGTCATCCAATCTGAATACATGGTTTACCAATGTCTATCAGATCGTCTACCTCTGTAAACCTGTTTAAAACTTGTCTTAAGATGTATTTGTTTGATGAGGCCTTTGCTACTTTGTAAGGACCATTAGGTTTGGATTAGAAGTTTATATTATTATTATTATTATTATTATTATCTTTCTCTTGTTTATATGGTATTATCTCTTTCTTGTTGTCTTTTATATTCCTTTCCTTATATTTTATTGTTTCATCTAATCCCTTTGAAATTGTACAGCACTTTGGTACACTGTTTTTTTAAGATGCTTTATAAATACATTTTGATTTGATTTCATAAACAATCTGAGGTCATTCATTATGATTGACGAATATTAGAGCATGTAAACAGCTTGTAATTGAGGAGCTCAAGCACTTGATTCAAGCTTTTAATGGAAGTCATTGATGATCTTTACATCATTCATAGCAGTTAATAATTTAAGGTGTAAAGAATATCTAAATATGAATCAAATGCAATTTTTAGCTTTGTATTATTTGTCCGGTTGATTGTCGTGTTCATGGCAGCAACATGTGACCTCAACACTGTAAAAAAAAAAAAAAAAAGTCAAATGTCTGAAAACTGTGAATTTAAAGTAAAATATCCTAATTCAAATAAAGTGCTAAAACAATTTTACAGAAATTGACAGGAAAACACTTATTTTACAGGTATTTTCTGAATTACTATGGTCAAACAGCAATAAAGTGATGGTACAGAGTGAATTTATATATAAATATGTATGTGATAGAAACAAAATATATATAATATAATAAAACACAACACTAAACAAAAATAGCAGTATCAAATTTTGAATGATTTGACCCTTTGAGAACAGTAAATTGAGAAAAAAATGGAAAGAAAAATAACAACTCAAAATGAAACAAAGCACATCACGTTCAATGTTTTGAACTTCCCTTATAAAACACTGGTTCCTTCTCAAAATTTCACCAGTTATTATATTTGTGCTGTCCCAACCACTTATTTATTCCCTTATATATCAGTGTGCTACATGCTTTTTTATCAGATTTATATGACGAAGGAAGCACTTATCGAAAGGTATGGGAAAGGCCAAAGTTTTGTTTCACAGTGAAATTTTATCCATGCAGGACATCCACCTTCCCCAGCTGGCAGATAAAATCACATCATTCACAAGAAAACTGGAGATGTGGGAGCAAAGAGTGAAAGAAGGGAATATAGACTTATCGCCATTATCTTGGACTCAAATAAAGCTACAGCTCTGGTGTATTTTATATCAGTCTATATGCATTTATTCCACTTCTATCACATTTGTCAGAGGGAATATGCCACACAATTGTAATGCAAATATTAAGAACTATAACATTACATGAATTTGTAAAGACTATAGATAAAATTCAGACATTATCTTTATACAGGAATTATTTTTGCTCAGCATTCAAATTCTGTCAATTTTATTATAAAAAATTTAAACAATAAATACCGTTTTGACGCTCTTTAATGTGCTCTTTAATATATAAAGTTTATCATAACATTTCTTTAACAGATGCCTTAATTGGGTAGGCGACATGACCAAAATCTTAAATGACAATAAACAATAATGAAAGGCTATTGTCACGATTACGTCTGTTCCTGTCACATCCCGGACTACATTTCCCATGATCCTCCATTGCTCATCACCTGCACTCACTTCACAATCACTCCACACCTATCACCACACCCAGCTGCCACTCATTACCAGGACTATAAAGGACTGTCACACACACCACCTCACCGCGAAGTCTTGATTACCCTGTGTATCATTTCCGAGCATTTCCCTGTGTTTATTGTCTGCCTGTTTATTGTTTCTGATCCCGCCTGTTTCCTGTTTACTGACCCGTTGCTGCCTGTCCTGACCCTTGCTTTGCATACCGACCTGTGAGTGATATCTGCCTGTCCTGATCTTTGCTTGTTCCTTGACCACGATTCTGCCTGTCCCTTGCTGTTCCTGTTTGCTCCTGTTTGACCCTGCCTGTACGACCACTCTCACTTTAATAAAAGCTGCACATGGATCTCTGCCTCAGTCCCGCTGCGTTACAGCTATATATCACGATATAGTTATTTTTGCTTTAAATAAGGATGTTATGAAACCAACATTTTTAATAACTTAGAAATTTCACAGTTCTTGTCATCAATGTAAATGTCACAAACTACAAGCCAAAATAAAACTCACTGAAGACAAGTAAACAGTTAGTGATGAAATAAGAATAAGAAACTAAGTACAAGCAATAGGACAATTTATTTATTTATTTATTTTTTTTTTTTTTACAGGAGAACAAATAAATAACATACTATTATACTATTAATATACTACCATTATACTGTTCAAGGCCAATAAAGCGCCAAATATAACTACGTTCAAAACTCATGCGCACTCAGAAACACATATGAAAGAAATGAGTTGTCTTTCGCTGCTTACTGTGATTTAAAAGCTTAAAATCACATGTAAAAACACATGCAAATGATACAGCAAATTTTGCTGAATGGTGTATATATAAACATCAACTGAACTACATAATATCATGTCTAATTTAGTTATGCATGTTTAATATTTAAAAATGAGGGTAGAGAATTAAGGAATTTTGGATCTGGATTGTTAATAATAACACTAACCCAAGAAAAAAATTTAAAGAATGTATTTTGAAGACTTTACACTGTTGTTGGATGGATCAAATTAAAATATTTAGCTTTTTAATGCATCTGATGGAGTTGACACAATTGAACTTATGAAGTGAATAAATGTACATTTTTAGAAATAAACATTTGGTAACACTTTATAATAAATGCACGCTATGAAGCATTAGTTAAGCATTAGTAAATAGTTATTTCATCACTTATAAAGCATTAATAGACATTACTAAGCAGTTTAGAAATACAGCTATAATTGCTTTGTTCCTGATTTAAAAGCATATCTATAATGTCAAGTATCTATAATGTCTCAAGTCAAGACTTAGAGAAACTTGTTCATGCTTTCATCACCAGCCGGGTGGATTATTGTAATAGGCTCCTCACTGGTCTTCCCAAAAAGACCATAAGACAGCTGCAGCTCGTACAGAACGCTGCTGCCAGGATTCTGAGCAGAACCCGAAAACATGAACACATCACACCAGTCCTCAGGTCCTTGCACTGGCTTCCAGTTGCATTTAGAATTGATTTTAAAGTACTGTTACTTGTTTATAAATCACTCAATGGCCTAGGACCTCAATACATTGCAGATATGCTCATAGAATATAAACCTAACAGATCACTCAGATCATCAGGATCAAGTCATTTAGAAATACCCAGGGTTCACTCAAAGCAAGGGGAATCTGCTTTTAGCTGTTATGCCAGTCGCAGCTGGAAACAGCTTCCAGAAGAGATCAGGTGTGCTCCAACAGTAGCCACATTCAAATCCAGACTCAAAACACATCTTTTTATCTATGCATTTGCTGATTGAGCACTGTGCTATGTCCGAACTGTTTGCACTTTATTTTATACGTATTATCTTTTTATTCTTTTAATTCCTTTTCCTGTTTTTATTTCATTTTTAATGTATTTTATATCTTTTATGTATCATCTTGTTATTCTGACTTTTAATGCATTATAAATATTGCTGTCTGGTTGAAAGAGCTGGGAGAATTAGGAAGAAAGTGATTAGGTTAAAATTTGGTAAATTTGACAAACCATGGGGAAATTTAAGCTGTGGTGCATGGTTAAGATATCTCTGGATTACAGTCAGGACACTTTCCAAAGGGGGAAATTTCCAAAGGGGAAATTTGAACTGCAAAATTTAATGTGCTATACAAATAAAATTGCCTTGCCTTGCCTTGCCTAATGTGTTTAATGATTGTATTTTCATACTTTATTAATAATCAATTTATCATTTCTAAATTAAGTATTACATTATTTACAAACCAGTTATTTAGTCAGTTAGTTAGTTGTCAGTGGTTCATAAAATCATTTAGGAAGTGTAAGTAAATGATTAATAAACTATTTTAACATTCATTTATACATATTATTATTTAGACATATAGTAATAGTTACTTAGTGTGTTAATAAATGCTTTATTAACACATAGTCCTACTGTAATTCATGATTAATTCAGGTAATTATAAAACATTTAGAAGTGGTCAGTGAACTATTTTTGTGAGCTCATCTAAAGTGAGGACTAGTTATGCTTTGTAAAGCTTTTATAAATAAGATTTAAAGGTTCAGTGATCTTCTACACTGCTGTACTCTAATGTTTTAAAGTATACTGAGGTAGTTTTGACATTAGGAATATGTTAATAAAGCATTTATTAACACACTAAGTAACTAATACTAAATGTCTAAATAATAAGATGCATAAATGTACATTTAAATATTTTATTAATCATTTACTTACACTTCCTAAATGATCTTATGAACTACTGACAACTCCTAAATAACTGGTTTGTGAATAATGTAATACATAATTTAGAAACGATAAATTGATCATTAATAAAGTATGAAAATACAATTATTAAACTCATTATAGATATGCTTATAAATCAAGAACAAAGCATTTACAGCTGTATTTATAAACGGCTTACTAATGTCTATTAATGCTTTATAAATGATATAATTGACTATTTACTATTGCTTAACTAATGCTTCATAGCGTGAGTTATTCTAAAGTGTTACCAAACATTTTTTATAAAAACCTGTTCCCTAACATGATTCATTAGCTGAGACCTTTGTCTAAAAATATATCGTGATTAAATATATAGTGATTAAACAAAAATATCCTGGCTCTTCCAAGATTTATAATGGGAGTGAATGGTAACTGAGATTTAGAAGCCCAAAATCCATCATAAACTTAATCCATGCGTTTTTGTAAGAAAAATATCCATATTTCTAAGTTTATAATTTGTAACAGATATGATCTGCCGCACATGTGGCGATAGAGCTAACAAACACACTCAGAGAGCAGTCTTCATCTAGAAACTGTACAAAAACAAGTAAACAATATAGCTGCGAGCAGCGATGGCGGGCCCAAGCCCGGTGGCACCGCCACCCCGGTGGCTTCAGGGCAACTGTGCACAGCGGGCAATAGGCACTTAAAACGGTTAAACATCAAAGGACTATGTCAAATTCACTCCACATTTACTGCACTACAAGGTGCCGCTATAGAGCCCCTCCTCCCTGCCCATTTTCAAAGGATTACATGTGCCAAGTTTTAACATTATTCTGATGAATTTTGAAGCAAATCAGGTAAAAATAAGAGGGTGATCTCAATGTATGCTGAAAGTGACACATTTTCTGCTTCCAGTTGGTGGCGCTATGACTTTGAATCACAATACTCAAATCCATGTGATCAGCCTTGTACAACGAAGACTAAGCCAAAGTTTCATCAAAATCAATTAATGTATGCAGAAGTTATAACACTTTGTTTCCCTTTTCTTGCCATAAATTCGTTGCCTCGCCACGGCCAAACCGTTTGAGATATCCAAAATCCGTTTGCAATTAAACAACTTCAATGTGTTAGCAAAAAGTTAAAAAAAGCTTGGTGTAAATTGGATAAACCCTGTAGGAGTAGTAGTATAAAATTCATAGCCTGTTTTTTCAAAAAATTAACATTCAAACCAAAATAGCTGACTTCCTGTTGGTCGGAGCTAATGAATGTAAATTAGAAAATTGTCCGGCTTGATGAGAATAATATGTGTACCGAGTTTGGTGACTGTAGGAAAAACTAACCCCCACTTTTGTCAAAAGGTGGCGCTACTGAGCCCCTCCACCACGCCCATTTCTATGGCTTTGTCCATGTCTACTGGTTGACAATATTGATGTGTGTGTCGAGTTTCATGCAATTTGAAGCATGTTAAGAGCCTCAAAAACACTCAAGAATATTATTACAGTTTGACCTGTTGCCATGGCAACAATATTTCAAATATCAAAAATCCTGTCATAGGTCTACATCTGCTGTGTATTGACATTACACTGATGAAGTTTGAAGCAAATCAGGTAAAAATAAGAGGGTGATCTCAAAGCATTTTAAAAGTGATACACTTCTTGCTGCCATTTGGTGGCGCTATAACTTTGACTCACAATAGTTACATCCATGTGATCAGACTACTACAACCAACACACTCCTGAAGTTTCATAAACATCAATCAATGTATGCAGAAGTTATAACACATTTCCTGTTTCCCTTTTCTCGCCATAAATTCGTTGCCTCGCCACGGCCAAACCGTTTGAGATATCCAAAATCCGTTTGCAATTAAACAACTTCAATGTGTTCGCAACAAGTTAAAAAAAGCTTGGTGTAAATTGGATAAACCCTGTAGGAGTAGTAGTATAAAATTCATAGCCTGTTTTTTCAAAAAATTAACATTCAAACCAAAATAGCTGACTTCCTGTTGGTCGGAGCTAATGAATGTAAATTAGAAAATTGTCCGGCTTGATGAGAATAATATGTGTACCGAGTTTGGTGACTGTAGGAAAAACTAACCCCCACTTTTGTCAAAAGGTGGCGCTACTGAGCCCCTCCACCACGCCCATTTCTATGGCTTTGTCCATGTCTACTGGTTGACAATATTGATGTGTGTGTCGAGTTTCATGCAATTTGAAGCATGTTAAGAGCCTCAAAAACACTCAAGAATATTATTACAGTTTGACCTGTTGCCATGGCAACAATATTTCAAATATCAAAAATCCTGTCATAGGTCTACATCTGCTGTGTATTGACATTACACTGATGAAGTTTGAAGCAAATCAGGTAAAAATAAGAGGGTGATCTCAAAACATTTCAAAAAGTGATACACTTCCTGCTGCCAGTTGGTGGCGCTATAACTTTGACTCACAATAGTCACATCCATGTGATCAGACTCCTATAACGAACACACTCGTGAAGTTTCATAAAGATCAATATATGTATTAAGACGTTATAACACATTTCCTGTTTCCTTTTTCTCGCCATAAATTCGTTGCCTCGCCACGGCCAAACCGTTCGAGATATCAAAAATCCCCTGGCAATTTTTAATCATCAGTGTCTTGACTTCATGCTGACCGAGTTTGGTGGCGATCGGATTAATCGTCTAGGAGGAGTATATCAAATTCCAGAGCATGCGTTTTTCAAACAACCCTTAATAGCTGACTTCCTGTTGGCGTGGCGATTAACTTAGAGCGCGAAAGTTGTTCGGCCCGATGAGGTCTATATGTGTACCGAGTTTCATACTAATACGTGCAATCATGTTTAATATATGGACCAAATTTTCAGACTTTTTTCAAGGGGGCGCTGTCGAGCCCCCCTGCCACGCCCGGGTACCAGCCTCTCCGGCGTCCTAATGGCCGCGGATTCCAATGTGTGTGCCAATTTTCAAGAGTTTTTGAGCATGTTAAGGCCCCCAAAAAGCCCCGGAAGACGGAAAAAAAAAAAAAAAAAAAAATAATAATCCTTAGAAGAACAAGAGGGCCCTGCGCGAATTTTCGCTTGGGCCCTAAAAATAGAGTCATAGAGTAGTGCCAAAAATGGCATTTTCACAATAGATCAGAAGAGAAGATTTCTGTATTACGTATTCTTTATAGCTAAACAGGGCTGCCAACTTCTGAGTTTAGCTTGGAGAGAGAATTATAAACTTCATTAAGTTTAGAGACAACATGTTACAATGTTTACATGGTAGTTACAATGACTGGTAGGCTACTGTTTTATTAGTGCTCGACTCAAATGGTTATTATAACTGATGCAAAGTACACCGGAGCCATTGCTTCATTTGAGTCCAAGATGATGGTGATATTCCCTTCTTTAACTCTCTGCTCCCACACCTCCAGTTTTCTTGTGAATGATGTGATTTTATCTGCCAGCTGCAAATTTGCATCTGCAAATTTAGTTCATTGAGTTTCTGAAACATATCACTGAGGTATGCAAGTTTCATGAGAAAGTTGTTATTGTTGAACTTATTGACAAGTTCATTACCCTCTTCCTCTAGAAAGTTTCTGATCTCATCTCGCAATTCAAACACCCTGGATAAAACTTTGCTGTGAAACAAAACTCTGGCCTTTCCCATGCTTTTTGATAAGTACTTCCTTCGTCATATAAATCTGATGAAAAAGCAAGTAGCATTCTGATATATAAGGGAATAAATAAGTGTTTGGAACAGCACGAATATAATACTGGTGATATTAAGAGAAGGAACTGGTGTTTTAAAAGGGAAGTTCAAAACATTGAAAGTGATGTGCTTTGTTTCATTCTGAGTTGTTAATTTTTCTTTCCATTTTTTCTTAATTTACTGTTCTTGAAGGGTCAAATCATTCAAAATTTGATACTGCAATTGGAACAGGACTGTTCTGTTTGTGGAGATGAAAATATGTTTCAGAAACTAAGCTCATTGCGGCTTGAATATGATATGCTATCCACTAAAGAAGCAGAGTGTGTCCTCCTTAGATCTAAACAACGATATTATGAGCATGGGGATAAAATTGGCAAATTGTTAGCCTGGCAAATACGAAAAGAAGATGCAGTGAGGTCTATTAATGCAATACGTCGAGTTGACAATACTGTTATCAGAGATCCCACTCTTATTAATCAGGAATTTATGCGATTCTATAAATTGTTATATACCTCCCAAGGTACTGATATGGTGAAAACACATACTTTCCTGGATAATTTGGACATACCATCTCTTACTAAAGTTTCCAGGGACTGTTTGGAGGGGGATATCACTGAGGTTGAAATACAAGAGGCCATATCATGCCTAGCTGCTGGCAAGTCATCTGGCTTGGATGGTTTTTCTATAGATTTTTTTAAAGCATTTATACCTAAATTAATTAAGCCATTGAAGGATATGTATATGCAGGCTATAGAGTCTCAGCATCTACCAGACTCTCTCGAACAGGCTATGATAACTCTTCTGCTTAAGCCTGGTAAAGACCCTTGTCTGTGTGGCTCATATAGGCCAATTTCATTACTCAACTCAGATTATAAGGTGTTTGCTAAAATTATTGCCTTAAGATTGGAAAAAGTAATTTCACAGTTAGTACATATGGATCAGACAGGATTTATTCAAAACCGATGCCTTTTTGACAACGTTCGCAGGCTTCTAAATGTAATTTTTTCCGCCTCTCAGGTAGACTATCCTGTTATTGCCGTTTCTTTAGACGCCGAAAAGGCCTTTGACCGAGTTGAGTGGCTATTTCTGTTCTCGGTCCTCCAAAAGATGAATTTTGGCCCTAAATTTATTAATATGGTTAAGATGCTTTACAACCACCCAACAGCAGTCATTCAGACCAATAGTGAAATCTCGACTTTATTTCCCTTGGAGCGGGGCACGAGACAGGGTTGCCCACTATCTCCCTTTTTATTCGCTCTAGCAATAGAGCCTCTAGCTATTGCAATTCGCTCGCATGACGTCATTAGTGGTTTTATAACCCTTCAATCTCGGCATGTAATCTCACTATACGCAGACGATATCATGTTGTATTTGATTAATGTAAGCTCCACTATACCAGCATTGACGACTTTACTACAAGATTATGGAATCATATCTGGTTATAAAATTAATGTAAACAAGAGTGTTTCTATGCCTCTTAATATAGCTGCTACTCGGTTACATCTTAGAAATTTTCCCTTCACCTGGAATATGGATAAAATTACATATCTAGGACTACAAATATCCAGAGATCTGTCTCAGTTATATAACTTAAACTATGCTCCCTTGCTTAAAAGTGTAGAAGTGGATTTAGATAGGTGGAAATCTCTCCCTATTTCATTAATTGGCCGGGTAAATTCTATCAAAATGACTATACTACCAAAGTTTTTATATTTGTTTCAGGCACTCCCTCCTGTTTTGCCAAAGTCTTTTTTTAAAGAACTTAATAGAATTATTTCGAGGTTCTTATGGAAAGGAAAAGTGCCACGGGTCAAGCTAAGTTCACTATTTTTGACATTCCGGAACGGTGGACTAAAGTTGCCCAATTTTTATTTGTATTACTGTGCAGCTCAGCTGCGCTCAATTTGGATTTGGCGATCAAACTGCACCTCTCCTCCAGCTTGGCGACAATTAGAGGAAGTACACGTAAAGAGCATAACTCTTGCTGCAACACCTTTTGTTCCTCTGAATTGCTTAAAGAAATTGACTTCCAACCCTCTGATCGTTGGTACTTGTAAAATCTGTACAGACCTCAGGAAAAAGATGAAATGCAAACAAACTTTGTTCAGATCCACTGCATTTTATTATAATCTTTTCCTACCCCCAGCTCTTAAAGATGGCATAACCAAACAATGGTATGACTGTGGTATTCAAACTTTCGAAGAACTTTACGAGGGAGATACACTCATGTCTTTCGAGCAGTTACAACAGAAATTTTATCTCCCCTCTAAATTCTTCTTCAAATATCTACAAGTTAGACACTACATTCAGACTCAGCAAGGTGGTCGCTTATCCAACCTCTCCCTCTCCCCCCTGGAGGACATCTTATCTGATAAAAAAGACCCTAAGGGTCTTATATCGTTTATCTATGGCAAGCTGTCCCATTTGATGGCTGGTAATCTCTGCAATGTTAAATCTAAATGGGAAAAAGATCTGGAGTGCTCAATCAGTGACAATGAATGGGAAATCATATGTGAGAAAGCTCAGACTTTGTCTGTCAATAGCCGTCATAAACTTATTCAGTTTAATGTGATACACAGAGTCTATTATACTCCAGTAAGACTACACAACTTTAAAAGTACCTATTCAGAGCTATGTCCCAGATGTAAAGTGCAGAGAGGGACACTTTTACACATGTTGTGGTCTTGCCCTGAGCTAGAGGTATACTGGGAAGGGGTCTTAGAGATCATTGGCACAGTTGTTGGTACTAATATGCCCAGGGAGCCCAGACTTATCCTGTTGGGAGACACCTCATTACTGGATGAACGAAAGGGGATTAATCTGAGGTTTGTCAGACTAGCTCTTTTAGCAGCAATAAAATGTATAACATTGAGGTGGAAGGACCCTAAACCACCTACTACTTTTATGTGGACTACAGAAGTATCATCTTATGTACCTCTTGAAAAAATAGCATTTTGTTTGAAGAAACGTCAAGATCTGTTTGTAAAACACTGGGGCAGTTTCCTTTCATATATGGGTATAACAACAACAGGACAAAATACCTAAATCTCATATGACTTTAAACGCCTTTTTCTTGTTTAATCTGTTTATGGTTTATTAGTGGCACCATGGGTGGGAGGTTTGGGGTGTGATATAGGGTTGTGATATGGTAATAATTATTCAATTTGTATTTTGTATTATTTTATTTGTTAAAGGAAAAACCCAATAAATATAATGTTCAAAAAAAAAAAAATTTGATACTGCTATTAATTTTTGTTCAGTTTTGTGTTTCATTATATAGCATTTCTATTTTTTCCCTCTATGTACATATTCATATATAAATTCACTCAAGTCAAGTCATCTTCATTTATAAAACGCTAATTAATGGACAGAGATTGGCTTTACAGCAGCTATGGAAAAGTGATTATCGAGCTAAAGTAAGTTTCATTAATCATTAAATCATTAATTATTAACTTGGGGGTTGGGTCGCTTAAATGACACCTTTTAACTGAAAACAGAAGACCCCTAATGCATTCTTGCCGTTCATTTACGTGTTTAGTCTATAGGTTTGCGTGTTTGAATGTGTATGTGTGCAGATGCTTAGTCCTTCTTTAAAAAGGGACTTTTCCAAATGACTTGTCTGGCCTGCATAATACAGAATTATTAGTCGTTTCCGCAGATCCATTCGAACTGGAATCCTTTTCATAACGTTTTATCTATACATAGGGAAAGGAAAGGGAAGGAGGCCTTCACAGGGGATAGTTTAGTTGACACTTCACAGTTGCAGGGATGCAAACAGATAAGGAGTAAAAAAGGTGAGTACATTGCGCGGGGCGGGGGCATGCTGCACACATGATTTTTTTTTAAAGTTATTTGCTTTACATGCTCATTTGTAGTTACACAGGGTAATAAAAAATAAATGTAAAAATCCTTTAAACGTTCAAAACAAAAATTAACATATTGTTGCAACATTTGACCAAAAATCAACATTTGGTTAAAATCTCATGTTATAAATAATGAAATGCTATGCAGGATACCCTTGTAAGACCCCCCCTACCCCCAATAAAACACTTTCTCATTGGATCTATGCAAATCTCATAGGAGACCTATTTTGATCTCAAAAAGGTGAGTTCTCACCTAAAGGTGAGGAGTTTGCATCTATGCAGTTGTCGTCATGTCTAGGCAGAGGTCCTTCATCTCATCTGGATACGGCCTGGATCTGGCAGACAACAGTAAACCTCGGAATAAACAAAGAGAGACTAATAGTAGCATAGACGGCGCCATTTTTCTTATAATGTAGCAAGTACATCAGGTGTTATGGGAAGTGTTCCTGTTTCCAGCTGACCTAATTTATGCAGCCTAACAATGTACATGATTTGAATTATAGAAGTAGATAATGTGTTATGTGTATGCCAGGTTAAAGAGATATTGCTAGTCATCCAATTTTTTATAACAGCTATGCATTTTTTAATTTTGTGAATTGGTAAGTTTTGTCAGGGTGCGAAGAAATGTAGACGCCATGCTTCCTAATGATATCTCCCAAGAGTAGCATGTACAATTTGCAAACAGCAATGGTCCTAGTACTGAGCCTTGTGGTACTCCATACTGAACTTGTGATCGATATGACATCTTTTCGTTTACTGATGCAAACTGATAAGTATGATTTAAACCATGCCAATACAATTTCACTAATGCCAACATAATTTTCGAGTCTATTTAAAAGAATGTTGTGGTCGATAGTGTCAAATGCAGCACTAAGATCGAGTAACACTAATAGAGAGATACAACCACGATCGGATGATAAGAGCAAATCATTTGTGACTCTAATGAGAGCTGTCTCAGTACTATGGTACGGTCTAAATCCTGACTGGAAATCCTCACAGATACTATTTCTTTCTAAAAAGGAACATATACTACTTTTTCTAATATCTTTGACAGAAAAGTGAGATTCGAGATTGGCCTGTAATTGACTAATTCTCTAGGATCAAGTTGTGTTTTTTTAAATAAGAGGTTTAATAATAGCCAACTTAAGAGTTTTCAGTATGTATCCTAGTGACAAAGATGAATTAATGATATTAAGAAAGAGGATCTATGACTTCTGGAAGCATCTCTTTCAATAGCTTAGTTCAGGGATTCCCAAAGTGTGGTGCGCGCACCCCCAGGGGTACGCGGGCTGCCACCAGGGGGTGCGCGAGAGGAAAAATGTAATGGCGGTTTAAGTTGGATTTTTCCATACAATAAAAAAACATGAACAGTAAACAATTCCTTTGTAATCGCTTTTATTTTAAATAAAAACTATAATTTATTAGTTTTTGATAGAAACGTAGAAGAAGACAGCTGCTGTCTTCTACGCACTGCTCTTCTTTTATGCACTGCAGGCTAGGCTATATGCGTGCCAACTCGTTTCATTCATAGCCTATTGCTGCAATGTTTCTTTTACGCGGCTGAAAATAACCGTGCTTTCTGTTACTGACTACGTTTACATGGACAGCAGTAATCTAATTACAGACCTTATTCTGAATAAGACAATATTATGATTAAGGTGTTTACATGAGTTGCTTTTAGAATATTCCATTCATGTTCCCATTTTACATGTTATAGAACATAGATCGATCAATGGCAAACGTCATTACATCCCCACGGCACGCTGTCCGACGTTCTCTACAGAATTTCATGTATCATCACCACACAGTTCGTGCCATATACAGTTTTGGGTGTTTTCATTTTTAATCTTACAAAAGCTTCAAGTGCAGTTAATTATTTGACATGCAATACGTGCAAATATATATACGGAGCCCACGCATGACATGCAAGAATAAATAAATAAATTGTGTGCATGATTTACTAATTCGTTCCCTCGATTTATACATGGAGGGAACAGATTAGTAAATCGTTCGCACGATTTAGCCTAGGCTACTATTTATTTTCCCTCTCATGTGTGGGGCTCTGTAAATAGACAACGGTGGATATAAATTCTCCAGCAACAGGCCTACTGTACTTTAATTCGGCAACTTTTATTCATGCCACCGCAACAAACTCAGAGGTACTAGGTGAGAGATGAGGTGAGAGGAATTTGATTTGTGGCTTCTTGCTTGACGCTTGCTCTCTTGTTTGCCATCAAAAGGTTGAGCACTGCCGTGTGTGTATTATGTGTCCTGTGGCAAAATGTGGCGAAAACTCCCACATGACGTTAATAGTGTGATTAAGGTGTGTACATTTCTATAATTCACTCCAATAATGCGACTAAAATAGGAATACTCCACCTGTCATCGCTGTTTACATGGTCCTTTCTTAATCAGAGTATTGTCTTAATCGTATTAATATCGGATTACTGCTGTCCATGTAAACGTAGTCACTGAGCCTGTCTGTCACTCGTCTTCTTAAAAGTGGAAGCTTATGCGTAGCTTTGTTTATATTGAAACTTTGTTGATGTTGTTATTGTCATGCGTGTTCTGGTTATTTGCGCATGATTAAACATGTCTTTATATGGTGATAAAACAAAGCTTTGTTGCGTTTTTTTTTTTTTTTTTTTTTTTTAAGTGGGGATTGGGGGTGCGCAGGAAAAAAAGTTTGGGAACCGCTGGCTTAGTTGATATAGGGTCTAACATACATGTTGTTGATTTTGATGATTTAACAAGTTTAGACAATTCTTCCTCTCCTAAAGCAGTAAATTAATTGAATTTTTCCTTAGGGACACTACAGTGTGCTGTCTGATATGATATTGTAGTAGACGGTTGCACATTTATAATTTTCTCTATAAAGGCAGGAACACACCAAGCTGCGTTTTTGTTCGTCGACCAACTAAGTTTTCTCAGTGTTCCACACCGTCGGCTGAAGTTGGTCCTCATCTGCTTTTTTCCGGCCGATTTTACATGTTGAATCGCTGTCGGAGCTCGTCGGGCCATCTAATCATTCTGATGGTACAGAAAGGCATTTCATCTTATGCAGGCGCAGAACGGACGTGCTACTTGGCCATTGGCTGTCGAGCTCCGGGTTGGTGTGTCAGGGAAACTTTGGACCCAGACGCTGCCGACGTATGCTTTCGTTGCCACTAGTTTGTCAGCCTTGGCTTGGTGTGTTCCTGCCATAATATTATCAATCTTGTAAGTAAAGAAGTTCATAAACTCATTACTGCTCTGTCTGGGGTTAAAGCTGTATTTGTCGTTAATTTAGCCCCTGTAGCAAATAAATACCTAGGGTTGTGTTTGTTTTCTTCAAAGAGTTTTTAAGGCCTTTCTGTACATAATCATGCTTTCTCTCCACAAAATGTGAAAAATCTCTAGAACTATGCTGAGGAGATGAAACTGGTAAGGAAGATTGTTTATAAAGCAATCTTTAGTGGTAGAAGTGATAGTTCTACCATATTTGTGGCAGGGAGTCAGCTTTGCAGCCTTGGCTAAATGAAGTATACATGAGACTAGATAATGATATGAGATGTCATTGCTCAGCTGCAGAATTTTAACAACATCAATAACGATTCCTTGTGACAATATTAGATCTAAAGTACGACAATGAGTGGGTCCTGACACATGTTGCTTAACTCCAGAGTTTAGAATATCTTTAAATGCCCTCCCCAGTCCTTTTTCATGATCTACATGGATATTAAAATGGATATTATTATATTTTACTTTCTTTGTTAAAAAAAGGATGTTTGTTTGTGAAAAAGGATGTGATTTGTTCTTGACATTAAATGTTCTTGAGCAATAACTGCTGATTTACTGGAAAAAGGATGTGAGACAACAGACCTAATTTTGAAATAGTGATTGCTGACCAGCAAAACATGTTTATGGACTGGTCTTTTAGCAGCGGCCTCAGAGTTCGTCCACACTGAAACGTGTGTAAATGTATACGTAAAAAAATTTATATCATATAGGCATTTTGTCCAGACGGATCTGACCTTTTGGGAGCCTGAAACTGCTATTTTTTGACACCCGGGTCCCAGAGTGGATAAATCTGAAAACTTGCGTTTTTGTGTGTACAGCCAATCCATATATTTTGTGAAATAATGTCATCACCCCACATCTCAACCCTAGTCAGACACCGCTATGTCACATAACAGCAACAACAATAGTGGACTACATGCTTGTATTTGTGCCGCAGAAGCTACTGCTGCCCCCAACCTCTGGAATTCATTACCATTGTCTGTGAGGATGGCCCGAACTCTTGTCTGCTTTTAAAACTAGTCTAAAACATATTTTTATTCTTTGGCATATTTGTAATGTACAACTCTTTGTACAGTACCCTTTTATTGTTGTTTGTTTTATGACACTTTATGTACAGCACTTTGGTCAACTACTGTTGTTTCTGAATGTGCTCTAGAAATAAATCTTAAGAAGTTTCAAGTTTAATTTAACAGTAAGGAGGAAGAAGAGGAGGAGGATGACAAGCAAGAGAAACAAAAAAGGACAAAGCGTGCTACTTTCTGTCAGGACTTTTGTATTTAAAATTAAAAAGTTCATTTAAAAAATAATAAATGAATAAGAAGTATTGTAAATCTGTTTTGAATTAAGTTGCTTTCCAAATAAAGGTTTCAGAGTCAGTGATATCAGATTGTTTTTTTTTTTATTGTACTTACCCTGTAACATCATGAAAAAAATGGGTAACAAGCATTTTAATTTACAGCCTGCAATATCATACTTACACTCAGTACATTTACATGGACAATAATATTCCGATATCAACACGATTAAGACAATACTCTGATTAAGAAACTACCATGTAAACACCTATTTTTGATTATCTTATTCTGGCTAAAGTCATACTCAAAGTAAACACAAGTTTTCGTCGCATTTTGAGACAGGACACAAAATACACACACCGCAGTGGTCAACAGTTTGACAGCAAACATGAGAGCAAACTTCAAGCAAGAAGACACAAATCAAATTCCTCTCATCTCATATCCAGTACCTTCGAGTTTGTCGTGGTGGCATGAATGAAATGTTGTCGAATGAAAGTGCAGAGGAGGACTGTCGCTAGAGAATTGTATCCGCCATCGTCTATTTGTAGACAAATGATATTGCACATATAGCATGTATATATGGTACCATAACGAGTAATTTTTAAAAAAGCCAAAGAGATGAGGATAAGACTGCTCAACATATCACTTTACAGACAACTTGTGCTCAAAGTAGAGAAGAAAACATGTACTACAGTAACATTAGAAGTATTATGCAGGAAGTATGTTGCTGTGGGTGAGAAGTGATACCGAGAGGACTAGAGGAACTTGCCAAATATGGAGGTGTATTTGTGCTTTAAAAGGCAGCTCTGCACACCAAGCAAGTCACTGATTCCAGCAGAGCCACAGGAAGCTGCTTCAGAAACACTTGCTTTCTCCAGCCTCTCTCTCCTCAAATCTTCAATCAAAATGAGCAAGATCATTGTTTTTAGCAAAGAGGCCTTCGAGGGCAGAACAGCTGAATTCAAGAACGATGTCCGCAACTTAGAAGAAAAGGGCTTCAACGACGTCATCTGCTCCATAAAAGTCATTGGCGCACCATGGGTGGCGTATTATGACAAGAATTTTGCTGGAAACCAGCGGGTGTTTGAGGAAGGAGAGTACTCTACCCTTGATGACAAAGGCCAGTTTTCTTCCCTCAAGATGGTCACAGATGACCTGGACAACCCTGAAATCCAGCTGTTCCAGCACCCAAACTATCAAGGAAGAAGCGTGACCCTACGCAAAGAAACCAATCTTCACGACATTGCTTTCAGTGATTTAGTTTCTTCCCACAAAGTGAAAGGTGGTGTCTGGGTGCTATACGAGCACAAGAGTCGTCAGGGTTCCCAGCTTATTACTTTCCCTGGCGATCAAGTTCCCAGCTATTTGCCGCTCTCCTTCAACAATGTGGCCAGCCATGTGCGCCCCTTGCTGCCGAAGCCATAGACAGCATCATTCAACGTATGCTTTCTGCAGCTGAATATGAACTGGAATCCTTTTGGAAAGAACGAGGCAGGTGGTGGGGAATGACTGATCTTGACCAGAAACTTGATTTGACTCTTGATGTGACAGCAAATAGTCTGAAGAAACTTCATGCAATCAGACTCAACCTTATCATTTGAGTATATCTGTGTAAAGACATACTGTACATGTTAACTTGGCAAATGTTATATAACAAGGATGAATTTTATTAGAAAGAGTTTTTAGTTTGTCATCTGTAGCGATCAGTATCAGTAAACATATGCAATAAAATAGAATTTTTGAAATGTTACAGATCTACTACATATCCAATTGTATTTGAATGTATTTCCCCTGTTTGATGAGAGTAAAATATTGAAAAGGATTTTGGATTTATATTATGCTGAGAAAGAGAAAATGAATGCTGTTTTATTCTGTCAAATATTGAAATGCTCCTTGTTTCTTTAATTTTCTTTTTTTTTTTACATCTACAATTTTCATTGATCAGATGCTTTTATCCAAAGTAACTTACATTTGAGGAATACATGTGTTTCATCTTAAGAGGCAGATCACAACAATTTTCCTTTACAACTTTCTGAAAAGAGTCAGAACATTCCCAAATAATAGAACAAAGTGCACAAAACTCTTTGTGTAAGTACTTTTACCCCAAATAAACAATGGTAGTGGCTTTTGATGCTTTCTGGATGAATAACAAAACACAATAACATTATTAAAGATACATTCTCATAAGTCTCTCACACTTGTAAGATCAGAAATATTTGCAGTCCCTAGAGAAAAATAAATATGCTAAAATGTATTTGAAATACATTTATTTTTATCTAAGTAGACTACAGATACATTTACTAAATTGGTACACTTAAAGTTTGTTAAATTGGAAGTAATTTTTTACTTGATGTACTTTAGTTATCCGGAAATAATGCTGAGGTCCAACTAAAGATATACTTAATGATATTTGATTGTGCTAGAGTGAAACTATTGCAAGTATACTTTAGGTACACATTAAATATCTTGCATTTAAACACTGATTGTCAGGGTCCTTGTCTGTCGTCTCTGTTCAATGTTTCTTTGTTTGTCTTGTGCCTGAGCACATGGCTTAGTCTTTGTTTGTGTTAGCCATGTGCTCCCCTTGTCTCACCTCCTTGTTTCCCTTTACCACATCCCATTGTTAAGTCCTTGGCTGCCTCCGAAAACCCAGGCAGCTGACTTGTTGCCTCGCTGCCCTATCAGGGAATAGCTTTGCAGGCAGCATTTGTGCATGATGGTACCTCACGAAAGTGATTTTGGACAGACTGAGGCAGCATAATGGTTTAATAATCTACACCAAAATAGCACAAAGCTTTGATGATAACTAAGCAAATATTTAATTACTACAATAGTGATTTCTCACTAGAAATGACATCAAAAGTGGAAAACAATGGTCAAAGTAGTACATTTACACATAAACTGACCACTAACTGCAACTTTCATAAGTCCTTGGACCTTGGAATGTGTCCTCTGAAGGCAGCATTTTTAAGTTTTCGGATGCAGCCTGCCACAGACACGTCAGGCTCCACCATGCACCAATCCCAACGTTCCCAATCACCGGAATACTAATCACCGTCACCTGCTCATCATTATCACCCTCATCACCACTAGTATGAAGAGCACTCACACCCTGCACTCACTGTCCGGTCTCGTTGAGCGATACGTGTATGCTTACCTCAAGGACTCCCCGCTCTCTACTTACCTGTCTCCTGTGCATCCCGATCTCCCAGTGTGTTCCTCGTCTTCGTGTGAGTGCTCCCACGTCTCCTACGTTCTCCAGCTCCAGCAAGTTCAAAGACTCTTCCATCTGCAATCACAAAAGGACCGTAACTATCACCAGTCATCTCGGCTATTCACCTGTTCACTCCTGCTTTGCCATATCTGCTCACTGGTTCTTAATAAAGACTGCTTACCTGTTTACATCTGTGTCCGACCCCTCTGTATCATAACAGAAGACTGGACCATAACAGCTGAACCAGTATGAGCCAACAGGACCCCTTCCAAGCACTCGTGGATGCGCTACGCCGCACTCTCACCATCAATCCACCAACGCCATCCACAAACACCTCTCCTTCTCCGGCACCTGCAGTCACCACCGTCAAGACAGTCCCATCTCCTTCTCCACCTGTTTACGCCAGTCCCATGGCCAAACCAGCGCCCTACTCCGGATCGGCGGAGGATTGCAGCGGTTTCCTGCTGCAGTGTGAACTGGTCCTGGAGATGCAGCCGCACCTGTACCCGAACGTCACAGCCAAAATAGCGTTCCTCATTTCTCAACTCAGTGGCAAAGCATTAAAATGGGCTGATTCCATCTGGTCACAACATGGCGCTATAACTCAGTCATATCCAGCCTTTATTTCCCACTTCCGGGAGGTTTTCGGGAAACCCATCACTGACTCGTCTGCTGGTGAGAAACTTTATAATTTAAAACAAGGTTCAATGTCTATTTATGATTATGCTTTGCAATTCAGAATGCTGGCTGCCGTAAGTGGATGGAATGAACAAGCTTTGATTACCACCTACCGCCAAGGATTGGAGCCTCGGGTGCGGCTGCATCTCGCTGCATACGAGGATTCCAGCGGCCTAGAGAAATTCATCCACCTATCCATCCGCTGCGCCACTCGTATGCAAGCGTGTCTACAAGAACACCAGGGTCAGTCATTTACCACCTCACTCCTCTGCCGGTCCGAACCCGTCAGCTCCCCAGAACCAGCCCACGAACCCATGGATATTGAAAATTCTCATCTCACCCCTACTGAGCGACAACGTCGGCTGACCCTGAACCTCTGCCTGTACTGTGGTACGCCGGGGCATGTCATCTCCGCATGCCTCACACGACCACCTCGTCCCATGGTGAGTGCCATTCTTCCTTCAACTCAGAAAATGAAACCACTCACCACTGTTGTCAATCTTACTGCTGCTGATACTTCACTTACAGTGATGGCGCTCCTCGACTCAGGGTCAGCCGGCAACTTCATCTCCGGTGCCCTCTTAACACCGGCCATGGGACTGTGCCATCGATCTGCTTCCGGGTGAACCAGTGCCTAAGGGTAAGATCTACCCTCTGTCCATCCCAGAGGAGAAGGCCATGGAGGAGTGTATCAAGGAGGCCCTCGATCAAGGTTATATTCGTCCATCAACGTCCCCTGCTGCATCAAGCTTTTTCTTTGTGGCGAAGAAGGACGGAGGCTTGAGGCCCTGTATTGATTACCACTCTCTCAACAAGATCACTGTTAAGTTCCGTTATCCCCTTCCTCTTGTCCTGGCAGCCCTGGAACATCTCCCTGGTGCCACTGTGTTCACGAAACTGGACCTCCGCAGCGCGTATAACCTCATCTGGATACGCGAGGGGGACGAGTGGAAGACCGCCTTCATCATGCCCACCGGCCATTACGAGTACCTCGTCATGCCGTATGGTCTGGTCAACGCCCCCTCCGTATTCCAGGATTTCATCCATGAGGTGCTCCGGGAGTTCCTCAACCGGTTAGTATTGGTGTACATCGATGACATCCTCATATACTCCCGGAGCCTGGCCGAACATCGCCAACACGTTGCGGAGGTCCTCACCCGTCTTTGACAGTTCCATCTCTTCCTGAAAGCCGAGAAATGCTCCTTCCATCAACCATCTGTACATTTCCTTGGATATGTCATCGACCACAGTGGCATCCGGATGGACGAGAGGAAGGTGGAGTCTATCACCAACTGGCCAGAACCCACCTCCATCAAAGAACTCCAAAGATTTCTGGGATTTGCTAATTTTTACCGACGTTTCATCAAGAATTACAGCTCCATTACTCATCCTCTCACAAGCCTCCTACGCCATCAGCCCAAGTCTCTGTCCTGGACTCCAGCTGCCACCAATGCTTTCAACCTCCTAAAGGAAGCCTTCACCAGCCTTCACTTTAAGTGATCATAAGAACCTAGAATATCTCCATGCTGCTAAGAGACTAAACCCAAGACAAGCCCGCTGGGCCATGATCTTCTCCCGCTTTCACTTTACCATTTCCTATCGCCCAGGGTCAAAGAATGTGAAATCCAACACTCTCTCCTGTCTCCATGCTCCTGAAGAAAGATCTGAAGAACCTGAACCGATCATTCCAAGTTCCCTCATTGTAAGTCCCATCACGTGGTCGGAAGAGACCATTCCCTCCTCCAATGCCTCCACGAACCCTCCGCCGGGTTGCCCGCCAGGCTTGCTATTCATCACCCGGTCACGACGCACTCCAACCATTCACTCAGCCCACACGTCACTTGGCACTAGTCACCCGGGGGTCAATGGAACCCTCTCGTTGCTAAAAGAACGCTTCTGGTGGCCAAACATGGCGGCAGACGTCAGAAGGTACGTGCAGGGCTGCAGGGAGTGCGCCATCTCCAAAAGCTCACGTCATCTACCATCCGGCAAGCTCCTTCCTCTGCCCGTTCCAAATCGACCCTGGTCACACCTAGGAGTGGATTTCATCACCGACCTCCCAGCATCTGATGGGCACACTTGCATCCTGGTTATCATCGATCGTTTCTCAAGTCATGTTGTCTAATCCCTCTGAAAGGACTAACCACTGCCATGGAAACGGCTGAACTGTTATTCAACCATGTGTTCCGGTACTTCGGGATTCCTGAGGATATTGTGTCCGATAGAGGACCACAGTTCATTTCTCGTGTCTGGAAGGCCTTCCACTCGCTCCTAGGTGTGGCCGTCAGTTTAACATCTGGATACCACCCACAGTCGAACAGGCAGACGGAAAGTACCTTCTGTCATGACCACCAGAACTCTTGGAACCAGTACTTGGGTTGGGCCAAGTATGCACAGAACTCCCTACGACAGCCGACTACAGGACTCACTCCGTTCCAGTGCATACTCGGATACCAACCCCCACTGTTCCCCTGGAATGGGGAACCCTCCAACGTACCAGCTGTGGATTACTGGTTCCGAGAGAGCGAGAGGGTCTGGGACTCAGCACACTACTAGCTGCAACGAGCCCTGCGCAGACGCAGACTGACAGCCGACCTTCGCCGTTCCAATACTCCAGTTTACCAGCCCGGACAGAAGGTTTGGCTGTCAACGAAGGACATCAGACTGCGTCTGCCCTGCAGGAAGCTGAGTCCCAGGTTCATTGGCCCATTGATCCATCATCAAGCAGATCAACCCGGTCACCTACCAGCTCCAACTCCCACCAGGTTACCGCATTCACCCCACATTCCATGTTTCATTGCTTAAGCCTCACCACCCTTCTGTCTCCACCTCCACAGGGCCTGATGTGGCAGCCGCCGAACCCCCCCTTCCACTCATCCTGGAGGACGGCGCAACATACGAGGTACACGAGATCTTGGACTCCCGACGCCGTGGTGGTCAACTGGAGTACCTCGTGGACTGGGAAGGCTATGGCCCTGAAGAACACTCCTGGGTCCCGAGAAACAACATCCTGGACCCCAACATACTTCAAGACTTCCACAGTAACCACCCTGACAGGCCTGCCCCGCGTGGAAGAGGACAACCACCACGACGCCGGGGTCCTCGGCGCTCAGGAGCGGGCCGTGGAGGGGGGGGGGGGGGGTACTGTCACAGACACGTCAGGCTCCACCATGCACCAATCCCAACGCTCCCAATCACCGGAATACTAATCACCGTCACCTGCACATCATTATCACAAAAGGACCGTAACTATCACCAGTCATCTCGGCTATTCACTCCTGCTTTGCCATATCTGCTCACTGGTTCTTAATAAAGACTGCTTACCTGTTTACATCTGTGTCCGACCCCTCTGTATCATAACACAGCCCTTGTCTAGTTCTCTTTCACTAATTGTGCTCACCTGATCCTCATGTACTCTGGTCCCTTTATATTGTACTATTTTCCCCTCATGTCTGTGCTGGACTATCATTTGTGTGAGCATTCTTGTCTACAGGTCTAATTAGACAGTTCTTATTTAGATTTACCTGTTAGTTCTAGCTTTGTACTTTGTTCAGATATCCTTTTAGGTGTCAGTTTAGACAGGAAACTATTCCACACTTCTTGAGTGATTTCTCAAGTGGCCATTAAGGGTTACTTTATGTTTGAAACTCTTTCCACACTGATCACATGTGAATGGCTTCTCTCGAGTGTGAATGTTCATGTGATACCCAAGGTTTATTTCTGTTGTGAAGCTCTTCCCACACAGTTTGCAGGTGAAAGGCTTCTCTCCAGTGCGAATTCTCATGTGGACTTTAAAGGTGCCCTAGAACTTTTTTAAAAAAGATGTAATATAAGTCTAAGGTGTCCCCTGAATGTGTCTGTGAAGTTTCAGCTCAAAATACCCCATAGATTTGTTTTAATTCATTTTTTTAAATGCCTATTTTGGGGCATCATTATAAATGAGCCGATTCAGGGCTACTGGCCCTTTAATTCTCGTGCTTCATGCCCATGGAGCTCGCGCTTGCCTTGAACAGTGCATAAACAAAGTTTACACAGCTAATATAACCCTCAAAATGGATCTTTACAAAGTGTTCGTCATGCATGCGGCATGCATGCGTCGGATTATGTGAGTATTGTATACTGTTATATTGTTTACATTGATTCTGAATGAATTTGAAGCTGTGCTCCATGGCTAATGGCTAATACTACACTGTAGGAGAGATTTATAAAGAATGAAGTTGTGTTTATGCATTATACAGAGTGCAAGTGTTTAATAATGAAAATAGCGACGGCTCTTGTCTCCGTGAATACAGTAAGAAACGATGGTAACGTTAACCACATTTAACAGTACATTAGCAACATGCTAATGAAACATTTAGAAAGACAATTTACAAATATCACTAAAAATATCATGATATCATGGATCATGTCAGTTATTATTGCTCCATCTACCATTTTTCGCTATTGTTCTTGCTTGCTTACCTAGTCTGTTGATTCACCTGTGCAGATCCAGATGTTACTGGCTGCCCTTGTCTAATGCCTTTCATAATGTTGGGAACATGGGCTGGTATATGCAATTATTGGGGCGTACACCCCGACTGTTACGTAACAGTCGGTGTTATGTTGAGATTTGCCTGTTCTTCGAAGGTCTTTTAAACAAATGAGATTTATATAAGAAGGAGGAAACAATGGAGTTTGAGACTTACTGTGTGTCATTTCCATGTACTGAACTCTTGTTATTTGACTATGCCAAGATAAATTCAATTTTTCATTGGAGGGCACCTTTAAGGTTTCCTTTTTGGCTGAAACTCTTTCCACACTGTTGGCAGCTGAAAGGCTTCTCTCCAGTGTCAATTTTCATGCGGCCTTTAAGATGTCCTTTTTGAGCGAAACTCTTTCCACACTGTTGGCAGGTGAATGCCTTCTCTCCAGTGTGAATTCTCGTGGGATCTAAGGTGTCCTTTTTCAGCAAAGCTCTTTCCACACTGTTGGCAGGTATAAGGCTTCTCTCCAGTATGAATTCGCATGTGGCCTTTAAGGTGACATTTATCATAGAAGTTCTTTCCACACTTCTAGCAGGTGAAAGGCTTCTCTCCAGTGTGAATTTTTATATGCTTGTTAAGGCCGTTATTTTTAGTGAAACTCTTTCCACACTGATTACATCTGAATGACTTTACTCCAGTGTGAGTTTTCATGTGGACTTTAATGTGTCGTTTTTCAGTTGAACTCTTTCCAGTCTTTTGAGTGATGTTTTGTGAGGAAATATTTTCAGTCTGTGAGCAACTAAAAGATTGTTCTCCAGCTGTGTAATCATGATGTTTCCCATACTGATCTTTCTCTACCATTTCATTTAGTTCTTGACTCTCCACTTTCAGTGCCATCAGATCTAAAAGAGACAAATACAAGTTAACCCCAGTTTACTAGCACCAAACAACAGTGTAATGACTGAGGCAAATCAGACACAATTATTGGTTAGTTAACCAATAGTTTTAAGCTCACTCTGGGGTCTGTCCCCATCCCCCGGGAAGCTCTCAGTTACAAGTTTATTGCGCCGAGGAATGTGGCTGCTGCATGGAGAGCAGAGAAGAGACACAGAAAATCTGCATCTTCCTGCATTTTCCACACAGAACACAAACTCTGTGGCATTAATGTATAGACAGACTGTGCTATAAATGAATCCTTCCCAGGAAATGTTATCCATTATTACCATTGCTGTATTACAATCATTGTATTCACGTATGTATGTGTATGTTTTATGATGCATTTAAGGTAACTTCAATCATGCCATGTTTAGTGTCTATGCGTTCGTATCGGGATGATTTAAATGCTTGTGTATGCGGTATGTCCATACCTGTGCAACACAGGAGTATTACAAGACTCTTTAATAGTTCTTATTCAAAGACTCAGCTTGTTAATCTACTTGGTCATAAAAGCCCTGTCAAGGGGGGTGTGTTGTCACCCGGAAATACAACATCTTCATTGGCCCCCATCATTCCTAAGAGGTTGGACTTTGACCAGAGGTTAAAAGCCAGCGAACCATGCCACTCTCTCTCTTCTTCCTTGCTTCTGGACTACCGAACGGGTCTCCTTGCGGCCGGCCTCTCTAGGCCCGGCCTGCAAGGCCTGTAGGCCTTGGCCTACAAACTAGCCATGTGCTCATCATCCAACATGAAAAGACTGGCAACAACTTCGGACTGAATCCTCAAGATCTCTCCTCAGATGGCAGAGCCGATGCTCCTCAGCCTAAGGGCATCTTGCAAGTATCGTACATTTTAACACTAAACAGCTATTTAGTATTAATTTGTAAGACTTACCTTTGCTATTGCTGAAGAAACTGATGATTCCTTTCCAGATTGTCTTTGACATTTCCTATAGCTCTAATAACAGTACCTCTTCCAGTTCAACCCTATCATTACTCATTCTTGCCTACAGTTCGTATGTGTGTGTGACCTTTGTTGTATGTTATGTGTTTGTTAGTTTAGTTATGTGTTTGTGAGTTAGTTAATAAAGATTGTGCACAATACACCTATTAAATGATTTAGAGTTATTTTTCCATAACCTGGAAATAAACATTTCTTAGAATTATTAAACAATCAACACTAAATGTTCCCTGGACAACAGGTTAATTGATTGTAATATTAAGATTAATGTAGCTATATCCAGTAAATCTGATTAACAGATTTACATATTCATAATTAATCATAATTAATAAATCGTATTAAGTTATGAATAATTATTAATATTTCCCCTTTGAGTTAATTCGCTACAACAGACATCAAGAATTTAACCAAAAACATGTATGCTAGATCATATACCCACTAAGCTACTGCAGGAGGTGTTGGCTGTAATCTCAGAAAATGGAAAATGTTCTCAATATTCATAACTTTTTGCTTTCTTTAGGACACATTCCAAAATCTTCTTTCATCATGTTTGGATTCTATGTGTTCAGAATACTGCCAAAGGTATTATGGAAGTGTTTTTAATGCAAGTAATGCACTGGTAAATTGTTCAAATCACTGTTACAAGCATGTATTTTAGACTATAAAAGTGAGTTCCACAAGGAGAAAGAAGAGTCAGCCACACAGCACTAAAGTGAAAATCACCAAATTGCAATCATTCTCATCGGAAAGGGATAAATGTACCCTTTTAAGAGACACTTTCCGTTCTGAGTTTCCTGCAAATCCAGTTAGATAATAACATATACAAATTTCTGTGCTTCTATTATGACAGAGAATAAGACGTTAACAAATAGTCAAGTTAAGTCAAGTCACGTTGATTTACATAGTGATTTATACAATGCATTTTGCTTCAAATGAAGCTTGACAGTGATGAACAAGAAAATGATTCAATGATGCAAACAATTCAATTCTTCTGTAAAGCAGCTCTAAAAAGAAAATAGTGTCATTGTTTAGCTGAAGTTGTTTCAGTTTTTGAGAGCTGGGTGTATTGTACAATGTATTTGCACCTCAGAATGCTTTTATGATGCAAGATTAATGTAAACAGCCCACCTACTGACGATCAGGCTCTCAGTCTCCTTCAAAGAACACAAGCATTTTTAGCTGAATCCAACCTTCGTTTGCATAAGATTGCTTCAAATAGCCTAGCTGTTATGCAAGCCTTTCCTCAAGAGGAACACGCTAAGACTATAAAGGACTTAGACCTCAGTGGTGAAGTTCCTTCAATACAGCAGATGCTTGGATTGTGTTGGGAGATAGAAGGTGACACCTTCACCTATGATGTGTCATCCGTCAGCAAACCATTAATAGTCTCTCAGGTCGCCTCACAAGGCAGGGCTCTACAACGGGAACTCTCCAACTTCACCTCTGAATGGGAAGTTTTACTTCCTAAAGAGAGTAGAATGGGGAACATGGCAAGACTCCCTCCAGGACCTGAAGCAACTGCATATTCCTCGAACCTATACCTCAATTTCCCGCTCTGAGGCCAAACTTGTATAACTGCGTTTTTCTGAAGCCTCCACTAAAGCAATTGGCACAGTGGCTTACCTCAAGGTCATTGACTGTGATAGAAACAGTAATGTCAGATTTGTCTTAGGTAAAGCCAAACTAGTACCACAACGCAAACCTACTATTCCAGGTCTCGAACTCTGTGCCACAGTATTGGCAGTTGAAATTGCCGACCTGATTCGCCATGAGATGGATCTTAGATTGCATGCTGTAAGATTCAAATGCGACAGCAAAGTAGACGTAGGGTCATACACAATGAGACAAAGCATTATTATGTGTATGTGTAAGTTCAACGAATTCGCCAATCTTCAAGGCCAGAGCAATGGTTTTATGTCCCGACTGAGCCCAACCCAGCTGACCATGCTTCTAGAGGAGTTGCCATATCCCAACTCAATGATTTTGCATGGCTCAGGGGACCACCATTCCTTTCCAAACCATACACATGCTTGCAGGAAGAGCCTGAATCCTACGAACTTGTCTGTCCAGAACATGATGTCGAGATAAGGCATGATGTCCTCCGCAATTGCATACAAATTAAACTTGATGGCTTAGGGACAAAAAGATTCAAGAGGTTCTCTACATGGAAAACTCATGTAAGAGCTATTGCCCTTTTGATCCACATTGTTCGCACAATCAAATCCAAGAATGGTTGTGAGGAACATGGAGGGTGGCATTGGTGTGATAAACATCGAACCTCACAAGAGCATTCACTAGAGAGCAACTCAACATGAGAGTTTTCCTATGGAATATGCAGCACTCTCTGAAAAGAAAGCCCTACCAAAGAGCAGCTCTCTCTTAAAACTTGATCCTGTTCTCAACAAAGGTTTGATCAGAATTGGAGGAAGTTTGAAGAATTCTCTAAGAAAAAGTTTCAGCCATCATCAACGCCAGACCTTTCATTCCTGTATCAAGTGACCCACAGTCTCCATTTTGACTCCAGCAATGCTGCTTACTTGGAAGGGAGCAGTCCCACCACAGGGATCTTCTTCTCAATCAGTGAAGACAAGTTCAGGCCCTTGCCAATGAGTTCTGGCTCTGATGAAAAACGGAGTACCTACCAACCCTACAGAGTCGTAGAAAGTGGAATGAGACACGCCACAACATGCAAGAAGTTAACATTGTCTTATTTAAGGATAACCAAGCTGCTCGCAATACTTGGCCTATGGCAGTGTTCACTTCTGCTATTCATAGCCAAGATGGAAAAGTACAGAAAATAAGTTTAAGGACCACTGCTCAAAGTACTCCAAAGACCTTTACAGGGCCTGTTACAGAGGTCGACCTACTTTAACCTTCAATGAATTTAAGGTTTATGTTAAATTGAACCAAAATGGACAGTGGTGTCAAACACGAAGTGGGGAGTGTTCTGCCCTATAGGTATGGTCTTTGTTAGAGTAGTCATGTATGGTATTGCAGTCTGAACCAGGAAGTTAGTTTAAAGGCCTTTGCACACTGAGTCCGTAATTCGCATGCGAAACTTTCGCACGTTAAAAAATAAATTCGACCTCACGTTATGTCAATCATGTTTGCACACTGCCTTTCGTCCGTCAAGAAAAATATTCGGATCAGGATTCGATCTGTGATTTTCGCATCCGTAGCACACATTTTGAGAGACGTTTTGACAATTCAGAGCCACCGTACGCGAACGCAAAAATCCAGAATGCCATCTGACAAGTTGATCCACGTCTTCTACAGCACAAAACAGCAGCACTTAATGACAAACAACGTGAGGAATACAAAGAGACTGAATATAAAGACAGATTGTGCCAGTAGTAAAGCATTAAACTGAGGCACTGACATCCTGAAGTAAACTTTGAAACGCTCAGGATAATCTCGCAGCTCCTTGATGAGGTGAACTCTCCTTTCTCTCTATGCAATCTCGGAATTGAATGGACCCAATATTTCCTCTTTCTTTTTCTCTTTTTAAGAAGAGAGGAGACAACTAAATCGTGCTCACTGATTTTTTCGCAACGCATTAATTTTTACGCATCGGACTCAGTGTGCAAGGTCTCTGTGCGTGACGATTTTTTAGGATTACGAATACGAAAAAACGCATGCGAAAATTTCAGACTCAGTGTGCAAAGGCCTTAAGAGTCAAAGCACATGGTGAAGATCGTTCCAGCTGCAATAATCCTGTTATGTTTCAATTTCCCCCTAACAAGAACTGCCTGTAAGTGGTTTATATTTACTGTGTATTACTGTATTTCTAACATTGATACCAATCTTTCATTTGAAAGTCATGTTTCTAGTATCTGTAAAACCGCCTTCTTCCATCTAAAAAATATATCTAAATTACGACATATACTCTCAATGACAAATGCGGAACAGTTGGTTCATGCATTCATGACCTCAAGACTAGATTATTGTAACGCTCTACTGGGTGGTTGTTCTGCTCGGCTTTTAAACAAACTACAGTTGGTACAAAATGCGGCAGCTAGAGTTCTTACTAGAACCAGAAAGTATGACCATATTAGCCCAGTTCTGTCAACATTACATTGGCTCCCTATTAAACATCGTATAGATTTTAAAATCTTGCTACTTACTTATAAAGCTCTAAATGGTTTAGCTCCCCAGTACCTAAGTGAGCTCTTAATACATTATAGTCCTTCACGTTTATTGCGATCTCAGAATTCAGGCCAGTTGATAATACCCAGAATATCAAAATCAACTGAAGGCGGCAGATCCTTTTCCTATTTAGCACCTAAACTCTGGAACAATCTTCCTAGCATTGTTCGGGAAGCAGACACACTCTGTCAGTTTAAATCTAGACTAAAAACACATCTCTTTGCTCTTGCATACACATAACACATTATCAATACATTAACATTTTTCAAATACGTTAAAGGATTGTTACGCTGCAATAATTAGGTCGGCTGGAACCGAGAACATTTCCTATAACACTAGATATACCTGTACATCAGAATAAGAATGGCATCTACGCTAATATCTGTCTCTCTGCTTATCCTGAGGTTTGCCGGGTGGTGGATCCAGGCCGTATCCAGATCAGATGGAGAACCTGTGTCTGGACCTGACTACAACGTAGCCCAGGAGACAATGGGCCTAAAGATCCAATTCTGGCTGCATCTATAATTCAGATTTTTAATCCCCGTATCCGCTTACATATATTTATATATAATCTATTTTTAATCTCTATAATAAAAATGTATAATTCAGATTTTGATCTCCATATCCATTTACATATATTATATATATCTTCCAAGGGGTTTTTTCCCTCCTAGGACTTTTTTCCCAGTGTTAACACGCTGGGTTTTTCTCCTAGGGGTTTTTTCCACCCCTGGGAGTCAGCCGACATTGGCTTAATGTAGCACCATCTTGTATATGTTACATATTACCACGCTTGTTTGTACAGCTTATTTTTAACCACTTCCCTTTTTTCTGTGCTTCTAATATGTAAAGCTGCTTTGAAACAATTACCAATTGTAAAAGCACTATATAAATAAATTTGACTTGACTTGACAATAGAGCTGTGCCGAATTCATGTTGATTTAAAACCATATGAATATAAATCTTTGATTTCAATTCATAAATTGGTTGTTTACCCAGACGTTATATTTCATTGTAATTAAAGGGGTCATATAATGGCACTCTTACAAGATGTAAAATAGTCTTTGATGTCCCCAAACTGTGTATGTGAAGTTTTAGCTCAAAATACCCTACAGATTTTTTTATAGCATGTTAAATTGGTCACTTTTTGAGGGTACTCAAAAATGCTTTGTTTTTGTGTGTTCCTTTAAATGCAAATGAGCTGCTGTTCTCAAGAAGAGGGCGGGGTTTCAAGAGCTCCTGTTAGCAGTGTCAATTACCTCAGACTTACTGAAAATGTCAGAAACTGTTCAGCCTTTTATGTTCAAACCGGAGTTGGACACTGATGGAGCAACTCAAGAAGAAGTGACAACATGTAGAATGCAACGGGACATGATGAACTTGATGAATTTTTGTGGCTGATGTGGAGTTAACTATCTTAAAGTCATTGTTGAAAGATGCTTACAGAGCTAGAGGATAATATTCTAATATATATGCTGCATGAAGACAGAACAGGTATAGTTTAGTTGAATTACAGTTATAACTCAAACAGCAAGATTACACACTAACTAAAGTTAAAAAAGTGAAATCATTATCAACCACCCCTTTAAAGGAACACTCCACTTTTTTTGAAAATAGGCTCATTTTCCAACTCCCCTAGAGTTAAACAGTTGAGTTTTACCGTTTTTGAATCCATTCAGCCGATCTCCGGTTCTGGCGGTACCACTTTTAGCATAGCTTAGCATAGTTCATTGAATCTGATTAGACCGTTAGCATCGCGCTTAAAAATGACCTAAGAGTTTAGATATTTTTCCTATTTAAAACTTGACTCTTCTGTAGTTAAATCGTGTACTAAGACCGACGGAAAATGAAAAGTTGCGATTTTCTAGGCTGATATGGCTAGGAACTGTACTCTCATTCTGGCGTAATAATCAAGGAACTTTGCTGCCGTATCATGGCTGCAGCAGTGCAATGATATTACGCAGCGTCTCTCACAAACGTCTCCATGGTTGCAAGGCACGTTCCCTGTGCAAGCAGGGGCTCACAGGCGCTGCGTAATATCATTGCACTGCTGCAGCCATGGAACGGCAGCAAAGTTCCTTGATTATTACGCCAGAATGAGAGTATAGTTCCTAGCCATATCAGCCTAGAAAATCACAACTTTTTATTTTCCGTCGGTCTTAGTACACGATTTAACTACAGAAGAGTCAAGTTTTAAATAGGAAAAATATCTAATCTCTTTGGTCATTTTTAAGCGTGATGCTAACGGTCTAATCAGATTCAATGAACTATGCTAAGCTATGCTAAAAGTGGTACCGCCAGAACCGGAGATTGGCTGAATGGATTCGAAAACGGTAAAACTCAACTGTTTAACTCTAGGGGAGTTGGAAAATGAGCCTATTTTCAAAAAAAGTGGAGTGTTCCTTTAAGTTTGTTAGTGTTTGTAAAAGAGACAATTTCATCTTAGTTTATATTTTGTGCTTAGTTTCACTCTTTTGTTCATGTCTACATGCTAAACAATAGTCTCTATTAAACGGAGCTAAGAAGCTATATCCTGACTCTCATCTTTATGAAGGGAGTTTTACTGGCTGTCTAATTTTGCTTAAGAACACCAACTGGGGGGACAGTACACTGTTGAATAATTAAATGATAGAAATTAATGTTTTTCAAATCAGAAGCAGATACTGAAAAAAAAAAATATATATATATATATATATAAATAAATCACATTGATTCTCATCCTAAAGTTACTAGGTGATGAAAAACTGAAGATCCAGAATGAAAGCACTGGATTAATGAATTTATATGCTATAGTATTGTATTCTGTTATGCAAAACCCCACAAATTAAATTGATTTTCTTCCCCTTGATGTGTTTTCTAAAGTGTCTTATGCTCTGTTTTCACTGGAGGAAAACAATAGTGTTTATTTATTTTTCCCTTATTTTTCTCTTTCTTGTTCTTAATTGTTATGATGAAAAATGGAATGTGCTGATACTTTTAGTGCGTTTCCAAATTTCACACTTGTATGTATGTTCCCAGTAAACATATCTTTACGTAAAGAGAAGTACTTATTGGGTTTAATGTTATTCAAAATAATTGATCTTTTAGGCCACTTCTGTATAATTTTTCCTAATTTAATGCCTGGCATGTCGTAATACCGAATACCCAACATGGAAGTCGGATCTTCTCAAGTTGAAGCAGCATTAGTATTTGTATAGTATTAGTATAGTATTTTTACTTGCACAAAATAATATACATTAATGTTAACTAACGCATTATAATGTTACATTCAATATTAGACTTAGACTTTATTTTATCCCCAAAGGGAAATTTAACCGTTACAGCAGCATGAACACCACAATACAAATAGTAACACTACTACAAACAAAATAACAATACAAGTATAATAATAATCAACACATATCATTAAATGTAAAAAATACAATAAAAAAATAAATAATAAATATATCCCACTATAAATAAATATAAATATTTGGGCAAATGTAGTATAATTTAATCAAATTTAATTTAATGCACAATTATCCAAGCCCCAACCTCAATATTATAATAAGCTAGCATGAAAAAGTCTAACCGCTGTTGGAACAAAGGATCTCCGAAAGCGCTCCTTCTTACACTGAGGGTGCAAAAGTCTCTGACTAAAAGAGCTAACCAAGGTCCCAAAAGTCTCATACAGAGGGTGGGAGGTGTTGATCCAGATGTTTGTTAACTTAGTTAACATCCTCCTCTCACCAATCCAATTTATTATTTATGTGAACACCCAAATACTTGTACACATTCACCCTCTCAATGACCTGCCCCTGGATTTTACATAACTTGTAAAAATGATTTAAATTAATTTAACAGTTTCCATTGATTTAAATACTTTAAAAGCTTAAAACAACCCTTTCTTCAGCCGAATCACAACAGATGCAGAAGCGCGGTACAGCCTTATGATGTCACATCTCTGCTCCAAAATAAAAGTCCTGTCCGCGCGCCAAAATCAGAAATATGCATAGAAATTCACATACAAATAATAAAACATGTTTCTCAGTTTTTCGGTATGTTTGGACAAAAAATTAACAGAAAGAAAAATAAATGCAATCTAAATCTCTGAGTGTGTCTCAATCAGATCTAGTTCAGTAGTGCACTGGTGAGAGAGTCAGAGTGAGAGTTAATGGACTTAAATTAGACAAAATACACAAACAAAAAAACAGATTATACAGTAGGTTCATATTTATACATTTATGCTTAACATTTATTGATATGTAGATTATATTTAATAGATTACACTTTCATCAAAATATTAGAAGCAGGTTATTAGTAAAAGTTGTCAGTACACTTATTTGTGTTTGTTGTTCTCGTTGCATTTAGTGTTTGACAAGCAGGTGATTCGAGCTCTTTGAATCACTGAATCATGTTGTGTAGCGATTGAGAAATGTTACAATTTTATCCACTAAATGAGCTCATTTAAAATTTGATGCCTGCTACAGGTCTCAAAAAAGTTGGCACGGGGGCAACAAATGGCTGAAAAAGCAAGAAATTTTGAAAAGATTCAGCTGGGAGAACATCTAGCAACTAATTAAGTTAATTGATATCAGGTCTGTAACATGATTATCCATAAAAGGGATGTCTTAGAGAGGCAGAGTCTCTCAGAAGTAAAGATGGGCAGAGCTGTAAAAGAGTGCATTGATTGTGGAATACTTTAAAAACAATGTTCCTCAACGTCAAATTACAAAGGCTTTGCAAATCTCATCATCTACAGTGCATAATATCATCAAAAGATTCAGAGAAACTGGAGAAATCTCTGCACGTAAGGGACAAGGCTGAGGATCTTTACTGGATGCCCGAGGTCTTCGGGCCCTCAGATGACACTGCATCACTCATCAGCATGATTGTGTCAATGACATTACTAAATGGGCCCAGGAATACTTCCAGAAACCACTGTCTGTAAACACAATCTGCCGTGCCATCTGCAGATGCCAACTAAAGTTCTATCATGCAAAAAGGAAGCTGTGAGATTCCAAAAACATCCTGTGCCCTTTTCATCATGTGATCTTTCTCTGCACACCTTAAAGAGATGCAGGCCTCACGTCATAGTAATGAGTGACCTTATATTCCTTTTATGTACTTCAGTCACTGAACTGCTAGTTTCACTTCTTATATTCTAATTATATAATGCAACTCTGGACAATAAAGTGTGTACCAATGATTGAACTGCACTCTGTGTGTCTGTCTCATTTTTGGCATCCAGGTACCTGCTTTTCTGCGCTGAATTGCTCAACCTAAAACATTTTCTCTAAATACTTGATCTTCAAATTATTTTATCTGACAGTTTGGGGGCTCGTCCGCGAAACGGGGGGGATTCTCCCTGAAGAACTGGGAAAAGAGAAAAGCGCGCCGGGGATCGGAGGACCTGCAGAAAAGGGGGTAAGTGTTTTTTTTGGATATTTCTTAAATGAAGTATGCACTTACCCCTGTAGGATCCTATTATAACATCTCGTGGAAATACGAGAGGTTTTTTGTAATCACTAGCAGCTAGTGGAATATTTCCATTGTTGTGACACTACGGCTGGCAACAGTAGTTTTAAATAACTATTAGCGTAAGAGTGATTGGGTTGAATCACCAATTGTTAGTGGAATTTATTTTCCATTGTTGTGACACTATGGCTGGCAACAGTAGCTTTGATTAAGCTATTAACTTAGGGTGGTTGGAAGTGCAGTACTGATCACACTGTACTTCGGATCACGGCGGCTTATACTAGTTCATAAAAAAAAAACAAAAAAACTTTTAATATTTCATATTGATGAAATAATTTCAATTGCTATTGCATGTTGATATATCGTGACATAAGAAGAAGGTGTTCTTTAGGGGCGACCCGAATTCAGTTTGGCGAGAGCCGGACTAATTTGGCGAGAGCCCAAAATTATATTAAAACACCCAAACAAAAGAAGGTGAATATAGAGGCAATCAGGACGAAAAGTCTTGTGCGAGCCTAACATAGGACTATCACCCATGTCACAGATACGATACATGTAAAGCGGTTGAAGGTTGGGCAATTGGGTACAGAAATTTGCGCACGCTTACTAACGCTGAAATCAATTATTAACACATTGAAGTGGAAGATGGGGGGTTCAGTTTCTAGACCACTACTTAATGAAATGCCAGTTGTATTCACGTTTAGAAACAATCAGGGATTTTACACTGAACCTTATGTCAGTAATATGGCAGGGTGGTCAGAACAAATGAAACCACAAATTGAGACATCATACCCCCGAGAGGGTTCGTTTACAGAAGAAAATATGCAATTGGCTAAACGTTTAGTGAAGGAGGGATGGGGGGACCCACAATGGGATTATGATTATATGACAAAAAGTTTTAATGTCTGGAAAGAAATAAAGAAAATTTGGGATGAGGGGCCAGAAAAGAAACAGATAGCTGCTTATGTAGCCCAGAAAAAAGCACTCATAGCAGAAAAACCCCCACCCTATTGTATGGGTATTGAACCATCTGCACCTTCTGTGATAAAACCAAAAAAGTTGCAGAATGATTCGAAAGTTGTAAAAAGGGGAAGCGAAACTGAGGCGCCCAGTCAGAATGCAATGGTGTGGCTTAGAGCTGGAAATGCAATATCTATGAAACCATTAAAAATGTCTGATATGGAGTCAATATGCAAAAGCCTGCCTTCTCCTCAGAATCCTAGTAAATTTGTGACTGTTCTGCAAACGCATACAAAATATGCTCACCTTACAGGGGCAGATTACAGAGCAGTTTTGTTGAGAACATTGCAAGAAGATGTCACTGAGACATTGTTGATGGATGAATGTCCAACTCTAAAACGTGAAAATGATAAACCAACCGGCTCAGGCACAGCTGCCTCACCCCATGTTTATTTCTGGGAAGAGCCTGAAAATCACGATATCTTTTTCAAAGAGCTAAGAGCTTTCTTAGACAAGCGCATAGGTGCAAGACAAGATTTATCCTTTGCTGCTAATACTAAGCAGAAGCCGAAAGAGTCTGCTTCAGACTTTTACATGCGGTTTAAGAAGGCATGGGTGGAAGAATCTAAACGTCCAATAAATAATGAAATTAAGGCTTTGTTCACAAATACTTTCTTGAACAATATGCAAAGCAAACAAGCCCAACTGATCAGAATTACAACAACTAATCTGTTCAATATGGAAATAGATGCATTGGGACAGCGAATTAGGGAACTAGACTCGTCTGGAGGTTTCACAGTTAAAACTGAGACCGCAATGTTTGCAGAGCAGAGGCCTCAAGTGAAAGTTCACGACCAAAAGGCAGAAGTAAGACAACCCTCAGCCCAACAAAGAAATTCAGTAATAGTTTGTTATTATTGTGGGCGAGAGGGCCATGTACGCCGTGATTGTAGGGCATGGAAAGGTCAACAAAAGAGGAAGCCATGGGTTAAGCCACAGCAGCAGAGAAATAAACCAGAAGCCACGTATCCTACCACGTGGCGTAATAACCAATAGGGTCGCCCACAGAGTTCTGTCAGTTCCGATCTATCAATGATAACTTTAACCTTTTCAAATCATAGTGAAGATTTACCTTATATTACATTGATGGGGCATGGTCAGCCACAAACGTTCCTTTTGGATTCTGGAGCAGATGTGACATCAATGACCTCCACACGCTATGAGGGTCCAATTTCTAATAAAGTAGTTAACTCTGTGGGATTATCAGGAACTGACATTGCATGCCCCGTAACACCTCCTTTGGAAGTAAGAGCTCCCGGAATTAAACCATTTTTCCATAAATTTACCATAATCCCAAACGCCCCAATCAATCTGCTGGGACGCGATATCATGCACAGACTCAATATGGATATTAAATTTACTGACAAACAAGTTGTGTTTTCCTTCCAGTCTAGTTTGCAGGTCTCAGTGAATCCATTGCCTACATGGGAAGAGCCCAGTGAACCACAGTCTGCCTCACCACAGCCTGCCTCACCACAGCCTGGCACACCTGAGATGGTACATCGCATGATTAACCCATCATTGTGGTCACAATACAAAGGCGACACAGGTTTCATAGACATGGAACCTTATAAAGCTAAATTGAAGACTAACAAACCAGTCTATATTAAACAGTATCCTTTGTCTAAAGATAAGGAACTTGGTATCAAACCATTAATTGATAATTTTGTCCAGCAGGGTGTCCTCATACCAATACATTCGCCGTACAACACACCTGTGAATCCAGTGGTCAAGGCCGATGGAAAAACATGGCGCTTGACCCAGGATTTAAGAGCTATAAATCAATTGATAACACCGTTGGCACCGATCGTCCCTGACGTTCCAACTGTTGTTAACTCTATTCCGTGTACTCACAAATATTTCACAGTCATAGATCTTTGTGCAGCATTCTTCTCTGTACCTGTACATCCAGATACTCAGCCCATTTTAGCTTTTACATTTCAGGGTAAACAGCTGACGTGGACACGCCTTGCTCAGGGTTTCATTGATTCGCCCGCCGTTTTCTCGGCAGCAGTGCAAAGAACTTAAGCTAAAATGACTGATTTGCCTTCTACAGTTTGTGTGCTTCAATACGCAGATGACATCCTGGTTTCCGGGGAAACAAAAGAGGACTGCGAAAAGGCCTCCATCATCGTCTGCAATGTGCTCGCCCAAGCTGGATTCAAGGCCTCAAGAGACAAGCTTCAGTGGGTCAAGTCTAAGGTGACATACTTGGTGTGGTAAGGTTCGTAGTTGTGGGAGGAAAGAGGACAGGGATCGGCTTTAGCTGCTGACAGTCGCTTTATTCTTTCTCAAAGAGAAAATGTCACACAAAGAACACAACAAAACAAAAGCTCGGTGCAACGCACACTTCAATTCTCCACATCCGAAGACGGACTTTACTCCAATAATCCAGACGGCACACACGACTGTCAGCAGGCTCTCTCTCTCCTCCACTCCTGCTTCTCCTGGCATTTTATCCTGTCTCCACGCCAATTACTGGAACGAGAAACAGGTGTTCATAATTTGCATCCAACCCGTTCAATCACCGCGCCTCCCCTGACGCTCCCTCCTGTTGCAGAACCCGCTAAACCACGCCCCCCTCGCCACATACCCCCACCGCCCGACTCAGGCCGGGGAGCCGTCCGGCCTGCAGCCCCCCCCCCATTTCTGGAGAGGAAGTCGGCCACAGCCATCTGAACACCCGGCCTGTGGATCACTTTGAATTTAAAAGGCTGTAAAGCAAGATACCAACGAGTGATCCGCGCGTTGGTGTCCTTCATGCGGTGGAGCCACTGCAGAGGGGCATGGTCCGAACAGAGGGTGAACTCCCGCCCCAGGAAATAATAGCGGAGAGTGAGGACGGCCCACCTGATGGCTAAACACTCTTTCTCCACTGTGCTGTACTTAGCCTCTCTCTTGGAGAGCTTGCGGCTAATGTACAGCACCGGCCGCTCCTCACCCTCTATCTCCTGGGACAGGACTGCACCCAGCCCCCTGTCCGACACGTCTGTCTGCAACAAAAAAGGGAGAGAGAAATCAGGGGAATGAAGTAACGGCCCGCCACATAAAGCAGCCTTCACCTGGGTAAAGGCCTGCTGGCACAGCTCCGTCCACTGGACCGTATCTGGTGCATCCTTTTTAGTCAGATCAGTCAACGGGCTGGTGAAGGTCCGAATAATTAGGAACAAACCTTCTGTAATATCCCGCCAGCCCGAGGAACGGTCTTACCTCCTTTTTGGTCTTGGGACGCGGACAGGTTGCAACCGCTGCTGTCTTATCAATTTGGGGACGCGCCTGTCCATATCCCAAGTAGAAGCCCAGATACCTTACTTCCACGCGCCCAATTGCGCACTTCTTCGGGTTGGCCGTGAGCCCAGCTCCTCTCAGCGATCTCAGTACAGCCCTCAAATGCTGCATATGCCGCTGCCAATCATTACTAAAAATAATAATGTCATCCAGATAGGCAGCCGCATACGCAGCATGGGGCCGTAACACTTTATCCATGAGTCGCTGAAAGGTAGCCGGTGCCCCGAACAGCCCGAACGGAAGGGTCACGAATTGGTGTAAACCAAACGGCGTCGTGAAAGCGGTCTTTTCTTTGGATAACGGAGACAAGGGGATCTGCCAATACCCTTTAGTTAAGTCCAGTGTCGAATAAAAGCGAGCTGTACCAAGCCGGTCAAGCAATTCGTCCACACGCGGCATTGGATACGCGTCGAACTTCGACACTGCATTCACCTTGCGATAATCCACGCAGAACCGCACTGAGCCGTCCGTTTTGGGAACCAAAACTATCGGGCTCGCCCAATTACTGCTGGATTCCTATATTACCCCCATGTCCAGCATTGCCTCTAATTCTGCCTGAACCACTTTTTTCTTGTGTTCAGGTAACCTATACGGCCGGCTGCGAATCACCACGCCCGGCTCAGTCTCGATGTGGTGCTGAATGAGGTCCGTACGGCCCGGTAAGGGAGAGAACACGTCGGCAAACTCAGCCTGTAATTTAGAAACATCAGTGAGCTGTGAGGGCGAAAGGTGATCTCCCCCTGGGGCCAGAGCGAGGGATTGTTTTTTTACATTCGCCTCTGGCCCAAGATCATCCTCTCCGCTAATCACCGTCGCCAGCATCACTGATTCCGCCTCACTCCACTTTTTCAGGAGGTTGAGGTGATAAATCTGACGTGCCCCTCTCCTATCGGACCGTATTACCTCATAATCGAGATCATCAACTCGCCGTGTGACCTCAAATGGTCCTTGCCACTTCGCCAGTAATTTTGAGCTTGACGTGGGAAGTAATACGAGCACTTTCTCTCCCGGTGCAAATTTACGTAAATTCGTTCCCCTGTCATACAACCGGCACTGTCTGTCCTGGGCTTGTAACAAATTCTCCATAGATAGCCGCCCCAAAGTGTGGAGTTTTGTTCTCAAGTCCAGCACATACTGAATTTCATTTTTCGATTGAGACGGTCCGTCCTCCCAAGATTCTCTTAGGACATCCAGGACCCCGCGGGGGTGGCGCCCAAAGAGAAGCTCAAAGGGGGAAAACCCCGTGGAGGCTTGCGGGACCTCTCGCACAGCGAACAACAGGGGTTCCAACCATTTATCCCAATTTTTGGCGTCTTCTTGAACGAACTTACGAATCATGGATTTAAGCGTGCGATTAAAACGTTCGACCAAACCCGTCCGTTTGTGAGTGAAAGACGCTGGTTCGAATCGATTTAATGCCCAACAATTCGTACAGTTCGCGTAACGTACGTGACATAAACGCCGTGCCTTGGTCAGTGAGGATTTCTTTCGGAATCCCCACCCGGGAGATTAAACCGAAGAGGGCGTCCGCAACACTCTTAGCGGAAATGTTGCGGAGAGCCACTGCTTCTGGATATCGGGTTGCATAGTCCACAATGACTAGAGCAAACCGATGTCCTCTCGCTGATCGCTCTAATGGCCCGATGAGGTCCATACCAATTCGTTCGAAGGGGACCTGCATTAATGGAAGGGGGCGCAAAGGCGCTTTTGGAGTGGCCGGCGGATTTACCAGCTGACATTCACGACAAGACGCACACCACCTGCGCACGTTCTCGTGAATGCCCGGCCAAAAGAATCGGGTCATGAGTCGATTTAGTGTCGCTGTTTGTCCTAAGTGTCCAGCCATTGGGTTAGAGTGAGCCGCATGGAAAAGCATTTCCCTGCGGCTCTTTGGTACTAACAACTGGGTTGCATCTTGTTTTGATTGAGCGTCTTGGGTCACTCGATACAACCTATCTTTAATAATCGCAAAATAGGGGTATGTCAGTGGTCGTCCAGGCTGGAGAGACTGACCGTCGATCATGCTGACCCTCTCAAACGCATTTTTCAGCGTGTCATCGTGAGACTGCTCCAGGGGAAAATCATCACGGTCCGAGAGAATCAGTCTCCCGATTCCGCTAGGTTCCCCTGAAGCAGTCACCACTGGTCCCTGATCAGTCTCCCCCGCCTGCACTCGCACTTCCTTCCCCCGCGAACATCTCTTCCAAGAGGCACCCGAACATAAATGTCCCAATAATTTATTAAACGCGGGCCAATTTGTTCCCAAAATTATCGGGTGTTGGAGGTGCGGATTAACTGCCACCTCTACACTATGCTTTTGACCCCTAAATAGAATCCTGACCGACACCAACGGATAACTCGCGATATCCCCGTGCACACACCGTACCCTAACCATGCGGCCTGTATCCAATGCCCCGGATGAAATAAGGCTTTGATTCACCGAGGTTTGGTTACAACCCGAGCCTGATATGTACCCCCCTTGATACTCACTGGTATCTGGTACTGACCAGCTTGACCGGGGGCAACCTGCAGGTCGTCCGGGACCCGGATCAATGTCCCCACCTCCATCATTGGACACCGGTCTATAAAGTGATCCGGGTCCCCGCAACGCCAGCAGGCCAGCCCAGACCTGCCCGCCGCTCCAGTGGCGGAGAACGGGCCGGATGATTGGCGTGGAGAGAGGGGAGAAGCAGGCGCGGGGTCCGGTCCAGACCCGCCCCCCTGGGCGGGGCTCTCGGAGCCACGAACGGCCGGAAATCCGTTCCACCCCGCCCCCGGGGTGGAACACGAGGCGGGCCGGGCGGACGGGACCTAGGAACAGGGACAGGTCGAGAGAGAGAGAGAGAAGGGGGAGAGGGGGAGAGAGAGACAGATGGTAGGGGCTCGCCGACCCCTGGGCACGCCACCAAGTGGTCCTCCGCCAGTTGGATGGCCGAATCCAGCGACGTGGGCCGGTGGCACTGGACCCACTCGGCGGTCTTCCTCGGGAGCCGAGTGGTGAACTGCTCCAGCACCACACGATCGATGATCTGCTCCACGCCACCTCCGTTGGCCATCAGCCATTTGTGGCACGAGTCCCGGAGCTGTTGGGCCAACACGAAGGGCCGGCCCGCTTCCCCCAGCTCCAAAGACCGAAATCGCTGACGATGCTGTTCGGGGGAGCGGCCGACCCGCTGCAGGATGGCCCTCTTCAGGTCGTCGAAGACCAGGAGGTTCTGGATGGGCAGCTGCTGGGCTGCCACCTGCGACTCGCCCGACAGCAGGGGGACGAGCCGCATGGGCCACTGGTCCCGGGGCCAACCGGACACTTCAGCTGACTTCTCAAACAAGTCGAGGAAGGCCTCCGGGTCATCGTGCGGGCCCATCTTCTGGAGTGGCAGCTGGAAGGGGGCAGCAGCTGCCTCGGTGGTTCCCACAGGAACCTCCCGGTCTATCCAACTCCGGAACCTCTCGCGGTCCTCCTGCTGGCCCTGGATGATGGCTTCGAAGCGGCGCTCCTGGTCGTTGCGAAGATCCACCAGGGCCCGATGTTGTTCTTGGTGAAGGACCGCAAGGGATGCGATGATGTCCGCAAACGGCTTTCCAGCGGCGGGGGCTGCCTGCATGGCGGCGGCTTCCGTCTTTTCCTCCCGGGTTTCGGCACCAGTGTGGTAAGGTTCGTAGTTGTGGGAGGAAAGAGGACAGGGATCGGCTTTAGCTGCTGACAGTCGCTTTATTCTTTCTCAAAGAGAAAATGTCACACAAAGAACACAACAAAACAAAAGCTCGGTGCAACGCACACTTCAATTCTCCACATCCGAAGACGGGCTTCACTCCAATAATCCAGACGGCACACACGACTGTCAGCAGGCTCTCTCTCTCCTCCACTCCTGCTTCTCCTGGCATTTTATCCTGTCTCCACGCCAATTACTGGAACGAGAAACAGGTGTTCGTAATTTGCATCCAACCCGTTCAATCACCGCGCCTCCCCTGACGCTCCCTCTTGTTGCAGAACCCGCTAAACCACGCCCCCCTCGCCACACATCTCGACTGATAGGGTCCAGATGATCAGAAAAATGAAGTCCCCTCGAACTGTACAGCAGCTTCAAAGTTTTCTGGGGTTAGTGAACTATTGTAGATCCTGGATACCTGATTGTGCCATACATGATAGGCATTTGCGAAACCTGATTGACCACAAAGCTCCCCCAAGTACTTTTTTAAACTGGACTGATGAGGCAGAGCTACATTTTACTGCCTTGAAACAAGCCATCACTACGGCACCCGCGTTGGGCCTTCCAGACTATTCTCGAGATTTTCACTTGCATGTCCGCGAAGCGGAAGGGGTGGCTCTTGGTGTCCTGTTGCAACAGCATGGTTCCACGTATAGACCATTAGCATACCTATCTAAGAAATTAGATAATATAGCATCAGGTATGCCAGCATGTCTTCGTGCTGTAGCTGCGGCTGCTCTGGTTGTACAGATGGCAGAAAGAATGTGGATTCTGTTAAATATTTAGGTGTTGTTCTGGATAGTACATTGTCATTTAAAAAGCATATTTCAAAAATCGTTAAAACCGTTAAATTTTGTTTAGCTCAGTTCAGATTTACTCGTCATCAAATGAGTACGGATGCAGCCAAGCTTTTTATGCATTCTATGATTTTTTCCCATTTTACTTACTGTATAACAATTTGGCCTAAATCAAACATCACAGCTTTACAACCACTTCAAAGTTTGTACAAGCAGGCACTCAAAATATTAGATCAGAAACCGATATCCTATCATTATTGTAATATTGTTAAGAAATATAAATTATTAACACTTGATCATTTTATTTTCCTGGCTAATGTCAGTTTAGTGTATAAGATTCTACATGACCTGGCACCACCACCTCTTAAAGTGTTTGTGAAGTCATGTGATGAGGGCTTTCGGTCCACCAGAGCCTCCACCAGAGGAGACTGGTATATCAATTTTAGATCAACCAAATTTGGACAGAGCTGCTTCTCAGTAAAAGCTGCAGGAATGTGGAACTCTTTACCTGTAACTGTCAGACAGTGCAATACCATTAGCGCAGACGTGTGGAAGAATCTCTGATGGATCAAATGTAATGTATCTGGACTGTGTGGATTTGATCTGGGGATGGGGCTTTGTCAATGTTGGATGTGTTGTTTGTCTGTTTTTTTTTTATTGTTTATTTGTATATATATGTGTGTGTGTATATGTATATATATATATGTATATATGTGTATATGTATGTATATATATATATATATATATATATATATATATATATATATATATATATATATATAATATATAATATGTATAGGGTATTATGTGATAGGCTGTTTAAATGCACTATGAACCTGCTGTTACTTTGCTTCTGCCCAGGGACAACAGATGAAAATTAGCTTGTAGCTATCTCTGGTCTGTACAATATATGTATTGTGCAATGTCCCTGTTAAATAAATAAATAAATAAATAAATGGTTTTATCGCATCCGCTGATCCTTTATACCTCTCATCAGGTAGGAGCTATTTTACATAATATGCAAACACAGCATATGACAGCGCAACGACGCTCAGGCTATGAGGCAATCCTGCTGGCTACCAAAAACCTCACTATTAAGCCAACAACATCCATCAACCCTGCGCTATTAGGCGTTCTAGGTATGGCTGAAATGGTAGATAATGTGACAGATCATGATTGTATCATTGAATTGACTTCCTCATGTTCTTCCAGGGCCGATCTTTTGGATACGCCCCTGGATGGGGGGGAGAATATTTACATTGATGGGTCATGTTCAAAACCCTCTGATGGCGTCTACCTTTGTGGCTATGCTGTGGTGTCAGACACTGGAGAGGTAATAGAGGCTTTCGCCTTGGATTATAATTCGGCCCAAGGTGCTGAATTAGTAGCATTAATTCGAGCATGTGAACTGATGGCAGGAAAACGTGTAACTATTTACACTGATTCAAAGTATGCATGGGGGGTGGTACATCATGTTTTTGCTAAAACATGGGAAGCTAGAGACTTTAAAACAGCAGATGGCAAACCCATAGCTCACTCTAACCTAATAGGACAATTGACTAAGGCAGTACAGTTACCCTCCGAAGTGGCCATAGTAAAGGTTAAAGGTCACATGGTGGGGAATGACGAACAAGCGGTGGGAAACCGAAACGCAGACGAAGCCGCCAAGGAAGCGGCAAAGGCCCAAATCAAATCAACATTTGTTGTGGGTAATCAGAGTCAGGTAACTATGGCTACGCATATAACTAATATACCTGACATTGACATTAAGATCTTGCAGAGTCAACCAACACAGGCTGACTTGGAGCATTGGGGAAAACACGGATGTGTCCCAGATAAAGATGGGATCTTGAGAGATGAAAAGGGAAGAATAGCGCTTCCAAAGTTAGGATTAATAATCCTCATCAGGCACTACCATGGCCTGTCACATACAAGCTGTGCAAAAGTAGTACAAGTAATCAATCAATTGTATTGTATTGCAGATGTACACAAAATGATGTACACAAAGTGTTAGATGCATGTCTTACATGCGCAAAAGTAAATCAGCACAGACCAGTTAAACATGATGCACTGCCGCATCCGCAAGCACCATTTCAGAATGTGCAAATTGACTTTACGCACATGCCGCCAATAGGTAATCTAAAATATCTTTTGGTAATTGTGGACCGATTTTCAAAGTGGCCAGAAGCATTTCCATGCGCAAAAGAAGATGCTAAAACTGTGGTAAAGATTCTAACCAAAGAAATAATTCCTCGATTCGGTATACCTACCACTATCGAAAGTGATAATGGGACGCCATTTACATCAAAGGTAACGCAGCTCTTGGCCAAGGCATTATCAATTGCCTGGCACTTTCATTTCCCCTTTCACCCACAATCTTCCTCAAACGTCGAACGTCTTAATCAAACGATAAAAAGGCGGCTCACGAAAGCCTGCATAGATACCGGAAAGAAATGGCTAGATTTGCTACCCATGGTATTGACAGAGATAAGAATGACTCCATCTTCCACTACTAAATTATCGCCGTTTGAAATACTAATGGGTAGGCCTTTCCCGACCCCATGGGTCAAAGGCCGCGCAGGCATTACTTCCCTAGGTGATCTGGAGGTGATACAGGAGGACTACGTAACTTCCCTCATCGAGAAGCTGAATTCTATATGTGCTGATGTTTCTCTGTGTCTTCCTCTTCCCTCAGAAAAGCCTACTCACCCTTTTGTTCCAGGAGAGAGTGTGCAGATCAAAAGCTTGAAACCGACGAAGGTGGGAGAGCCGAGGTATCTTGGACCTGCAACGGTGATCGCTGTAACAAGGACAGGAGTTCTGACAGACTACCAACCACAGTGGATACACGCATCGAGAATAAAGCACTGTCCTCCAGGAGAACAGGCAAGCTCCAATTTAGAATAGAATCTCAAAAGGGGATTCACCTTACTGTCTAACAGGGAGGAGCAAAACACTGGTTAAGCTGAGGAAGGAACTACCTCTAATAGTGAGGTGGGGGTTAGCCAAAGCTGGAAGATAGATGGCCCATTGAGCCAAACAGTGTTAACTCCTTACACACCCCTGTATGCACTAAGGGCCAAATTTTATTAATGGATATACTACCTCTAGAGGGGTTTACACAGTGTTCAGTTGCAGAAGCTGTTGCAGCATTCAACGAAAACATTGTTCACTTAGCTAAGCGTTCTCTAGAGGAAGAACCTAGATTGGAAGAGATAATTCTTGAGAGACCATTTCCAAACAGAACTGTGCTATACCTGTTCACATTAAAATACGGAACATTCGAAGTGTATAAACAAGAAGCAAATTAATGTCTTTATTGGACCTGTTGCATGAGTGGACAATAGTGCAAAGAGAAACGTGGGTTGAAATAGCATCCGAAACATTATCTAATTTTGAGTTACCCATTGAAAACGTCATCCTTGGTAGAATTACAATATATGCATGTCCACCAATTAATGCAAGAGATACGTGGTACTTATTACAGGACAGATTACGAGCAAGACCTCCAAATACTGCTCTAGTACATATAATCAAACCAAAAGAAGCGCATCAGGAAGGAAAATTGATTGTGTATAAGATAGACAAAGTTTGGAAATCATTAATTGAAGCCCATTTTAAATTCTTATGTCTGGAAGAGTAGAATCAGTGCAGAGGCCTTGGCATCCATTTAGATGGCAAGGTATGTGTGGGCTAAGAGGAACAACATGTATCCTCATGACAATAACAGCAATAATTGTGTCAGTGATTTTTTTTGAAGGGAGTAGAGAAAATCAAACACAGTGACACAATTCCTCATAAAAGAGAATTAGGGTCAAGAAATCTACCATATACCAACCCACTTTTAGTAACTTTAAGACAAGGAAGGGATGAAAGCTTTGTGTGTGACCCTATTTCTGCTTATCTGGGGACGATGGGTCTTAACTCAAAACCAATACGAAACCTGTATGGTAGCGGTTTATACCTTTGTACTGGGTCATGTAGTTGGTCAGAGATAAAAGCGTATGTTGGACCAGATGAGTGGGGAATTAAAGGACGATTTAAAGCAAGTGCAAAATTAGTGGACCAGATAGGAGTAGTCTGGACAGATGGAAAAAAAAGGCGCTCATTAGTACTGAATATTACAATACCTAACGTACAGCCTTCTGATGCAGGAACATATTACTGTGGATGGGCTAGAACAGGTAAAGATGGTTACCAGGAAGTCCGGATTAAAGTAATTCAACAGGAAGCAGACATGACAATTAAGGACGTGATAACAGGGCTATCCCCAACTTCTAATGATTTATCACCGGACATGTCAGCAAAAGACATAGAGTTCATTATGAATTCAGATTTGAGTGATGCTATTAAGGAAGTTAGGGCAGCTAAAGCTAGATGTGAAGGAAATTACGCATGTGCATTAGCGCTTTTACAACGAGGTGCTTTAAAGAATGAGATAGATGGAGAATGTTGGATTTGTATGCAACTACATTCAGCGTGGAAAACGTACCCAATACCTTCAGAAATAGTACATCTTGAGAAAAATAAATGTGACATGCCACAACAAATGTCTATTATAGTACAGATGACGGATAATCTACGAGTTAATAAAACTGTAACATCTTCTCTCAAAGACTATAACTGCTCATATACAGGTCTTCCATTTAAGGGACCAGCTTTTCATGTGCAATCACATCACGCAGATTTGTGTATTTGTTCGAATAAAGGCAAGCATTATGTAGGAATGTCAGATTGTAGGAATACCATAACAGTAAATCAAACGGCTATGAATAAAAATAACTGTAGCATTAAGTATCATAATCAAACTATGGAAAGTTTTGAATGCCCATTCTCATCCCTCGATAGTGCCCCAGGAATGATTTGGACCTGTGGAGGAATGGCGTACTATCATTTAGATGAGGGAAATTGGCATGGATGCTGTTATCCAGCATTGCTTTCTACAGGAACTACAGTGTTGACCAGAGAGAATATTGATACCGATAGCAAAATGACACCACATCGAAAGAAACGAAATGTAAATAATATGCCTGATCGATACAAGGGATACAAGATCTCTAGTCCATGGACAACTCCATGGGAAAATGTAGGATGGTCTTTAGCAGGTTTCTTTACTGGAGTAGGGACCACAATTGCTTTAAACAAGATCAATGGCTTAGCATGGCAGGTTTTATCACTGGAGAATGATACCGCCCACGCATTAGGAATAATTTCAGATGAATTGAAGAAAATGAGAGAAGCAGTCATCCAGAACAGACTAGTTTTAGATATGCTCACATCGGAAAGGGGAGGAGTGTGCCGTATGTTGGATGTGTCTTGTTGTTTTTACATTCCAGATAATTCAGACAACATCACGAACATAATCAATCACATGAGGGAATCCATCCCAGAGCCAAAGAGAGATGAATCTTGGTTTGGCTGGCTCGATAGCCTTTGGGGTGGATGGGGAACCTGGATTTTCAACACAGTGATACCTATTGTTGTCCTCATGTTGATCTTACTGCTGATAGCACCATGCTTGCTTCGATGTATCAGTAATTTCATTATGCGTTCCATTACAACTATTACATCAAGAGATACATACCAAGTAATGCTAAATATTCAACATACCCAGACATCTTCTCGTCCAACTGTTGTTCAGCCAAACGAACGTGAGTTCGATAATGATACTGATGACAGTGACTGTGATTATGCCCGTGTTTATGAGTTATAATGTTTAATCAGAAATGATTGTTTATGAGTTACAATGTTTAATCAGAAATTATTGTTTATGAGTTACAATGTTTAATCAGAAGTGATTGTTTATGAGTTACAATGTTTAATCAGAAGTGATTGTTTATGAGTTACAATGTTTAATCAGAAGTGATTGTTTATGAGTTACAATGTTTAATCAGAAGTGATTGTTTATGAGTTATAATCTTTAATCTGAAGATAGAATTTAATCCTTAAAGATTATCTAATTAACTTTTAAGTGACCAATCAGATTTTTAATTAGTTTGATATATACTTGAACTAACACCAAAAAAAAAAGGATATGTGTGTGTATGTCTACAATAATCAAGTTTTGTGCACAATGATGTTTTAATGGTAAGACATTCTGTCTTAAAGTGGCCATTGTGAGATTCCAAAAACATCCTGTGCCCTTTTCATCATGTGATCTTTCTCTGTACACCTTAAAGAGATGCAGGCCTCACGTCATAGTAATGAGTGACCTTATATTCCTTTTATGTACTTCAGTCACTGAACTGCTAGTTTCACTTCTTATATTCTAATTATATAATGCAACTCTGGACAATAAAGTGTGTGCCAATGATTGAACTGCACTCTTTGTGTCTGTCTCATTTTTGGCATCCAGGTACCTGCTTTTCTGCGCTGAATTGCTCAACCTAAAACATTTTCTCTAAATACTTGATCTTCAAATTATTTTATCTGACAGAAGCCATATGTGAACACGGTCCAGAAGCGCTGTCGTGTCCTGTGGGCCAAGACTCATTTAAAGTTTCAAAGTTTCAAAGTGGAAAAGTGTTCTATGGTCAGACGAGTCCAAATTTGACATTCTTGTTGGAAATCACAGACGCCGTGTCTTCCTGGATAAAGAGGAGGAAGACCTTCCAGTATGTTATCAGCATTCAGTTCAAAAGCCAGCATCTCTGATGGTATGGGGGTGCATAAGTGCATACAGCATGGGCAGCTTGCATGTTTTGGAAGGCACTATGAATGCTGAAAGGTATATAAATGTTTTAGAGCAGCATATGCTCCCCTCCAGACGACGTCTATTTCAGGGAAGGCCTTGTGTATTTCAGCAGGACAATGCAAAACCGCATACTGCACCTATTACAACAGCATGGCTTGGTCGTAGAAGAGTATGGGTGCTGTATTGGCCGGCCTGCAATCCAGATCTTTCAAAATCCAGATCTTACAAAACTGCTTAGTATTTGAAACAATAGGAAAGCAAACAGACAGGTGCAACAGGCATTCGTATATATACATGCCAAAGGAAAAGAAAAAGTATCAAGGCAAACTATAAAGAGATGAAGGATGCAAATAGAAGTGGCCATGTCAGAGTGTCACCTGTTCAGACGATTATCTGATAAAGACATGACATGGCTAAATACATAACAAAGGCTTCTGTCCAGTGTGACTTCTCAGGTGTCCGTTTAGAATGAAACTTTTCCCGCATTTCACAAGTGATTTCTCAAGTGGCAATTAAGGGTTTCTTTATGTTTGAAACTCTTTCCACACTGACCACATGTGAAGGGCTTCTCTGTAGTGTGACTGATTATGTGCCTTTTAAGATGTCCTTTTTGAGTGAAACTCTTTCCACACTGTTGGCAAGTGAAAGGCTTCTCTCCAGTGTGAATTCTCATGTGCCTTTTAAGATATTCTTTCTGAGTGAAACTCATTTCACACTGTTGGCAAGTAAAAGGCTTCTCTCTGGTGTGAACTCTCATGTGGACTTTAAGATGTTCTTTTCGAATGAAACTCCTTCCACACTGATCACATGTGAACGCCTTCTCTCCAGTGTGAATTCTTATGTGAACTTTAAGGTTCCCTTTATCACTGAAGCTCTTTTCACACAATTTGCAAGTCAAAGGCTTCTCTCCAGTGTGAATTCTCATATGATCCTCGAGGTTTGCTTTTTTAATAAAGCTCTGTCCACACTGGCAAGTGTAAGGCTTCTCTCCACTGTGAATTATCATGTGTTTTGTAAGGTTTCCTTTTTCACTGAAGCTTTTTCCACACTGTTGGCAGGTGAAAGGTTTCTCTCCAGTGTGAATTCTCATGTGGCCTTTAAGGTGTCCTTTATGAGTGAAACTCCTTCCACACTGTTGGCAGGTGAACGCCTTCTCTCCAGTGTGAATTCTCATATGATCATCGAGGTTTGCTTTTTTAATAAAGCTCTTTCCACACTGTTGGCAGGTGAAGGGCTTCTCTCCAGTGTGAATTCTCATGTGGACTTTAATGTGACCTTTATCAGTGAAGCTCTTTCCACACTGCTGGCAGGTGAAAGGCTTCTCACTAGAGTGAATTTTTATATGCTTGTTAAGGTTTCTTTTTAGAGTGAAACTCTTTCCACACTGATTACATCTGAATGACTTTATTCCACTATGAATTTTCATGTGGACTTTAAGGTGTCGTTTTTCAGTTGTACTCTTTCCAGTCTTTTGAGTGATGTTTTGTGAGGAAATCTTTTCAGTCTGTGAGCAAGAAGATTTTTCTTCAGTTATGAAATCATGATGTTTTCCATACTGATCTTTCTCTTCCATTTCATTTAGTTCTTGACTCTCCACTTTCAGTGCCATCAGATCTAAAAGAGACAAATACAAGTTAACCCCAGTTTACTGGTACCAAACAACAGACATCAAGACATTAACACATTTAAGGGATAAAAACCAAAAACATGAACTTGAACTTGTATGCTAGATCATATACCCACTAAGCTACTGCAAGAGGTGTTATCTGTAATCTCAGAACCTTTTTTCAATATTCGTAACACTTTGCTTTCTTTAGGATGTTCCACTCTTTTTTTTTCTTCATGTTTGGATTCTATGGCCATGTAAACACTGCAGCTTAATTCGGTTGTCAGTTCACCTTTTAGTGTTTACTCGCATTCTGTACACAACCAGTTCAGTAAAATAAGGAAATGACAACCGCATTTACAGAAATTCTATGCAGTGCGTACGGAACTGAACAACCAGTTGTTAATTAAGTTTTTTAACGTGCATCAGAGATGCGTCTCTCTTCTGTTAGTCTCAGCCTCAGACGGACCATTGGCTGAACGTCTGATGGATACGGCACACTTAACTGGATACACTTCAGGATTTACCAAGACATCATCTGGTTGGTTGAATTCTACAGGATGTCCGGGAGACGTGTATGTCGCGTCCTTTAATGGACCGCCTGGAAACAAATGCCGTGATGCCAAACCCTCTCATGGAAGAAGAACGCTGTCATGTTTACAACTGTGACAATGAGTGCTTACCAGGATCAAATAAACACTAGATTTTCAAAAGTATGTGAAGTAACGTTCTTAAACTAATTATTTATTAGATGCACGCCGGTCTGTTATTGTAGGGACATTGGCTTTAAATTTTCACGCCCCTAAACATGATGCTGAACAAAACAAACTGTGATTGATTGAGTTACATGTCAGTCAAATTCAGACTCCTTCGTGTTGCCAGATCTTGCTAGAAAATAATTCAATTTAATAACTCCATAAATCCGATCGCTTTGAGACGAGCTGAAACAACAAGCCCAAAAACGCTTATAACGTGATCATTGCAACCCAGAAAGAGCGCGCTCTTTGTGAAACATGACGCCTCCGTTGACTGAAATAAAGTGTGTTTTGTCACTGTAATATAACTTTGGTCACAATAACGGACACCAAACACACAAGATGCCAGAATGTATAAATATATGCCAAAATATCCTCATAAACAGAGTCGGTTATGTCTTAAGTGAACGTAACAACTGACAAAGCAAACACGTGTAACAGTATATTGGGTCTGTGCCGCTCTTAAAGTGACAGCAGCCTAATAAACCTGCTGCCGTCTCTACAATAACTTAAGTCTGTCAATAACAAAAGACAGAAAATTCACTCGTTCTTGACAGGGTAACTTTTGTAACTATATTTGTGATGTATATTTTATTCATAAAGTGCAGTGTTATTTTACATTTGATTGCAGTTTCTGCACCTAAAAATCTTTTCAATAATATCTTTGTTCAGTTGTATTTATTTGTGCGATTGCCATTTTTTATTTGTTCTTTTTAAATTGCTGAGTGTTTACTCGTCTTAAATGAGGTTAGTTGTTTTTGCTATGGTATTTTTAAACCATTGGCAGAAGTTTTTTTTTACCTTATTGAAACTGATATTTAACTGAATCAGAATCGTTAATTCAAATCATACCCAACCCTAGTTCTGAGTCTGTGATTTGTCTAGTAAGACAATAACAGACAATACAAATTTGTTTCTCTATCCTGACAGAGAATAAGTCAAGTCACATTGATTTAAATAGTTCTTTATACAATAGATATTGCTTCAAAGCAGCTTTAAAGTGCGGAACAAGAAAATGATTCAATGATGCAAACAAAATTCAATACTTGCATTAAAAGCCAATAAAATAAGTTACTCCTCTGGCCAAAGGAACAAACATGGTGTGATCATTATTTCAGGCTGCATCGCAATTCAGATTATGAATTGATATAGAAAAATATTCATCCATTTTGCTCGAAGACCGATTCATCACATCAACATGGAGATCGATCTGGCCATAGGGGTCTGTGCAGAGGACTTTGGTATGATTCGTCAGGCCGCAAATAAATAAATAGTTGAGTACCTTCAGTGTAACGCCATGTTTCCTAATGATATCTCCCAAGGGTAGTATGTACAGGGTGAAAAGCAATGGTCCTAGTACTGAGCCTTGCGGTACTCCATATTGAACCATATACACCATGTTCTGAGTCTCTGGCCTGTTAGGTAGGAGGCAGCAACAACATATACTACGTTCCACATCTCTGATCTGTTCAGAGGAAGCAACAATGGATACGTCTCCAACCTGGAGGAAAGGTTTTTCACCTGACAAGTGTGGGAAGCAGGGTGGGGCAGGGAGCAACAAATTTGTAGATTTTGATGTGAATCCCAGGTACTTTCTTCTCTGGTACACAAAAGGCAGCCTCAGTCACCAATCACTTTTATTACACTTTTTGTCCATATAATTTAAGTGAATGGTGACAAGAACTAATGTTTCGTCTTCCACAGAAGAAAGGAAGTCATAATGATTGGAATGACAAAAGGGTGAGTGAAAAACCTTAGTTTCAAACCTTAGAGACCAGCGTTATCAGGTTTAGTGCTTTATTCTGCAGCTATGAAACATGTTCAAGACTAGTTTGTTTCTTGTTTCTGAATAAAACCGTTTTAATTAGGACACTCTTCAAAAATATCATTAATTTCTGTAGAGCTGGACATGTTAATAAGGATCAAATGAGTTCAGTTTTGAGAATGAAACCAACCTGTTCGTTCTTCAGTTTCTTCTTGTTTCGCTCTGAATACTTCTTCAATCCTCACTTCTTCAATCTCCTCTTTAATAAACTCCTTTATTTGTTTATCAGTTTCTTCTTTTTTCACTCTGAATGTTTCTTCAATCTTCACTTCTTCACTTTCCTTTTTAATAAACTTCATCTTTGTTTGTTCCTCAGTTTCTTCATGTTTCAAACTGAATACTTCTTCAATCTCCATGTTTTCACTCTCCTTTTTTATAAACGCCATAATATATTAGTCACGTGGATCTTAGACGCTTCACAAGGAGTTTCTCTGTTTGGACACTTTGTCCTGTTTTAAAATAACAAAGAAAAATGCATCGAATCTAAATCTCTGAGTGTGTCTCAATCAGATCTAGGTCAGTAGTTCAGTGCACTGGTGAGAGAGTCAGAGTGAGAGTTAATGGACTTAAATGATCTGATTTGACTAAAAACACTCAAAACTAGTATTACAAATTTAAACAAATGTTACAGTAGGTTCATATTCAGAATGTGTATGCTATATTTATTTATTTGTAGATAACATTTAACAGATAACAGTTTGTTTGCAGATGTTTGTTTGTTCTCGTTGTATTTACACAGTTTGACCAGCAGGAGTCGTCTGAGTTTCAGAAGATTCGAGCGCTTCCAAACAGTGAATCATTCTGTGCAGCGATTGATTCAGTTGATTCTTGAGCTTCAAAAGCTCAGTTTCTCTCATCAATTGTCAGATTCATTTTTATGATAAACTGATTCACGATTTAGGGAGCGAAATGAGACGCATATTTTCTTTTACTCGTGCTTTACTCGCACGAAATAGCGTTCATTGATGTTAGATAACGCATTGTAATGTTACATTCAGTATCAGTTATCTTATTTTTTTCATAACTTGTAAAAACTTGTAAAAACTGAACAGTTTGCATTGATTTAAACACTTCAAACCTTTCTTCAGCCGAATCACAACAGATGCAGGAGCGCGGCGCAGCCTTATGACGTCACATCATGCTTCAAAATAAAAGTCCCCTTCAGAAACACATACAAAATTCACATACAAATAATAAAACATATATCAGCGGCCTTCAATGTTAAACTCTTGTTTAAATACATATTTCCAATAATCATCTTTTTGCTCTCCCAATATTAAATCTTACATTGAGGGCATGCCAGTCTGTAAATAACATGAGTAGTTTGACAATTAATAAAATATTTGTTTGTTTGTACATCTAAAAACATTTTAATGATCACAATGGTGGCATTTAACAGGCAATCTGGAACCTCCCTGGCTGGCAGCCTTTGATATGAGGGGATAAGCCTGGGTCATATGATCAGTTATAACACAAATGCACTGGTTGCCATTGTCCGTCAATGCTGATCAGATCCGTCCCCACAAGCTCGAAAGGCTATTTAACTTAGAAACAAAACAATGTATTGCAATTTTAAAGCAACCCCTTAGATTTAACCCTAAACCAGGAACTTTCACGGGTCGGTGGTAAATAGCTATGAACTAATCTGTTGCCTAAGGTTGTAATTTTTAAAAAACAAAAACTTATCATTGGAGGAACAATGTCACTTGTAAAATGCATCTATTTTTTTTTTTTTTTTAAATAATTCTTTTAATTTTTTCGGCAACTGTAATGTATTTTGTCACAAAATAGACTGCTCTTGTTTTCTTCCCTTGTCATAATTTTTGGACGTATCGTAGCTTTATGAATAGTTTCAAACTTGTACCCTCTGTTTTATTTTTCTCAACCCTTATCTTTATCCTCAAAATCTTGTTCTTTGTCTCTACATAATTAATTACTACAATTACAATAATTAGGGGGATAAAAACGTCTAGCATGGAGAATTGTACTTCAGTCAGTGGGTTTTCTAAATATTGATATATGTAGATATATTTATTTATCTTTTGTAATTTCCATGTCCAGGAAGTTAATCTTTTACTTGTTATATTCTAAAAATTCAAGTGTACTACACAGTACATATGTTACAGATCCCTTGTTTCCCTGGACTCCATTTCCCAGAATCCTCCTGTTCTCCTCACCTGCACACACTTCCCTCGTCAGTTCCTCATCATCACGGATCACCTGCACCTGGACTCTATTGTTAGCACTCCTATATATTGCACTCACTCCCTTCACTCCTGGTCCGTTCTCTGTTTATGTTAGCGTATGTTGGATGTACTCTGCCTTTGTGTTCATTAAAGTATTGCATGATTGTGGAAATCCGTATCAGCCTCATCTCTACACCAGCATCCGTAACAGAAGAACGGACCAAAAAACGTTGGATTTCCACAGGAAAAAAAAAAAGATGGAGACTTTCCCCAGCTCCCTGGATCCAGCTCCTCCATCGCCTCTCACCCTAACAGCCAGCGAACGCCTTATCGGGCTCCTGCAGGTAGGACGTTCGCTGGAGAGGTATGTGGAGGAGTTCGTTGAGCTTGCTTACTTGACTAACTGGCCCGACGCTCAGTTGATCTCCTTGTTTTTGGATGGATTGGATGACGACACTATCCGTTTTGATGAACCTGTTTTTTGTTTCTCCTTAAGCGATACTATCAATTTAATTTTGTGGTTGAATGGCTCCAAATTCTTAGTAGAAGAGGTTCAGGATCAGTGTTGTCGTCCAGTCCATCCAGAAACACGGTTGGCCGGGCCAGTCAGTCAACCTCCGGCTTCCTCCGCACACCTTTCCAGCGAACTCCCTGCCTGCCCCAGGCTGGACCCATATTCCGCTACTGGGCCCAGTAAGCGGAGGAGGAGGAAGAAAGCGGCCCCAGTGTCTCCAGAGCCCGCTCCAGTGTCTCCAGAGCCCGCTCCAGTGTCTCCAGAGCCCGCTCCAGTGTCTCCAGAGCCCGCTCCAGTGTCTCCAGAGCCCGCTCCAGTGTCTCCAGAGCCCGCTCCAGTGTCTCCAGAGCCCGCTCCAGTGTCTCCAGAGCCCGCTCCAGTGTCTCCAGAGCCCGCTCCAGTGTCTCCAGAGCCCGCTCCAGTGTCTCCAGAGCCAGCTCCAGTATCTCCAGAGCCAGCTCCAGTCCCCACAGAGCCAGCTCCAGTGCCTGTGGGGATTTTAATTGTATTTGAGGGGATGAAATGGCCCTCAACCCCAGTCTCCGCCGAGCCAAGTTCCCCAGTCTCCGCCGAGCCAAGTTCCCCAGTCTCCGCCGAGCCAAGTTCCCCAGTCTCCGCCGAGCCAAGTTCCCCAGTCTCCGCCGAGCCAAGTTCCCCAGTCTCCGCCGAGCCAAGTTCCCCAGTCTCCTCCGAGCCAAGTTCCCCAGTCTCCTCCGAGCCAAGTTCCCCAGTCTCCTCCGAGCCAAGTTCCCCAGTCTCCTCCGAGCCAAGTTCCCCAGTCTCCTCCGAGCCAAGTTCTCCAGTCTCCTCCGAGCAAGCAGCATCGCCAGTCTCCGCCTCCGAGCAAGCAGCATCGCCAGTCTCCGCCTCCGAGCAAGCAGCATCGCCAGTCTCCGCCTCCGAGCAAGCAGCATCGCCAGTCTCCGCCTCCGAGCAAGCAGCATCGCCAGTCTCCGCCTCCGAGCAAGCAGCATCGCCAGTCTCCGCCTCCGAGCAAGCAGCATCGCCAGTCTCCGCCTCCGAGCAAGCAGCATCGCCAGTCTCCGCCTCCGAGCAAGCAGCATCGCCAGTCTCCGCCTCCGAGCAAGCAGCATCGCCAGTCTCCGCCTCCGAGCAAGCAGCATCGCCAGTCTCCGCCTCCGAGCAAGCAGCATCGCCAGTCTCCGCCTCCGAGCAAGCAGCATCGCCAGTCTCCGCCTCCGAGCAAGCAGCATCGCCAGTCTCCGCCTCCGAGCAAGCAGCATCGCCAGTCTCCGCCTCCGAGCAAGCAGCATCGCCAGTCTCCGCCTCCGAGCAAGCAGCATCGCCAGTCTCCGCCTCCGAGCAAGCAGCATCGCCAGTCTCCGCCTCCGAGCAAGCAGCATCGCCAGTCTCCGCCTCCGAGCAAGCAGCATCGCCAGTCTCCGCCTCCGAGCAAGCAGCATCGCCAGTCTCCGCCTCCGAGCAAGCAGCATCGCCAGTCTCCGCCTCCGAGCAAGCAGCATCGCCAGTCTCCGCCTCCGAGCAAGCAGCATCGCCAGTCTCCGCCTCCGAGCAAGCAGCATCGCCAGTCTCCGCCTCCGAGCAAGCAGCATCGCCAGTCTCCGCCTCCGAGCAAGCAGCATCGCCAGTCTCCGCCTCCGAGCAAGCAGCATCGCCAGTCTCCGCCTCCGAGCAAGCAGCATCGCCAGTCTCCGCCTCCGAGCAAGCAGCATCGCCAGTCTCCGCCTCCGAGCAAGCAGCATCGCCAGTCTCCGCCTCCGAGCAAGCAGCATCGCCAGTCTCCGCCTCCGAGCAAGCAGCATCGCCAGTCTCCGCCTCCGAGCAAGCAGCATCGCCAGTCTCCGCCTCCGAGCAAGCAGCATCGCCAGTCTCCGCCTCCGAGCAAGCAGCATCGCCAGTCTCCGCCTCCGAGCAAGCAGCATCGCCAGTCTCAGCCGCCTCCGAGCAAGCAGCATCGCCAGTCTCAGCCGCCTCCGAGCAAGCAGCATCGCCAGTCTCAGCCGCCTCCGAGCAAGCAGCATCGCCAGTCTCAGCCGCCTCCGAGCAAGCAGCATCGCCAGTCTCAGCCGCCTCCGAGCAAGCAGCATCGCCAGTCTCAGCCGCCGCCGAGACCTCAGCTCCAGCCGCCGCCGCCGAGACCTCAGCTCCAGCCGCCGCCGCCGAGCCCTCAGCTCCAGCCGCCGCCGCCGAGCCCTCAGCTCCAGCCGCCGCCGCCGAGACCTCAGCTCCAGCCGCCGCCGCCGAGCCCTCAGCTCCAGCCGCCGCCGCCGAGCCCTCAGCTCCAGCCGCCGCCGAGCCCTCAGCTCCAGCCGCCGCCGAGCCAGCCCCTATTATGAACTTTGTGGTTGAAACAACATACAGCCCTAAGACTGTTTACCCTCCCTGCCTCCCTCTCCCACCTCCATCCATTTGTGTTTGTACTGAACCTCCACCTCAAGCCCCCTCGCCCAGATCTCCACCTCGGACCTCTGGGCGATTACCTACACCCTGGCTCCAACCTCCCTCTGCTCCACCGTTGCCCATCAGTCCTCCAGCCTCACAATTCTCCATCCTGCCCCCGTTCACACCTTGGTCCCTCGTCAGCCTGCCCTCCCCTCTGGACTGCACTCCTCCGTCTCCGCTCCGTCCCTCCATCCCTCGTTTCCAGATGGCTTCCTCACTCCCCCTGGTGTTCACTTTGTTGTCTGTCGTCTGTGTTCAACTGCGGCCTTCTGGAGCCCCGGCTGCGCTTCGGTCGGCGGAGCCATGGATTCCGCCATCTCCCGCCGGTCCTTCTGCGCCGACTGGGCTTGACGGCGTGAGGACGTCAGCTCCTGACCCGCCATGGCGGCCCGCTGCACCTGACCCGCCATGTCTGCCCGCTGCATGTCTGCCCGCTGCACCTGACCCGCCATGGCTGCCCGCTGCACCTGACCCGCCATGGCTGCCCGCTGCACCTGACCCGCCATGGCTGCCCACGGCTCCTGACCCGCCAGGGTCACCTTCGGCCCCTGACCCTCCATGGCCGCCTTCGGCTCCTGATCCACCATGGCTGCCCACGGCTCCTGACCCGCCATGGTTTTTGGACCTGCCCTGGAGACCTCCACTCCAGTCTACTCCTCCCCCTGCTCCGGTTTGAGGTCTCCAGGGCGCCCGCCCCCCTCCCGGTTGTTACATCTACGGCGCGAGGACGCGCCTACCGGGAGGGGGAGGTACTGTTACAGATCCCTTGTTTCCCTGGACTCCATTTCCCAGAATCCTCCTGTTCTCCTCACCTGCACACACTTCCCTCGTCAGTTCCTCATCATCACGGATCACCTGCACCTGGACTCTATTGTTAGCACTCCTATATATTGCACTCACTCCCTTCACTCCTGGTCCGTTCTCTGTTTATGTTAGCGTATGTTGGATGTACTCTGCCTTTGTGTTCATTAAAGTATTGCATGATTGTGGAAATCCGTATCAGCCTCATCTCTACACCAGCATCCGTAACAACATAGAGTACACAGTAGAAAGAAAATTACATTTAGCAGCCACTCACAAACACTTAAACAGCTTTCTGGTTTGTACACATCAAGGTAATAAAGGCAAGAATTCCCAATATACATTCTCTGCATAACAAAATGCTTCTTTTACTGCTTCCCAATAAGTTCTCTAGGACAGTAAAACCTGTCGTAGAGACCCCAGCACTGCACATTTTGTATGTCTCTCATGGGCAGTGATGGGAATAACGGCGTTATAAATAAATGGCGTTACTAACGCCGTTACTTTTTTCAGTAACAAGTAATCAAACGAATTACTTTTTCTCCCGTTACAACGCCATTACCGTTACTGGCAAAATAAATGCCGCGTTACTGAAGCGGTTTTCATCTGAGTAGGCTCTCTCTCAGCCATAGGACCTGCAAAGTTATTTCTCTGGTGTGTTTCTCTTGGGGTTAGTCATACACAGATATAATTTTAAACTGATAATAACAATGCTTTGTGTGTGTCTGTGAGCATGAAAATATGTGAAATAAGTTTTTCTAGTGGACTAGTAGTTATTCATTTAAGCCATTAATTGACTATTACTATTTGTGAGAAGTAATTAGTAACTATAACTAATTACTTTTTTAAAGTAACGTGCCCAAAACTGCTCATGGGACACATTTAGGTCTTGCAGTCTCCACTAATAAGCACACATTTCATGGTTTCAGACTTCACTGTTTGTTGAATGTTTGAAGGCAGACTCTTCGGTGGCTGGTAGATTCAGATTCTCTCATAAGGCAAAATGTCGGCAGATTTCTCAGGAGTCAGGAAACCACCTTGAAATACTTCAAAACTGCATTTTTTTTTTCTTTTTAAAGATTTGTTTACTCTTAAACTTTTTTTTTCTTTTTCATTTTAAAAAACCACAAATATCTGCCTATAGGGTAAGAAAAAGGCCAAAAGAGTTAAGACACATCGTGCTGTTTTAATTTGACTTTTGTACATTTAGTATAGTTTTATAACCCATGGGTACAGTGTTAATTTTGACAGCAAATTTTGATTTAGTTTTAGCCATAGTCTTTTGACTAAAATGCCATTTTAGTCATATTTTAGTCATCTGTATTGTTTTAATTTGTCTAGTTTTAGTCGACTAAATATCCTAAGATTTTAGTCACTGTACTGTACAATCTACTTTAACTAAATCCACAGTAGATTTAATTTAAAGACAACAACCGTCCATACCGGCGTGATGAATACGATCCTCAACTGGAAGGAACTGAAATAAATACTTTGAATGTTGCGATCCTATCGGACTTATGATAGCAACCTGAATCATAATAAAGCACTGTTTGCCAGAGGAGAACTGGCCCCCGACTAAGCCTGGTTTCTCTCAAGTTTTTTTTTTTCACCATTTTAACACCTATTTGCCACCTGATGTCACCTGTTGGAGTTTGAGTTCCTTGCCGTTGTCGCCTTTGGCTTGCTTAGTTGGGGACACTTGACATTTGATATTCAACAGTGCTTTGACCTGCCTGCATTGACACTATTCTTTAAGAGCTGCTGTGCAGCCAAAATAATGTACCGGTTATCACTGTAAAGCTGCTTTGACACAATCTGCATTATAAAAAGCGCTATATAAATAAAGGTGACTTGACTTGACTTGACGATATTTTGTGATGCATCAGTTAAGCATTTCTCTAACAACACACAGATCCAATACACTGATACACATCTGATATTCTACTGGCTGTTTTCATTCACTTACGACATAACCAACTGTTTCTTTACTCACCAAAATGGACATTTTAACATAATTGTGTTTTTTTTGACAATGTAAGCGCAAAAAGACAGAGAGCTCAATTCACTACTTGAGATGCATACATGTATATTGTAATGAAGATTTTTTTATGGTTTTAGTTTAGTTAACTATAAGTTTGAGTAACTACAGTGGTATGCGAAAGTTTGGGAACCCCTTGCAGAATCTATGAAAATGTGAATAATTTTAACAAAATAAGAGGGATCATACAAAATGCATGTTATTTTTTATTTAGTACTGTCCTGAGTAAGATATTTTACATAAAAGATGTTCATAAGTGCATGTTATCACTTCGAGAAAACCAATAAAAAGTAATAATGATAAAATAAATAAATAAAATGGTTTCCGCAGATCTCGGGATTCCAATCGCCCAGGATAAAACCATAGGTCCAGCCACATCCATAAAATTTGGACATTAACTTGGATACAGTTAAAGGTGAAATATGTAAGAATTTTGCAGTAAAATATCCAAATCCACTAGACCAGTGTTATTGTAACGTGCTGCTTGCACAGGAACACACAACGAAGACTTTACTTAGTAATCCAACGGGAGATAATACAGGAACAGGTATACACACAACACAACACATGGAACATACATGACCGGACACTGTGGTGAGGATGATGACTGCTTATGAAGGGAGTGCTGGTGAGTGGTAATGATGGTGATGGTCTTCAAGTGCGGGTGATTGATGATCGCGTGCAGGTGATGAACAGGAGGGGATGCTGGGAAACGTAGTGGCAGTGCTGGTAACTGTGACAGTACATCCCCCTCCGGTGAGACACGACCTCACACAGTAATGGAACATCTAAAGGAGAGGGCCAGAGGGGGTTCTGGAGGTGGACGGAGTGGGGAGATGGAGGATGATGCTGGAGGTGGCTCAGGAGGAGGACGGTAGAGCTGGAGGATGAGCCAGGTGGTGGCCCAGTCCCCAGCCAGGATGGTGGACGATGAAGGCGCTGGAGGGAGGAACCCCTGGCACAGATGGAGGGCTGATGGAGTGGATCGATGCCGTCAACCCAGACGACTGCGACAGAGCCACAGCGACGACCCCCCGAGATGGATGCAGGGATACGGAGGGCTGAGGTGTAGCTGGAGCGATCGAGGATGGAGGCGGAGCCTTAGGGAGGGAGGAGCTAGCAGGAGCTGTAGGGGTGGAGGGCCAGAGAGCAACGGACTGCCTGCAAGTCTGTGTCGCAGGTGACGTGATGTCCGAACCGGGTGAAGCCGACAGTCCGAGGAAGCTCCACGAAGCCAAAAGCTCGAAGGTCCCAGCAGACCTCAAGGGAGGAAGGACCATAGGTAGAGGAGTCAGGGCAACGGATCGAGGTAGAGTGACACGGACAGTAGCTGGAGGCAGAGCCTCGGGATCATCACGCCCAGATAAAGGTGACTTACAGTAGGCCCGCGATGTAACCACGTCACAGAGAGGAGACAACGATGGTACAGCGGGACTGATGGGGGACAGCTCGGGCAGGACAGCCGACGTGGCTGGGGTCTAGGGAGAAGACTGGGATGACGAGCTGACCAAAACATTTAGGAGAGGAGGTGGGAGAGGGAGGCTGGGTGAGACCAGTGAGTCCAGTATAGAATGGTTAGGCAGATAAAGGGTTGAGGTGATGTTGGGGTTCTGAGGCTCACTCTCAGTGACAGGCGGGTGGGCAGGGCTTCTGACCAGCCCAAAGACTCCAACATCTACTCCCTCGGCACAGGATAGGACTGCCGACTCGGACCTCTCCTCAGATGGATACCCCTCAGGCTCCGGAGTGATATCATGCTCGGTCACTCCTTCTCGCATGGGCTGTGGCATCACAGCGGAGTCTGCTTCATACATTAATAATCACATCCATGAACATGATTTCTTCCTGAGTCCTATCCCGATTGTTTCCACCAGCTGTGATGTGAAGACCACACGTCCCAAGATTCTGCGCTCAAACTTGGCGTCATCAAGCTATGCTTTTGTTTTGAATAGGCCTCTAGCGACCTCTGGCGGACAGAAAATATTACATATTGCACCTTTAATTGCACAAGGAAAAACAATTGGATGTTTTTAGTTACGTGCACCTTCCTACACGGTCCAAGCTGTTTTAAATGCAAAGTGCTTTTATTGAATGGCCACTTAAACTTGACGATGCGCATGATCCAACAAGGCCGCCCTTTCATCTCACATCTCCTATCTCTTGTGTCTTGGATTCACGCACTAGAAGACGAGCGTCGGACCGCAGCAGCAGCCTTTCCTCAAGATAACACTTCCTTCTCCTGCTGCCTCTAACCTTTCCCCTACCAGTGGCCTACAGCTCCTTCAGCATCTGCTAACAGTGCAGGCCCGATCATCAGTCTCAGACCCTCTTTTTTGTCCTTGGCCTACAGCTCCAATCCCGGACCCTAGCATGAGGTTGTCTCCACTGGCCCATTTTCCACCCCAGCATTCTTCTTTCTTTTCCCTCCCAGTAACAAACCAAGCCCCAGGGGCTGACCCAAGCATGAGGGTGCCTTCACAAACAACTTTGGCCCCGAAGCTTCCCCACCTTGCTCTCTTCCCCAGGTTCTTTCCCTCTTCTCTGCAACACCGATGCCCATCCCACTGAACGCCATTACTTGCTTAATATTGAACTCGATATTGATTAAACTTGCTCATTTTGTGGTCTTGTTGAAGAAACAGCTGCCTATATATTTGTATAATTGTATTTGTATGATTGTAGTATAAGCAACAACAAAAAAAGCTTTATCCTAAAGATATTTTTATTGTATTACGAAAAACCCAAAATCATTATCTCTGAACACTTTTCCTGTGGCATACTCTGTTTTAATGTTTTAACTACAGTAAGGATTGCTTGGCACATGATAATTACACTTTAAATTGTGTTCTAAATAGTAGAACTCAAAATATTTTTGCGCGAATAATGATCAATGATGCGCAGTATAAACCCCCGTTGTCTTTATTTCTCATTTGATATTCCAATTTAACAAGGCGCATACTGACATTTCACCTCAAGAGTTCATTTTTTTTTTTAAATCTACAAAGAGGTACAAAAAAATACTTTTCTTATGAATAATACTTACCTCTTAGTGGTTATTCCCTTATTGCTTTTTTTTCCTCCAGATAGTCACACATAGGTCTAAAAATTCATTTAAATTTTTTTATATCTGTCATTTTATAAGTGTGTGTGCGCTTCAGAATTAGAACTGGTGTCATAGGTTACACACTGTTTAAATATAGACAGATATATATTTATTCAATATAAATATTTTGTGCACAGTTTTGTTTATTGGATCACAAAAAAAAACTGCTTTACAGACATGCATATTTTTCACACGTCACTCAAACACAGAACCAGGAAACAGGTACAGTTCAGTTCAGTTCAGAGAAAGTGAAACTATAGTGCAGTTGAGCCGTTGTGTGCTTGTGTCTCTATGTTCATGCAGTAAGATGGCAGAAACCAGAATTTCACAGGATGAGTTCAAGTGTTCAGTGTGTCTGGATCTCCTGAAGGATCCAGTGACCATTCCCTGTGGACACAGTTACTGTAAGATCTGTATTACAGGCCGCTGGGATCAGGAGGATCAAATGAGAGTCTACAGCTGCCCTCAGTGCAGACAGACCTTCTGTCCAAGACCTGCTTTAGCTGAAAACACCATGCTGGCTGAAGTGGTGGAGAAACTGAAGAAGAGAAAACTTCCTGCTGACTGTTACGCTGGAGCTGGAGATGTGCAGTGTGATGTCTGTACTGGAAGAAAACACAAAGCTGTCAAGTCCTGTCTGGGGTGTCTGGAGTCTTACTGCCAGAATCACCTTGAACAACATGAGAGTTTCTTTAAAGTAAAGAGACACAATCTGACTGAAGCCACTGGACGACTGCAGGAGATGATCTGCCAGAAACACAACAAGATCCTTGAGGTTTTCTGCCGCACTGATCAGAAGTGTATATGTCTGCTGTGTACGATGGATGAACATAAAAACCATGACACTGTATCAGCTGCAGCACAGAGGACAGAGAAACAGGTATGAACTTAAAGAGGTCCCATTATGCTCATTTACAGGTTCATAATTTTGTTTATGGGGTCTACTAGAATACATTACATCATTTAATGTTTGTTTTCACCCTTTCTCTGAATTCTGTTTTAGTTTCAGTTTCTTTAAAGCTGCTATCATGTGCTCTTGGAATTATTGTAAATGGGGATTTCCTAGGTAAAAAAAATTGCACATGAACGCCCTCTTGTGTCTAAGCTTGAATGCAATAAGCTTGTAATCATGACTGCAGAAGTGGAAATGATCAAAAATTCCCAAAACATGTGAAGGCAGCATAAAACCTGCCTTATGAAAATCACAGTCTGCTCTGATTGGTCAGATGGACCCAGTCTGTTTTGATTGGTCTACTGCTTAGAGTGTGTTTCAGAAATGTAACTCGCTTTACCATAAACATGATGGGGAGGTGGAGAGGTGCTGAAAGAATTGTCACTTGTGTGTATGTCCTTGGTGGGAATTAATTAATAGAGGGATATTCCCAGAAGAAAACTCAAGACTACAATGTAGGTGTTTCAGGCAGTTCAGAAACAGTGACACTGATATAGAGAAGAACTCCTGCTGAAAGGACTTTGTAACTTTACTTTTTGTAACCATATATTGAAAATCAATGGGATGGGGGGAATTTACAATGAACAATGAAAGAATTGAGATTTTTAGGTGAGTTATGGCACTTATGAATGAACCTATAATCTTACCATGCAAGATCTTTAAAGGCAGGAACACACCAAGTCGACGCCGACGAACTAGTGGTGACAAAAGCAGACTGCGGTATTGGCTCACATCAGCAGCGTGTCCAAAGTTGGCCTGACACACCAAACCGACGTTCGACAGCTGACAGCCAAGTAGCACGTCCATTCTGCGCCTGCGTAAGATGAAATGCCTTTCCATACCAGCAGGTGGCAGTAGCTGAACAGCCAATCAGAATGATCAGATGGACCAACGAGCTCTGACGGCAATTCAACATGTCAAAAAAAGCCAATGAGGACCATGTTCAGCCGATGGAGCGGAACACACTTAGAAAATTTAGTTGGCCGACGAACAAAAACTGCCCGATGGCCGATCGTCAGCTTGATGTGTTCCTGCCATAACCCTCAATCTCACCACTTCACTGATACTGGATTCATATCTGTTTACTTGATGATTTATGTGATGTTTCTCCTGTCATTGTTTTTTTCCTTTAGCACCAGCTGAAGGAGACTCAGAGGTCGTTCCAGCAGAGGATCCAGCAGAGAGAGAAAGATCTTCAGCAGTTGAGAGAGGCTGTGGAGTCTCATAAGGTGAGTCTGGAGAAAAAGAGAAGTTTGAGAAGTCTCAGTCAGGACTCACTGAAGCCACTGTGTGATTGTGATGTGTGTCCTAACAGAGCTCTGCACAGACAGCAGTGGAGGACAGTGAGAGGATCTTCAATGAGCTCATCCCCTCCATTGAGAGAAGCCGCTCTGAGGCCACACAGTGGATCAGAGATCAGGAAAAGACTGCAGTGAGTCGAGCTGAAGGACGACTGCAGCGACTGGAGCAGGAGATCAATGATCTGAGGAGGAGAGACGCTGAGCTGGAGCAGCTTTCACACACACAGGATCACATCCATTTCCTGCAGGTAACAGAGATCTAGAAGAACCGGATCATAGTACGCTCACACAAAACAAGACATGAACACACAACTATGAGAAAAACTCATAAGCTGAGTTCACACAAAACATACATGAACACGCAGCCAGTGAAAACTCACAGACTGCGTGTTCACACAGACCATGACATGAAAGCGTGCGGCAGGTGCAAACAACCGAGTGCTACACAGGACATGACAACACAAGAGTGCCTGGCCAATTAAAACATAAACCAAGCACTCCAAAACACATGAGACAAGGGCGCACGGCGAGTAAGAGAACACAAAACCTGTGCACTCACAATAAAGACAGAACAGGGAGCGCGAGTATCTAAACCCCGACATGAAACCGAAACTGAACTAGACATGAGTGCCGGGATTCGAACACCATATCTCCAACATGAAACATGCAGACAAGAGAGCGCACGGTTTGAGCACACTCGAGACCGTACGCTCACACAAAGACAAGATAATTCAGGATTGTCAGGGCTCTGTCACAAAACCAAGAAATAAACTAGACTAGAAAAATGGCCAGAACCCTGACAGTAAGGCTGTATAATAGCAATGCTGGGTTAGGGTGTGCTAAGAGTCCTTGTGAATTCCAGAGCTGCTCAAAAGTTATAAATAATGGTTAATCTACTTGTTGCTTTTGATGTGCTTTCCTGATCAAATCCACTCAACCCTGCCGTGTGACGCCATTGATGAACTTGATCTGTTACATTTTTTTTGTCAGATGTTTGTTCATCCAAGTGTTTTCCTAGAAAGTTCACATAGTGTAAGATAAAAACGCTAGAAATTATAGCTCTAACATGATATAATCAGGTCAAGTCACCTTTATTTATATATAACACTTTTTGCAATGCAAATTGTGTCAAATCAGCTTTACAGTGATAAGTGGCAAATAATTATGAAAAGAAAACAAATAAAGGATTTTGATGAAAACATTCCAGGATTATTCCCGTTATAGTGGACTTCAATTGGCCCCAAACGGTTGAAGGTCAAAATTACAGTTTCAGTGCAGCTTCAAAGGGCTTTAAACGATACCAGATGAGAAATAAGGGAACTGTAAAAGCTTCGGGAACTGTAAGCTTTGATTTCTCTTTTCTGTAGAGTTTCCAGTCTCTCTCAGCTCCTTCTGAATCTACAGACGTAAATGACAATCCCTTCAGTTCTCTCTCCTCTTTTGATGGCGTGAGAGAATCTGTCCTTCAGCTGAGAGACAAACTGGAGGATTTCTGCAAAGAGGAGCTCAAGAAGATCTCTGACAAAGGTAAAGTCCTGGAGATTCATCTGCTCTCAGAAATGATTCTCCATCATCTCATATCATGTAGAACATCATATCAGAAATGTCTTAGAACGGATGCAGGGAACATTTTCTCTTGACGTGATAATCACACTCTTCATGTCTGTTGATTTCCACAGTCATTTTCTCCAACATTGTTCCCAGGACCAGGAACGACTTCTTACAATGTAAGTCACTAAGAAAACAAGCAGAAAAACTAACTGAGTGGTTCATGTTCTTCCTGTAGAAGGTGAAAGAAAACATGACAGAAGAGTTTTGTGGTTGATCATGTAAATGATGATTTACACAGGATATGCTGCTGACATATTGACCATTGACTACATTTATTTGATAAAAAATACTGTAATGTGAAATATCCCATTAGAGAACAGTGAATGGCTCATTCCAGTACAGTCCAAGGATCAGTTGTGCGAACACAGGGACTTGGTGCTCAGTCACCTCAGCCAGTTGGGTTTTCGAATCAACTGGGAAAAGAGCAAACTCTCCCCTTCACAGAGGATCTCTTTTCTCAGTATGGAGCTGAACTCGGTCGCACAGACATCACACCACACAGAAGATCGTGCCCAGTCAGTGTTGAACTGCTTGAATTCGTTCAAAGGCAGGACAGCGGCCCTACTGAAATTATTTCAGAGGCTCCTGGGGCATATGGCTGCCACAGTAACGCTGCTCGGCTTGCTTCACATGAAGCCACTTCAGCACTAGCTTTGCGGCTGAGTCCTGACATGGGCGTGGCAACACGGCATTTACCGGGTGGCAATCACTCAGGTCTGCTGACAAATCTTCAGCCCATGGTCAGACCCTTTGTTTCTATGGGCAGGAGTTCCCCTAGAACAAGTGTTCAGGCATGCTGTGGTTTCCACGGATGCATTGACCACCGACTGAGGTGCCATGTATGCAATGGGCATGCAGTTTCAGGGATTTGGACGAGTCCACAACTGTAGTGGCACATCAAATGCCTCAAGTCGTTAGCAGTACATCTTGCACTGAGCCATGACAGGGCAAATACGTACTGGTCTGTACTGACAACATTGCGACTGTTGCATACATCAACCGTCAAGGTGGTCTAAGCTCCCATTGAATGTCGCAACTCGCCCGCCATCTCCTCCTATGGAGTCAGAAGCATCTGAGGTCACTTCGTGCCATTCACATCCCTGGCATGCTTAATCATGCAGCCGAAGAGCTCTCACAACATCCTGCACTTCCATGAGAGTCTATTCCCAGGCAGTCCAGCTGATATGGGATCATTTCAGAGCCGCACAGGTACGCCTGTTTGCCTCTCCGGACTCGTCTCATTGCCAGTTGTTTTACTCCCTGACTGAGGGGGCCTTCAGCACGAACATGCTGGCACACAGCAGGACCCATGGCCTATGCAAATATGTGTTTCTCCCAGTGAACCTTCTTGCACAGACACTGTGCAAGGTCAGGGAGGACAAGGAGCAGGTCTTGTTATATGCGCTTCATTGGCCCAACCAGACCTGATTTCCAGAACTCACGTTCATCGTGACTGCCCCTCCCTGGCCCACTCCTCTGAGGAAGGACCTGCTCTCTCAGAGAAGGGGCACCCGCATCCAGACCTCTGGAGACTACATGTTTGGTCCCTGGACGGGATGCGGAATTCTAGATGACCTACCCACAGGGGAGTTGAACATCACTTCTGCGTGAGCATCGTCTACGAGACGTGTATACACTTTGAAGTGGAACTTGTTTGTTGATTGGTGTTCTTTTTACTGAGAAGACCCCCAAACTTCAGTGCCATGCTTTCCTTCCTGCAGCAGGGGTTGGAGTGCTGTGTTCCTCTACCTTGAAAGTCTATGCTGCCACCATCTCAGCCTATCACGATCCAGTGGAGGGTAAGTCATTTGGGCAGCATGACCTGGTCATCAGTTTCCTTAGGGGAGATTAAATCCACCCCCCCCCATCCTTCCATAATCTCTTGGGATATGTCTCTGGTGCTCTGGTACTACAGAATGCCCCATTTGAGCCCTTGTAAATATAATATATAATAAATAGAGTTAAAGATCTTGTCTATGAAGACATTACCCCTGGTTGCATTGGCTTCCATTAAGAGGGTAGGGGACCTGCAAGCATTTTCGGTCAACAAATCATGCCTTCAGGCCAGAGTTCAGGCCAGATGACGCTCATGTTATCCTGAGACCTTGGCCCAGATATGTGCCTAAGGTTTCCACCACTCCCTTCAGGGACCAGGTGGTGAACCTGCAAGTGCTGCCCTTGGAGGAGGCAGACCCAGCCCTAGCTTCGCTGTAACCCGCCTGTGCACTGCGAAGGTACATGGACCAGACGCATAGCTTCAGGTCCTCAGACCAGCTCTATGTCTGTTATGGAGGCCAGCAGAAGCTCCAAGCAGAGGTTGGCCCACTGGTTGGTGGATGCCATTGCCTTGGCTAATCAAGCACAAGGCATGCATTGGTTGCTCAGGTTGCGAGCTCACTCACCCAGACGTTTTGCATCTTGCTGGGCACTGGTGCATGGTGCCTTGCTGACAGATTTCTATAGGGCTGCAGGCTGGGCGACACCTAATATGTTTGCTAGATTCTATTGCCTACGTGTAGAGCCGATAGCCTCCTGTGTTCTCACCACAAATGCGTAGAAGACACAGAGTGGCCCCTGGCTAGTGTTGGCTTGCTGCACCAATATATGTGCTTATATGCTCCAGAGAGTCCTCCATCACCCTCGGCAGCCGGTTGTGGTGTAACGTCCAGTACCAGGCCTATATTCCGTTGTATCCTTGAGAACCGGGTCTAGGCTGGGTGCCATATGTGTGACCCTGAGGGGATCCCATATGTGTACTTTTCCGCTGTGCTCCTAAACGAAAGCCCATGTCTTTCCCTTAGGAGAACCCATCTCTTGTGAGGTTGGAGTCACCCCAGTACTTCCATATGTAGTGTAACCTTTAGGGGTTAGTCCATATGTTGTCTCCACATAACTCCTTCAGGGTAGGATGTGGTTCCACAGCATTCCCTCTAGGATGAAATACTAGTTATATTGTTTATATTCATTCTACTGGTAGTTTTGCTGTATTAGCCTATGTTTTAAGGGGCTTTTTGTGATATCTGGCAACCCATCACCTGGCGCTTTAATGAAGTGCAATTTCAGGAAGATTGCAGAAGAGCAATAGTTACTGTTATTGCCAATTAGTTGGGACTTATTTAATAAAATAGTTTAAATTATAGGCTCATTTTTTACTCTAACCCACTGCCCCTTAGCCTTTCATATTTGCCTCTTTGGTGTGAGCATGCGCATCTTTTGTGTCATTAAAATGTTATCGGTATATGTGAGCATCAAGTTGACAGATATTTAGAATTAAAAAAAAGTGATTATGAATCAAAGTTGAAAGATATTTAGAATCAAATAAAGTGATTTTACAGCTGGATCCGATCATGAATGGATGGATTTATCCTAAACAGGATTTTGTAACAAGTCTTTTTAACCTTTGAGGCAACAGATAGAAATGTAAAGAAAGCTCAACATCACCAAAGGCTACAGCACTGAAAATCACCAACAATAGGCCTAAATGCTTAAAAACTTAACGTAAATTAATTTATTAATTATTGGTGAATCAATTTAATGGATCCTTGTTGAATTAAAGTATCAGTTTGAATGGCATAAATATAATAAGAGGCCTAATTATAATAAACACAAAATAATTTTTGGGGAGGGGGTGGAGCTATGTGTTGGATAATGATAATTTGAACAGCATATCAGACAGATTAATAATTCCTGATTCTGATTCTGTGTTTTATCTTCATCAGATTCCCATCAGCTCACTCTGGATCTGAACACAGCACATAAATACCTCCGTATGACTGAGAGGAACAGAGTGATTACTGTCACTTCCGTAGTCCAACCGTATCCTGATCATCCAGACAGATTTGATATATGTCAGGTGTTGTGTAGAGAGAGTGTGTGTGGACGCTGTTACTGGGAGATTGAGTGGAGTGGAAAACATGGTGTGTTAATATCAGTGTCATATAAGAGCATCAGCAGGAAGGGACGGGATGAGGAGTGTTTATTTGGAAATAATGATCAGTCCTGGAGTTTGTACTGCACTCCCTCCAGTTACACATTCATACACAATAACAGAAAGGCTAAACTCCCTGTAGAGCCCATCAGCAGTAGAGTAGGAGTGTATGTGGATCACAGTGCAGGAACTCTGTCCTTCTACAGCGTCTCTGGAGACACAATGAGCCTCATCCACACAGTCCAGACCACATTCACTCAACCACTCTATCCTGGATTTAGGGTTAATGTTGGATCATCAGTGAAACTGTGTTGATAAATCAGAATAGACTGTAGAGAGATTCTACTCCTAATACTTTGAGCTACATGATAGATCAGTAACAGCGAGATGTTATAGATTCTCTTATTTTCTTTTCATTATTATTATTACAGTGAACTTCTGTCAGTAAAATAACGTCAGAATAAATGTGCACAATGAATCCTCATATAGACAGTACGATCTAGGACAATGGATTTACATAGCCGAATCAGATTCGAATCAGATTGGGGGGCTTGAAAAACAGTAGTCCACTAGATACTGCGCACAAACTCTTTCTGCGCTCAAGGCCAAAGGAGTATTGGCTACTTGCACCTTAACTTTTGTTTCTCTCACACTCAACACATAGAAACAACTTTCTACTAAAGCAACCAAGCCTGTCAAGTGATAGACGAAACTGACAGTGATTTTTATCTTTCTTAAACTGAAATGAAAGGCAATGTGGATAAACATTCACAGCCACGATGTACAGAACACCACACAAAGATAAAGAAGAAAATGAATAAAAACATTTTGGATCAATAAACCTTAAAAATATATATAAATAACTGCAGAAAGGCCACACAGCATTTAATAGATATGCATTTCACATGTCGGCAATCAAATTAAATCGGCTAAATTGCCTGTGCAAGCAAGCTTTAACCTACAGAGGAACATCGATGCACCTGAAAAACAATCAAAAACATTAATTTACAGAATTGAATTAGAACAGAATATACCGTTCTAATAAATTAAAATAATTTAAAAAATGAAAGTCATAATCAAGTGCAAAATGCTTAAAATGCCAGGGAACATATATTCAAAACACATTCAGCCAAAAATAGTTAAATTAGATAACCCAGAGTGATCAATAAATAAATTAAAATTAAAGAAATTATTAAAATAACGAACGTATAGCCAGAATTGTCAACTTTATCTTTTTAATTGCAGAGACAATAAATAAATGCTAAACTGGAGTGTCAGTCTTTTTAGCTAAACATTCACAGCATCCAAAAATCAAATTAGAACCGGCTGAAATGTTTTGAAATCACTTGTACCCTACCTGATTGAGAGAGAAAAATCCAGTCTTTTCAAATAGCGCGCTATAGTCAGCTCATTAACGTTGGCCGGCAGAAGCGCGCCGCAATGTTTGTTGTTGTTGAGTACTAGGACATGAGCTGTTGGCACAACTTGCATCATATGTGTTTTGGATCATCTTTTACTATTTCAAAGTGCATCCAATTCCACACTTTAGATTTTCTTATAAAGATTTAATCCCTGCCACCAAGATGCTCCTCTGTGGTCACGGATCATGGAAGTGAAACTTAAATCGGTCACAGGGGTGGTTGGATTTATTCACGCACATTAAAAATATTTATTAAAAGCTTCTTTCTTTTCACATTTTTATTTACAGCATTAACATAATAGGCTGTATATTAACCTATTGGGAAATAACCGGTACATCTATGTAAAATCAGATATTGAGCGCCCCCATATCTCGTCTCATAACACCTCTGATTGGTAGTCGAATCGGCCTCCTCCTATCGAAGCTTTGAATCGTCGACTCTTCAGGGTCACCCCTAGTAAGATCAGTGTGTGTTTGTGAGTCATGAGTGACAGTGTGTATCTGTGCTTTTCTCAACATCTGTTTGTGTTGATGGAAACCACAATCATTCAGTTCTTACTGTAGTGTCACATTAATTTTTTTTATTATTACTATCAAAATTACCTTTCATTAAAATGAATCACACATAGGATTATTCAATAAAATAATTTGTCATGTAAAATTGATAAATGTTGGTTTATTAATAAATGTAAAATATATCAGCCCAGATTATCTGATCTTGCTTTAAACCCCCTCAGAAATACTCCACGCCCCCTGGCGTGGGAGTCGGACGCTCTAACAAGGCTAAAGGTTTCAACCTCGTGCATCAGTTGCTAGAGCATCTCTTGAGATCAGAGGAGTGAGGTTTACTCACACAGTGACTACTATCTGGCCTCCATTACACTCACCCCCCTAAACCTCACTCCCATCCGGGTCACGGCACCAATTTAACCCCTCTACCCAGTTCCTACTCGCCCCGCTCTGTGCGGGCCTCGAACCTGGGTATCTTAGACTTGTTGTCAGCAAGTGTTGGAGCCAATCTCTGAAACAACTGTAAAGGGGGTTGTCTGTAGCAATCGTTTCTGTGATTAGGGTATCAATATTTTTGGACCGGGGATCAGAATTTTGCCATTTTCTTTGAGAATCAAACATCTGTACTACAGTGGGCTGAAGTAAGTTAAAGTCACTTTTTCTATAAATACATTGCGATGTGCATGTAATAAACTAATATGTTTTGGGGAAAACAGGTGATTGAGTTTGAGTAAATGTTTATTGCAGGACACAAGATTGTAATATTAGTAATAGCCTAATAACACATGGCTGAAAACCTTTGAAGCACCTTCTCAAAACTGTTTTGAATCATCAAGTTTGTTGACAGACACTGCTATAAATCAAATGGCCATAATCTAAGTGATAAAAAAAATAAAAGATTTAACTCATATTACACAGCCTGCTGCTCATGAGTGCGCTAGCCACGAGTGTTGATGTCGGACCCTCAGACACATTTAATGAGGATAGTTAGAGTGCATGTTTTAACCATCAAGTTTCGTCTGAATTGCATGTGTTTCTACTTTCACATGCAAATGACTTGTTGCACTTGTCATAAGAATGGAAAAATGTCACTGTACATTATTGCTCAAGAAGGATAAAGAATCAGCTCAATATGTATTCTTAAACTAGACTGACACAGTGGAAAGAGTAGAAACAAGTTGCATACATTTAAAAGTATTTGTAATTTCATACATCAGATACATCAGCGCTAGGGATGCACAATATTGAACTTTTGCTGATAACACATTTTGACTGATATACATATTTTTTTCCTTTGTTCGGAAACAACACCAAGTCATGTGCATTTTAGTTAGTACTGAGCAAAAACTATATTTTTTCATTTTAGTTTCAGAGTCCTAAAGTCCTCTTTATCAAAAAGTTTACTTAGGTTAGAGCTAAATAATGTTAACAAAGTCATTTAAAAATAAATAAATAAATAAATAAATAAGATAACACTGAACACTTTGAAAATAACAATAATAATGCAAAACAAATTTATGGATTAGGGATGTGCCTCAAGCTGAATAATTTATTCGGAAAGGCAAGTAAAATTAACAACACATTCTACAGAGCCCCGTAAGGGACACTTTTATTAAAGATAAGTCTGGGACATATAAATCAGATTAGAAAATTTAGAAAATGTCAACTAAAAAAATTTTTGTGCTCCAAAAGGATTAAAAAAAAATCATTTTGCTTTAATTGCGTAGAGCTAGAAGAATAATTCAAACTTTGCTAAAATGTCTGTTCGTGTTAAGATTTTAATACACGTACTTTGCAATTTTTGCACCATTCAACTTATAAAATAAAATAAAAAGTTTAGTCTGGACAATCATCTTGCATGTTTATTACCATCTAGAAGAACTATGTGAACCCTTCTGTTAACCTTAAATTTACAAACATTTTTTCCCAATGGGGTTAATTGGAACCCAGCAATTCAAACCGCCAGAATATCTGTTTTTACAAAGGTTTATGTTTCAGGTACCTTATGTTCTCACTTGCTAACATTTAGATATAAGCTAGAAGAAAAAAATCTCAAAAGCATTGATCGATTTACCCCTCGAATCGATCATTTATCTTGTCATTTTAATGTGTTTTCTGTATGTGAATTTCTATAATTATTATTTTTTTTACCGTGAAAACGGGACTTTTATTTTGGTGTGCTGACGTGACGTCACTATGGTGCGCCGCGCTCCTGCGTCTGTGATTCTGCTGAAGAAAGGTTTGTGGTTTTAATCATTTAAAGTGTTTAAACTAATAAAACCCGTCAAGACAATTATAAAGAGAACTGTAAAGTTAGTTAATCATTAATACGCAATGTTTTTAATAACTACTGAAACAGTATGTGTGCGTAAACGTGAGGTGCGTCTCATTTCGCTCCCTATATAGTGAAGCAGTACATTTATTAACAAATTGTTTGGTCCCCGATGTGTAATGATAGAGAAACTAAACTAAATACTAGAGAACAAACACATTTAATGACTACTAAAAATACAAATGTTGTCATTGAAGTGTAATTCATATGAATATAAAGAGTTTTAATACCAAATATATAATATCAGAATAACTTAATATTAAGATTATTTTAGTAATTGTAATACTGTTTTTTTACTTGGGTAAAGTTGGTTTTATATTCGCACATTTGGACATCCGTATTCAATAGCCTTGTTAATCACACTGCATTGGACATTCAGTGGACATTCACAAGTAAATATGCCAAAAAAACAATACTTGACTATTTTGATCGACTGTGAAAAATGTTGTAAGTTGACAGTCGTTGGTTGTCAATATCATGTCGCTGCTTAAAATTCGCAAACATTAATTTATTGCTCATTTATTGGAAAGTCTGAATTTATCAGAAGTCCGAATGTGCGAATATAAAACCAACTTTACCCAAGTTGTTTTTTCACTCACTATGACTGACTCACTTACCAGTGCACTGAACTAGATCAGATTGAGACACACTCCGAGAATTAGTTTGGATGTGTTTTTCTTTCTGTTATTTTTCTAATTTTAAACAGACAAACAAAGATTTTTTTATCTTGATCATGACAGAGTGTCCAAACAATCCTGGTGAAGCGACTGAGATCCACGTGACACACTATTATAAAGATGGAGTTTATTAAAGAGGAGAGTGAAGACGTGAAGATTGAAGAAACATTCAGAGTCAAACATGAAGATACTGAGGAACAAACAAAAGCGGTGTTTATTAAAGAGGAGAGTGAAGACTTGAGGGTTGTCGAATCATTCAGAGTAAAACATGAAGAAACTGAGGAACAAACAAAGATAGAGTTTATTAAAGAGGAAAGTGAAGACGTAAAGATTGAAGAAACATTCAGTGTGAAACATGAAGACACTGAGGAACAAACAGGTTGGTTTAAATTTCAAAGTCTTTCTCTGGTCATTCTGCATCATGATCTCTTTATTTACTACATGCAGTTCGGGACAAAATTAATGATGTCAAATGAAACTAGGAAAAATAATAAAGAATTGGCAAAAAACAACAACTGTGTAACTTTAAACACCATCTACTTCTGAATGTAAAATGATGAAAAACATGAATTTCTAGAAAAACATAAATTTCTATCGCTTAATTGTTTATATTATGTATATTATGAAAATATATTATTTTATTATTAAATTAGTATTACAATTCATTTGCCCCACAATATTTTCATAGCGCATCTGCACATAACCAACGCGCTGTGAGGATGATAAAAGATTAGCTTATTTCTCAATTAAAAAATTAAAAAACTTGTTTAACACAAGATACTTCTTGATTCACAAAAATACTTTTTTTTTTCACTTTGGGCCACAAGAGAAATATTAAGAAAATAAATTTGAATATGCACCGTTAGTGCAGCGTCAGATGCCAAAAGCTCAGCCAGTTTTTACTTTGTTTCTGTAGTGAATATTTGACTTCTGCACCTGAAAAACTCGCACAAAAGTTTGCACAGCTTTGGTGATACCCTCTGGCTCGCCTTTGTGATTTAAAATGGAAATATTTTCAATATTGTGATGTGGCAATTTTAATTTATCACCAGTTGCTCGCAAAAGGATAGACAATGATTCACATTTCATACATTTGCCGTGGTAATAAAATTAAGTGAATTATTAAATGAGTAAATCAAAATGTAACAAGCAAACTTAAACTCCTTTGCTTAAAATTTCTGTGCAATAATTTGCTGTTGCAGGTACAAAAAGACTTTTTATTTCTTATTCCCCTTAACTCAAGAGTGAAATGTCGTCCATGAACAGGGCTATGCTAGCTCTGCGAAATGAAAAAAAAGCCATTTGACATAGCACAAGAACAAATGTGACTTAAGCATGTGTTACCAAAGTAAACAAAAAGTTCTTGGTTCTCTGAGGGAGACATCTCACTATGGGAAACGCCTCTTGCGTTGCTATCCATAAAGCCCTATACAATCACGCCTGTCATGCCCAAAATGGCATAAGATGAATGGGCTCTCTGGTGAGAGTCATCTCACAACCTATATTCAGGGCACCTGGACTTTTGTAGGGTCCAGCATGCCCCCTCTTCTTTATTTAATTTTATATAATAGCATATAGTGTATCTCCTGAAGGAATGTTTGAATGTCCAGAACTGAGGAAAGAAACTGTATCTTTTGCCTTTCCTGACAACATGTCTCAAACCATCCCCACTTTGCCTCATATAGAGATCTGATGGATTGTGGATCATAAAGATCAAACTCTGGGGCAGGGCCAAGGAGTTCAGGTTAGATCTTTCATGAACCAGACCCAGAGAGTCCGACTTTCTAAATGTGGATTGAAACTCCTCTCTCCTGCCAGGGTCTCTGTCTCTGAGGTCTCTGTGTTGAGGAAGATGCCATGGATGTGAATATAGCAGTTGAAATATCTCTGCTCTTCAAGGCCTTCCCAGCTATAATGGAGCTATTAAGAGTACCCTCTGTGACCTGATTCTGGACTGAGTGGGAAAGATGAGGCTTATGTGTGGGGAAAAAACATAACTGGGTCTCTGGCCAGGGATGTGCTTATGCATCCATACCTAGTGGTGCATTTGCCTTCTTCATTGAGAAGAACAGGGGAAAGGTGTGTTCTTTAAGGCTAACAAATCCACCTCTGATTTGATTGAATGCCCACTTGTCTGTTTATATAAGCACTCACTATTGTGTTGTCTGACCTGACTAATACATGACAACCCTTTATTTGTGGGAGGAAGTGTTTGAAGGCCAAAGACACTGCACAGAGCTCCAGACAAATTAAATGCATTACTTTGACTGGTACAGTCCATACCACATTCATGGGGCTTCTCTCAATAATTGCTTCCCAACCTTGTGAGGATGTGTCTGAGGTGACCACTTTGCAGTCTGAAATCATTCCCATTGTAGGTGTCTGGAGAGACTTAATTTCAGAGAATCTCTCATGAAGAGCAGGCCAAAGGCAGTACTGCTATGACTGAAGCCATGAGTCCAGGTAAACTTATACACAGTCCAAAAAAGACCCAAGACAAAACTGATTCACACAGTTCCATAAAATTTCCCTTCTCTGCTCCGACAGGGTAGCCCAGGTAAGTTACTGAGTTCAAGTTAAACCTTGGGAAAGTAAATACTACCCTTGTATGCAGCTCTGCCATCACTCTTGAACTGGCACAGATTGACCAATTGTTGAGATATGCTAATGTTCTTATGCCCTGCTGCTTCAGTGGTGTCAATGCCGGCTGCAAATATTTTGTGAAAATGCGGGGTGCCAAATGGTAAGAAACTTGAATTGGTATGTTGTGGATTTAAATGCAATCCTCATTATTTGCATTATTTGTGCTGAGGATAGATCTAGACGTGAAAATATGTATCCTTTTAGAGTGATTGAGGTGAACCAATCTCCTCTCTGTACAGAATGCCACATAGATTTGTGTGTCAGCATTCTGAACTTGTATTTCTTCAGGTATTTGTTTAAGACTCTGCATTAGCCTCCCTCTTTCTTTGGAATAAGAAAGTACTGGCTGAACAACCCCTTCTTTGATTCCTCTGCTGGTACCCGAATTGCTCTTTGAGAAGAACAGAATTGATCTCTTCCTTCAAAATGTTTGCATTCTCTCTTTGTTTTTTGACTGTCTTATTCCTGAGAAACCCAAGGTTTTCTTGCAAATTGCAATCTGCATCTCATTTGGATTGTGCTTAACCACTGGGATTTTGTGCATTTCACCCAATTGTCTGTGTACTGATAAGTCTTTTATCTTTTTATCTTTTGACACTCTCTACACAACCCAGTGGTGTGTGTGCAGTGGCTGGTGAGTGCTTTCGATGCTCATCATTGTTCTCCAGGGGATTTGCAGAGACAATGTGAGAAAAAGATCAGGGTTTGCCTCTCGCCGTTGAAGGGGTAGGGGGGCAGGGCTGCTGCCATCTGATCAAAGGACTTTCTTCACTAGGAGACTGTTTATCCTGGATGTACTAAACTCCCCACGCAAGAATGTTTTTCCCCTCCTCAGGCCCTGCCAAAATGTGTAAAAACATTGACAAGTTGCCTGTCGTTGCATTGGTATGGGGCCTTGCAAGGCACAAACGGTTGGCTTCATGTTCCCTCTTCTTCGCCTTGAACAGCTGTTGCATTGTAGCGACAGCCGGCCCAAACAGACCTTTAGGGTTTACTGGCTGATTGATGAAGTGGCTGAATTTGTCCACTATGGTGGAAAAGAACAAGGTTCAAAATCCTCTTTTACCAACTACTGCCAGACCCAAATTTCTCACTGTGGATTGAGCTAGGCAGTGTGAGAGCACAAAATAAGATCTGTCTGCTTGGACATTGTAGCGAAAATTAACTCAAAGGGGAAATATTAATAATTATTCATAACTCATTATGGTTATTAATTATGATTAATTATGAATATGCAAATCCGTTAATCAGATTAACTGGACATAGCTACATTAAAATTAATATTACAATCAGTTAACCTGTTCGTCCAGTGAACGCTCAGTGTTGATTGTTTATTAATTCTGAGAAATGTTAATTTCCAAGTTATGGAAAAATAATATTTCTTATTGTACTGTACTACTCAGAGCACATAGTCTGGATCTATCACTTAAGAGGCAATTCATTAGCAGACGGAGTCAGCACCAAACATGTCTTGTGCACAATCTTTATTAACTAACTCACAAACACATAACTAAACTAACAAACACGTAACATAACATACACAAAGGGTCACACACACATATACAAGTCAGAATGAGTAATGATAGAGTTGAACCGGAAGAGATGCTGTTACTAGAGCTACATGAAATGTCAAAGGCAATCTGGAAAGGACTCATCAGTTTCTTTTAGCAATAGCAAAGGTAAGTCTTACAAATCAATACTAAATTGCTGTTTAGCATTAAAATGTACGATATATGCAAGATGCCTTTAGCCTGAGGAGCGTCGGATCTGCAGGTTGAGGATAACTCTTGAGGTTATCGTCTGAAGTTGTTGCCAGTCTGTTGGGTGATGAGCACATGGCTGGGTGTTGTAGGCCAGGGGCCTACCAGCCTTGCGGCCGGGCCTAGAGAGGCTGGCCGCAAGGAGACCTGTTCGGTCGTCCAGAAGCAAGGAAGAAGAGGGAGGAGTGGCATGGTTCGCTGGCTTTTAACCTCTGGTCAAAGTCCAACCTCTTAGGAATGATGGGGGCCAATGAAGATGTTGTATTTCCGGGTGACAACACACCCCCCTTGAGGGCTTTTATGACCAAGTAGATTAACAAGCTGAGTCTTTGAATAAAACTATTAAAAAGTCTTGTAATACTCCTGTGTTGCACAGGTATGGACATACCGCATACACAAGCATTTAAATCATCCGATACGAACGCATAGACACTAAACATGGCATGATTGAAGTTACCGTGCAGGTCATAACATTTAACAATCATCAAACATGTAAATACAATGAGTACAATACAACAACAGTAAAAACTCTGCTCTCCATGCGGCAAACACATTCCTCAGCGCAATAAACTTGTAACTGAAAACTTCCCGGGGGATGGGGACAGACTCCAGAGTGAGCTTAAAACTATTGGTTAACTAACCAATAATTGTGTCTGATTTGCCTCAGTCATTACAACATGCTCTCGGCCCAGACACGCCGGGCATACTGCATGCGGATCCCTAGCTGCAATAGTGAATCCACATCCCCCAGGACAAGTGAGAGAAGGTGCTCTGGATTTGTTAGACTTACCAGTTGAACATTTTCTTCTATTAAGTTGTTTTTTTTTGCCCATTTTATTTGTTTGACAAAATGTTTCACTACACTTAATGATTTTTACAGTTTGTGTTTTTTGAGACAGTTTAGTCTTGCCAAAGTAACACTGGGTGTATTGAAAAACAGGGCTCGTAACTTGGATGCCGCGACTGAAGAGATGTAGAATGGAATTTTTGACCAGACCTGCTGTTTTATATAGGAAGGGGTCAGGCTTCCCTGGCCTGATAGTTGTGATTGTATAGGGTTTCATGGATGGACACGCAACATGTTTCCCATTTTGAAATGTTGAGTGATTTGACTAAAAGAGAACAATATTTCCCTGCAATGACAACTGCACTAAAATGGCAAATAACATTGGCCTTTTTTAGTAGCCAAATAAAACTCTCTCTGCTTTTCGCTCTCTGCTACAAAACATCCCTAATATTTGGCTGCAAACATGAATTTACAATGTATTTGCAACAACACACACTTATAATTGACAAATAATAATAACTGATTTCTTGGTAGTATCTTAAAAGAAAGAAGTGCTTTATCTTTGAAGGAAAGCTTACTTTAACTTGGAAGAATGGATCAGAGATGTCGCCTCAACCCAGAGGTGCCCTGTTTGAGTCTATTGTGTAGCAATACTTTTGTATATTTGTTTCAATGTACAAAGTAAAAAAAAAAAAAATCATTAACAACTGAAAAATTTGTCCCAATATATTTTGGTTCTGTATAGTGAAAACTTACTTTAAACATTTTTTTGAACATTTGTTGACTCCATTCTTCTTGTTAAATACCGTTACCTGCAGTAAATCTTTGACCTCCCACTCCCACCTCCAGCAAAGGTAAAACTGCCTGCTCCCGCAAAATTTGTGTTGCATGGGACCCACGGGATCCCAATCCAGTGCTCTACTGTGGGTTTTTATAAGGGGTTTGATAACTGTGAGCTTGAAAGTATTTTGGGACTATTTTGTCCTAAAGAAAGCAAAGAATTAATAAAATTGACAAGAGGTTCTGAAAGGTTCTGACGTTACACGTTTTTTAGTTGTTTAGTGGGTTTAGGGTCTAGCATACATGTTGTTGGAATTTGATGTTTTACATGTCTGTTGCTTTGTGCCATTAAACTGGTGTTTTTGTTTCCTTTTACCCTAGATCTGAAGGCAATGAAAGAGGAGAATCAAGAATTTAATGAAATAGAAGAGAAAAATCAGTATGAGAAATGTCATGATTTCAGTACTGGAGGAAAAAAAAGTATTTACTCCCAGACTCATAAAACAGGAACTAGAAACCCTAAAGTCCACATGAGAGTTCACACAGGAGAGAAGCCTTTCATGTGCTCTCAATGTGGAAAGAGATTTACACAGAAAAAAAACCTTAAAGCCCACATGAGAGTTCACACCGGAGAGAAGCCTTTCTCCTGTCAACAGTGTGGAAAGAGTTTCTCACTAAAGGGAAATCTTAAAACTCACATGAGAGTTCACACCGAAGAGAGGCCGTTCATATGCTCTCAGTGTGGAAATGGTTTTAAACAGAAAAAAAACCTTATTGCCCACTTGACAGTTCATACTGGAGAGAAGCCTTACACCTGTAAACTGTGTTGGAAGAGTTTCTCACTAAACAGACTTCTTAAGACCCACATGAGATATCACACTGGAGAGCAACTTTTCACCTGCAAAGTGTGTGGGAAGAGCTTCTCAAGAAAAGACACTTTTAAGACTCACATGACAATTCACACTGGAGAGAGACCGTTTGTTTGTGATCAGTGTGGAAAGAGTTTCAGATATAAAGAAAACCTTACTTATCACAAGAGGATTCATTCAGGGGAAAACTGTTTTAAATGTCAACTTTGTGGAAGGAGTTTCACAAACAGATCAAGCCGTGAAGTTCACATGAGATTTCACACTGGAGAGAAGCCTTTCGCCTGCCAAGAGTGTGGAAAGAGTTTCGTATCTAAAGGAAACCTTAAGACTCACATGAGAGTTCACACTGGAGAGAAGCCTTACAAGTGTCTTCAGTGTGAGATGTGTTTCACATATCACACAGACCTGAAGCGGCATTTGCCAACTCATTCTTGAAAGAAAGTGCTGTTTTCCTCAGTGTTAGGAAAAAGGAGTAAACTTCAGCAATAATCTGTGCATTCACTCTGGAGAAAGACAATTCAGTTGTGATCAGTGTAATAAAACATCACACTTACACAGAATACATATGAAATGTGAGACCCTGTTTGTGTTGCAAAAATATTTTTTATATTTTAGTGGGCCAGTAGTGCACTACTTATAAAATTTCAGTCTAATTTATGTCAGAAATATACTGAAAATTACACTCAAGTCTTGAATTATACAGACAGTAAAGTCTTTGGGTCACACTTGTCCCAATGGTTTGATATACTGAAAGTGTAATTAAGAATTGCAAGTATATTGCAAGTAATTGTAAGTTGTGCTTAATCTTTTGATTGAGTCATCATTGTTTTCACACTGTTGTTCATACTGCCCTATAAAAAGGTAACTGGTATTCTCCTTATTCTGAGTGTGAGGATTTTTGTGTACTCTACTGGTAGTGTACATCGCACTGGCTGTTAGTTAGTTAGTGTTACATTTAAAGTAGGGCTGGGCGATATATCGCATGCGATTCTCACGTGCATTTCATCAGTAAAGCCGGTTGCCTGATTACCGCCATCACCTGCTTTCAAATGGAGCGGCATTTAATAGACAGAACCGTAGATCACTGACAAGCTACGCAATATCGCGTTCATTATCGAAGGCGATTCATCTGCGATAATGAACGCAATATTGCGTTGCTTGTCAGTTATCTACGGTTCTGGGGTCTCATTTATAAAACTGTGTAGGATCCCTACTAAAAGTGTACGTACACGCAAAAGCTAGATTCTGCGTATGCACAAAAAAAAATCTGATTTATAAAACCATGCGTACGCCAGAACCTGCGCACAAATCCCTTTATAAATCCCAGTCAGCGGAAGATTGTGCGTACGTGCATCTCCACCCCGTCTCCTCCCCGAAATCACCATATATGGAGCTTACGATGCCTAGTTTTACTATGCATAACCTCATCTGCATATCATTTCCATACACGTTCCCATCCACATGACACCACGGTTAACACCGTCAAAGGTACAAGACATTGGAAAATATTAGATATGGACTATAAATGCAATTTGTGCCACACATTATATTGATAAAGATCATCCAATATCCTCTTTATGTTTTAGAATAAATACATCAAAATATCCATAAAAACAAAATTGTATCAAATGCTTCAGATAAAGGTTTTAGAATAGAGTCGATTCATTCATTTCGACTGGCCAGATAGTATTTTAATAGTTTTAAACAATTCAAATCAAATTTATGCAGTTTTGCTGATAAGGTGAACATATCTTTTTTAAGAAGTTTATAGGCTATATTTTTAGTGGAAACAGATCGGCCTACTTTAAAAAGAAAACATGCAAATCTTACCGTTTTCCTCAAATTATATTCTTCAAATGGTAATTGTTTGAAGATCCTTCACACGAAATCAACACCTCCTGCAGCTGTGGTTGTACTGTAAAATATTATTGGACCTATTCAAACTGGACAACGGACCGTTCGACCACCGAATCCAGCAGTGTCTTCCATAATATCTAAGTTAACTGTGCATCACTGATCGTCATTCTCAAAAAAATATTTTGCCATAACATCTGCAGTTTAGTTTAAAGAGGAATTATTGAGCTCCCAGCGCTCCTCGCTGTCATTAAAACAGCGTGTCACTGGAAAAGTGATAGAAAGTAGCACATCTACTATCTCAATTCATATCACCTTTGTCTCCAGAATATGCGTACACACAGCTCAAAGTTTGCTTAAAGGTGTGCACATTCTCCCGTCAAGTTTGTTTTTATAGATCAAAACCTTTGCGTGGGAACTGGCGTACGCATGTTTCCAGCCTCGTTTTGTGCGTATGCACGCTTTATAAATGAAACCCCTGGTTATTAAATGGCGCTCCATTTGAAAGCAGGTGATGGCGATTTCGCTGTAATCAGGGAACCGGCTTTACTGACGAAATGCGCATGAGAATCACATGCGATATATTAAACTTAAAGTATACTTTATACACTAAAAAGTGGGCTAATTTTGTTAATAATATACTATTAGTACATTGATGTTAGTATAAGCTACTTTGACATAATCTACTTGAACCTTTGTATATTTTTTTAAAATCAACTCTTAAAGTAAGTTACTATTTTTTGTAAGACAAAATGCATATTTGTTTGAAATCCAGGCTACTGTAGTGAAGTAACTCAAAGGGGAAATATTAATTATTCATAACAAATGATTATTATGATTATGAACATTTGAATCAGTTAACTTGTTACATTAAAATTACAATCAGTTAATTCTGTGAACACTCAGTATTGAATATTAATTCATTCTAACAGAAGGGCATTTTTCTTGGCCATAGAAAAATAATTTTCTTATCATTTACAGTGCTTGGTAATGAGCTGGTAATAAGATCTAAATCATTTAAGAGCCAATTTATTCACAAATGGGGAGTCGGAACCAAATATGTATTGTGCACAAGTTTTATTAAAGGATTAGTTCACTTTCAAATAAAATTTTCCTGATAATTTACTCACCTCTATGTCATCCAAGATGTCCTTCTTTCTTCAGTTGAAAAGAAATGAAGGTTTTTGAGGAAAACATTCCAGGATTATTCTCCATATAGTGGACTTCAATGGAGTCCAAACGGTTGAAGGTCAAAATGTCAGTTTCAGTGCAGCTTCAAAGAGCTTTAAATGATACCTGACGAGGATTAAGAGTCTAATCTAGAGAAACCATCAGTCATTTTCCAAAAAAAAAAATGTAAATATGCTTTATATAAACAAAAGATCACCTTCCAAGTAGTTCCGCCAAAACCGCACTTTCATATTCTTCAAAAAGCTATAGTTCCGGGAATGATAGAGCTGTGAATATTTAGCACCTTTGGAAAAATACACATGTAGCTTACTGCAATATAAATTCAATAACATTGGCAGACAGTTCCAACAAAATTCTGTCCAAATATAAACCTATTAAACAACCTATTAAAAACAACGGTTTATAAATTGAAGTACTTTTTCAAGATATTTTAATGTTTGCTGCATGGTTAAAAATACCGACGCTATTCCTTACAGGAAAAAAGATAAGTGGCATAGGCAAATACGTCGCATTTTATTATTCCATTCATAAATAATAAAGTTATTAATCGGTAAATAAAGTAATATGAGCTTTTATTTCACTCGCATTATCGATGTAAAACATCATCCTTTACATCAGTCAGGCGGTGGTCACGGGTGGTAAACGTTAGATTGTATTACAGAATTGAATTGAGCAGTGTAACATTTGATTTGTTATAAACGGAAGGCGGCACGCCATGTAAGTCAATAACAACATGCTCAAAGATCCGCTTGTCCTCAACACCTTAGAGACATGCCAGTGAAAATAAGAAACAGTTAATTTGTAAAATGAGATATCGTTTATTTTTTAGTCAAAATAAAACTGAACACCTCGATATTGCAATAAATCAAGGTCAACACAACAGTTAACCTCTCAGTTAACCTCAACTTCACAAAAAGGCCATAAGTGAACCAATATCCTTCAAAAATGTCTCTTCAATATAATGGATAAATAAAATAAAGTAAAATTAATTAGTCAAAGCCTGCACTGGATGTGCCGGTTTCTGCCTCATCATCGGCTGTAGTCATGACCTCGTCTCTTAAACACCTGCGATTCATCAACTACCTGCTAATGCTCTCGCATTCACCTAAAGTAACTTTGTTGACAAGTTTGGGTGAGTAAAGGCAAAACGTACAAGATATAGTACTGTACCTTCAATGCCCTGTAGATGGCGATATCACTTCTTTATAGCAGAAACAAACTGCTGCAGAAAAAGTTAGGTGCCATGCAAAATATGTGTAACTGCATTACTCAAATGTATTGGAGTAAAATGTACAGTTACTTGTTCAAAAATGTAGTCAAGTAGAGAATAAAAGTTGCAAAATATCTTTGATACTCAGTAAAACTACAAAGAAGCCAAAAAGAAATACTTTACTCCACTGACAGAGATAAATCAGGACAGTAAGTCACTGTAAAAGCATAAAACCCAACGGCAGGACCACAGTTCTGTCTCACTTTTTAAGGTTCATATTTAGGAGCTGTTTCACTGTATTGTGGGGGATTTACTGCAGGATGGTGAGGCATGGAAGAGTCGCTGACAAGAGGAACCTGCAAGAAAAACAAGTGTGCATTTAGCTTCAATGGTTATTTATTGATAATACTAACCTTGAACATAGTGTATATATATATATATATATATATATATATATATATATATATATACTCACCTAAAGGATTATTAGGAACACCATACTAATACTGTGTTTGACCCCCTTTCGCCTTCAGAACTGCCTTAATTCTACGTGGCATTGATTCAACAAGGTGCTGAAAGCATTCTTTAGAAATGTTCCAGGGCACGAAGCTCCCTTTCCACCACATCCCAAAGATGCTCTATTGGGTTGAGATCTGGTGACTGTGAGGGCCATTTTAGTACAGTGAACTCATTGTCATGTTCAAGAAACCAATTTGAAATGATTCAAGCTTTGTGACATGGTGCATTATCCTGCTGGAAGTAGCCATCAGAGGATGGGTACATGGTGGTCATAAAGGGATGGACATGGTCAGAAACAATGCTCAGGTAGGCCGTGGCATTTAAAAATTCTGACTCTACCATCTGAATGTCTCATCAGACCAGGCAACATTTTTCCAGTCTTCAACTGTCCAATTTTGGTGAGCTCATGCAAATTGTAGCCTCTTTTTCCTATTTGTACTGGAGATGAGTGGTACCCGATGGGGTCATCTGCTGTTGTAGCCCATCCGCCTCAAGGTTGTCCGTGTTGTGGCTTCAGAAAAGCTTTGCTTTATACCTCGGTTGTAACGAGTGGTTATTTCAGTCAAAGTTGCTCTTCTATCAGCTTGCATCAGTCGGCCCATTCTCCTCTGACCTCTAGCATCAACAAGGCATTTTCGCCCACAGGACTGCCGCATAGGGGATGTTTTTCCCTTTTCACACCATTCTTTGTAAACCCTAGAAATGGTTGTGCGTGAAAATCCCAGTAACTGAGCAGATTGTGAAATACTCAGACCAGCCCGTCTGGCACCAACAACCATGCCACACTCAAAATTGCTTAAATCACCTTTCTTTCCCATTCTGACATTCAGTTTGGAGTTCAGGAGATTGTCTTGACCAGGACCACACCCCTAAACGCATTGAAGCAACTGCCATGTGATTGGTTGATTAGATAATTGCATTAATGAGAAATTGAACAGGTGTTCCTAATAATCCTTTTGGTGAGTGTGTACATATATATATATACATATACACACACACACACACACACACATATATACATATATATATATATATATATATATATATATAAAAAATCAACACTAAACACTAATTTTTATTTTTTATCCATTTTACATAAAGTACAATTAGTCTGGGGCTACAAGCTTCTCTTACCTCTGACTGGTTAAGATTATGTGTCTGATAGCACTGTGGAATTACAACTTGGTGAACATTCAGCACCTTTGGAAAAATACACATGCTGTGTTTTATACCTTCTTACTGTGATATAAATTCAATAACAATGGCAGTTCCAGTATTACAGGTTTATAGACAGAACTGAAACCTATAGAAAGACATAAATCCTGCTGAAATGTTTTGGTGTGGAAACTTTGTGTCTTTATGCAGATTATTGAAACTGAAAAACTACCCATCTTTCTGTTTATCTGCAATGTCCTAGCAACCACCAAGAACAACGTAGCGGCCACTCATCTTCTAGACCTGAACACATGACTCACCTGAGGAGAACAGGCGTTGGCTTTACAGGCAAATGCTGACAGACAGATGGAGATGATGAACTCAAGGACAGTGAATACCAAGAACACACCAGTGATCCCCTTGAGGAAGGTCTGAGAAAACACTCATCATTAGCACAAATATTAATCAAATAAATGATAGTAACTCACACTGGTACACTGACTGCAAGGGCAGAATTTACAATCTTTGAGGTTCATTTGGTAATATAACAAACTAGACTGAGTTTACAATTAATGTGTAATGTCAATGCCTTCTTGCATTGTAAAAGATCAGTAATAGTAGGAAGTATATCAGATTCTTCTATTGTCAGTAAAAAAAAAAAAAGAATGGATGGGTTATTGCAGATTACAGCTAACAACTTTACTGACAACACAGTTATCTTATAGTAATTACTAAATAAATGTGAATAGAAAAGTTGTTAACATACCCTACAGTTGACCTCCAAATAAGAACAGTCATAACAGTAAGCGTTCAGTCGTCCTATAGACAAATCCAGTGAGAGTATAATAATGAAAATGCCTGCAGTTATAGCACTTATGATGCTCATTCCAAGTGAACCTTTCACCTATGGGCAGAAAACAATAACAAAAAACAAGTTAATAAGTTTGCAAGCACTTCACCCAATGTGTTAAAGCAGATCATGAAACGATATATATGAGCACTATAAAAATAAATATCTAATTAGACTTAAGCTTTATGAAAATATATTTTAATTCTAAGTCCTTCAAATTAACCATTTACACAGATTTTATCCAGTGCCTCCCTCTTGTGGACAACATTAGCATTACAGCCTGTGAATCTCATTTACAGGTGCTGGTCATATAATTAGAATATCATCAAAAAGTAAATTGTTTTTTTATTGTAAATTATTTTTAAAAATTAAACTTTCATATATTCTAGATTTCCTACATGTAAAGTAAAACATTTCAAAAGCTTTTTTATTTTTTACATTTTAATGATTAGAGCGTACAGCTCATGAAAGTCCAAAATCCAGTATCTCAAAATATTATAATATTTCCTAAGATCAATCAAAAAATGGATTTGCAAAACAGAAAAGTTCAAGTTCTTTAAAGTATGTTCATTTGTGCACTCAATACTTGGTCGACAGCACATATTACAGCAAATTACTTGCTCCTAGCACAAATTACAGCATCAGTGAAGTGTGGCATGGAAGTGATCAGTCTGTGGCACTGCTGAGGCACTATTGAGCCTTCAGATCATCTGTATATTGTTGGATCGACTGTTTCTCATCTTTCTCTTGAAAATATCCCATAGATTCAGGTCAGGCATGTTGGCTGGCCAATAAAGCACAGTAATAACATGGTCAGCAAACCACTTGGAAGTAGTTTTTGCACTGTGGGCAGGTGCTAAAGTCCTGCTAGAAAAGGAAATCAGCATCTCCATAAAGCTTGTCGGCAGATGGAAGCATAAAGTTCTCCAAAATCTCCTGGAAGATGGCTGCATTGACTTTGCACTTGATAAAACACAATGGACCAACACTAGCAGATGTCACAGCCCCCCAAATCATTACTGACTTCAGAAACTTCACACTAGACTTCAAGCAGCTTGGATTCTCTGCCTCTCCAGTCTTCCTTCAGACTCTGGGACCATGATTTCAACATGAAATGCAAAATTTACTTTTATTTGAGAAGAGGACTTTAGACCACTGTTCACTGTCCAGTTCTTTTTCTCCTTAGCCCAGGTAAAATGCTTCTGATGTTGTTTCTGTTTCAGAAGTGGCTTGGTAGTCCTTTTCCTGAAGATGCCTGAGTGTGGTGACTCTTGATGTGCTGACTCCGGCTTCATTCTACTCATTGTGAAGCTCTCCCAAGTGTTTGAATTGGCTTTACTTGACAGTATTCTCAAGCTTGCAGTCATCCCTGTTGCTTGTGCACCTTTGCCTACCCAATTTCTTCCTTTCAGTCAACTTTGCATTTAATATGCTTTGATACATCACTCTGTAAACAGCCACCCCATTCAGTAATGACCATCTGTGACTTACTCTCTTTGTGGAGGGTGACAATGATTGTCTCCTGGACCATTGCCAAGTCAGCAGTCTTCCCCTTTAGTGTGGTTTCAAAGAACAAGAGATACCCGGAATTTATACTGTAGGGATGGTCATTTAATGAAACTCAAATGTAAATATTCTAATATTTTGAGATACTGGATTTTAGAATTTCATGAGCTGTACACTCTAATCAACAAATAAAAAAAAAAAAAAAAAAAAAAAATTAAATGTTTTACTTTACATGTAGGGAATCTAGAATATATGAAAGTTTCATTTTTTAAAATAATTTACAATAAAAAAAATGAACTTTTTCACAATATTCTAATTATATGACCAGCACCTGTATATAAATGGCTAAATTTTAAAACTTGTTGTTAGCACCCCTGAGCATCAGAAATTAATGACATTTTGCATGTTTACTCAGAATGTCTTGTTGTCTAAGTGTACCAAGTTCAGAAACATCAGCCAGTATCTCCCCAACAATAAAATAAATCAAAATTCTTTTGAGAACTTTTTAACACTAGGGTCTGGGGATGATGTATGCAAAGTTTAGTGTGAACTGAATGTATGACAATTAGAATCGTCACTTAAGATTAGATACTGTAACGGATGGGGCGGGACAACGGAGTTGGAGATCCATGTGCAGGCTTTATTAAAATGAGCGTAGTCGTACAGGCAGAGGTCAAACACCAGCAAACAGACACAAGAGGGCAAGGCAAAAGAGTAATCCAAAACATCTCGGTTATATATATAATCTTAGTTCCCTGAATAGGGAACGAGACGCTGCATAGTCGCTATTGGAACGCCTCTGCGTGATGTTGTCATGAAGCATGTATGAAATCTGTCCAATCAGGAGACGGTACATCATAGGCAGGTGACGTCACTGACCAGGAAATATAAAGCCGGCCCAAACACATTTACATTCAGCTTCTGAAGCAAGTCGCTTACAGGCATGCTGAGAGTATGGCATGGCAACGCAGCATCTCGTTCCTATTCAGGGAACTAAGGTTATATACATAACTGAGACGTTCCCTTTCAAGGGAACTCGCACTGCGTAGTCACTATGGGAACGACAATACCAACTTCGCCATATGAGCAAGTGACCATACGTGTGTAGCCGAGGCGCACACATTACTGAAGCACCTGCGCCCCTGGAGTGGAGCCGAGGTCTAGTTCATAGAACCTCATAAACGTATGTGGTGATGACCATCCTGCCGCATCACAAATGTCAGATAGGGAAACTCCTGAGATAAAACCTTTAGAGGCAGCCATACTTCTCGTAGAGTGAGTCCTAACAACCAATGGTGAAAGATGTCCAACTGACTCAAAAGCAAGTGAGATGGCCTCATCCACCCACTTGCTCATTCTCTGCTTGGATGCTAGAAGACCTTTCCTTGGTGCTCCAAAACACACAAATAGTTGATCAGTTTTTCTCCACATGGCAGCTCATCCAGTGCTCGAACTGGGCACAGCTGAAGTCTTTCCTGGTCCAGTGACGCAAATGAAGGCGGACAGAATGCCTGCAGCACAATAGGTCTCGCAGGATTAGTGAGGACCTTAGGGATATACCCTATCCTGGGATGTAAAAATGCTTTTACATTGCCAGGCTGAAATTCTAAGCACGATGGAGAAACCGACAAAAGTCTTCTCTTGAGAGATGAAATAGTTAATAGAAACACTGTTAAAAACTTCTCTGGCACCTCTTAGAGGGGCTCGAAGGGTGCCATAGACAGGCCCTGTAATAAAAAGGCCATATCCCAAGCTGGTAATCTCATGCGTACTGCAGGTCTGAGCCTCAAAGTGCCACAAAGGAATCAAGATATATGTGGGTGTCTCCCCAGAGATATTCCACTGAAAGGAACGTGGTAAGAAGCTAAGGCTGCCATATACACCTTTAATGAGGAGGGGTATAACCCTGCAGGAAAACCCGTCGAGAAGGGATATTAGGTCCGAGAACCACACTCGGGCCAGTCAGAATGGGGCTATTAATAACAGGCAGGCCCGTCCCAGCGTACTCTCTCCAGAACTCCTGGGAGCAGCGCAATCGGGGGAAATGCATACAGCGGTAGCCTCGGCCACGGCTGTACTATAGCATCCAACCCACGAGGTGCTGGGCTTGACATTGAGAACCAAAGTGGACAGTAAGTCGTCTCTCAAAACGCAAACAGATCCACTTGGGCTTCGCCGTAGTTCTCCCATAATAGCTTCACCACCTCGGGGTGAAGACTCCATTCCCTAGGCCTCGGCCCCTGCCTCGACAGGATGTCCGCTCCCACATTCAGGTACCCTGGGATGTAAACTGCTCTGAGGGAGAGTAGTTTCACTTGAGACCACAGGAGGATCTGATTCGCCAACTTGTAAAGTGGGCATGATCTCAGACCCCCCTGATGATTTATATAAGAGATCACAGCTGTGTTGTCTGATCGAACTAACACATGATGATCCCTGAGGTCTGGAAGGAAGTATTTCAGAGCTACAAATACCGGCATTATCTCCAGGCAATTTACGTGCCATGAAAGATGATGGTCCTGCCACAGACCCTGAGTTGAGCAACCACTCATGATCCCCACCCCCCCCCCCCCCCCCCCCCCCCCCCAGTCCTCGGATCTGATCTGTGACACGACGTGTTTACTGTCAGCATTTTGAACCTGAGTTTTGCTACTGTTTTGTTCAGCTGGCAAAGATCTAAAATTGGACGCAACCCTCCGTCTTTCTTTGGCATAATGAAATAGCGGCTGTAAAACCCTGACTCCCTGCTGGGAGGAGGAACCCTTTCTATAGCCTCTTTTCGCAAGAGAGTCTCTACTTCTTGTGCCATCACCAGAGCCTGCTCGGGGCCCACCACCGTGGGCTGCTCCCGCCCAGCAGCTGAAGGGACTTGGGCACGGCAAAGAAAAAACTGCTGCATCACATTAGCTTGCTTCATCGCTTCCTGAAACCTTTCTGTGACGGTGTTGATGGCGTCACCGAACAGGCCAGAAGGACTCAGTGGGGCATCCAACAGGAAGGACTTATCTCTGTCCTTAATATCAGACAGATTTAGCCATACCTGAATACTACAGTTAGATCTAACTTTATTTGTAACTGTACTATAGTATTTATTAATGTTTTAATGTGTGTATTCTTTTTTTTACTGTCTGCTTGCTTCTCTTTAATAATGTTTTAGTTTGGCTAATAGTTTTTGCTGTGGTATCGAAGTACTTAAAGTATACTTTAAGTAATAAATGGAATGCAAAGTTACATTTGTCTCAAAACCCCTATTTTTATTTCATTTGCTGATCTGGAAAATGAGCCGTAAGTTACTCAGTAACTGTGATATGATTCAAATCGTAAGTTTTGAGATTCATTGCAATATAACAGCAAATACTAGTCCATGCATAAAAATGGGTGTTGGCCGACTGACCAATGAACTAATATCTTTGAAATGCGTTGAGGAACTGAAAATTCTTTTGACAACTTGATGGTGCTTGGACCCCTGAAAATAACAAGTGATGTGTTCATACCAAACACAGACTGGAGGTGCCTTTGCCATGGAGTGCATTTTCTGCAGCAATGCTCAGTGATCCTGCGGTAATGTACTGAGAAGAGAGAGAAAGGAAGCTTCAGTTAGAAAATTTACAGTATAAAAGACAGAACTGTACTTAATTGTATAATGTTTGCTCACGATCAGAGATCCCCAGAAAGGAATACCACTGAAGACAAAGATGGATTCTGCATGGACTGTAGACACAATGCCAAACAGGAAAATCAGCAGGCCGATCATTATCTGGACAATCTGAGTAAGACCAGAAAATATATATATATAAATATATTGCAGGGATCATAATTAATCACAGTTGTCAGCTGAGCAGCATTGTCAGGTCTGCACAACAAAACCTGCCCATCTTAACAGTTAATGTTTCTACTACTGCTTTTTTGGATTTGTTCCTGTACACTTCCTCCTTCACACTGACAGACGCATATGATAGTCAGTTATTGAATGATTTCTCACTCCAAGTGCTTTTGGTTGTCCTTTCAGAAATGCCTTAAGTCCTTGAGGAAGTGAAGCTGTCTGTGGTACATGAACAGTCACTGGAGCATTTGTCCCTCTTTCAGCTGGTGCCGTTTGTTCTGGTTGCTGAAACTGGATGATCACCGTCCCAGAGTTTGTGGGTATGATGGTACTGGACATTCTTGTTTCTGAATCTGAGGTTGACCTGTATGAAATCACAGTTAATCAAGACATGTAAAAACCATGTAAAGAATAAGAACATAAAAAAGATTTTCATAAATATTCTTACCAGGGTATTTATTAAAATACTTTATGTTAACATACATTATTGTAATAAACATTCTGTGGTCTTTGTATGTCACAGAATTATTGGTAACTAGAATAACTTTTTACAGATATTACATTACAAACAATTCTTGTTTAAACTGATCTACAGCATTTAACAATTGCATTTACAAAGTGCCCAACTGCTAAAAATCCATGCATTACTAAATAAACGAATAAACTACTCATTAATAAAATATGCAGACATAATGTAAAGATAGTAATTTGTGTGAAGGTAATCAAATGAGATCTATTCTGTTTTACCAGAAAAATGTTGTTTTTCAGTTGTTTTTTCAAGTTTTGCTGTGTGTTCTTATAGTTCCTCCTCTGGGATAACACATCCTGTGTTATGAAACTGTTTCCCAGAATTTAAGATATGTGGGTGGAGCTCAGATGGTTATGAGGGGCTGCACAACTGCCCACTGTTTCCAGGGAATAAAGCCTGAAACTACACTGTAATATATATTCCCATTCATAATAAATAAGATTAAATTAAATCTTACTTAATTTGGCTTGGTTGTATTTGATATAACCTGCATGCTGGTTTGGAAACAGTATTGTAAATATTGTCCAAAAAATGTGACAATGATCAGCACACCCATAACATTTGTTGTTTCTACATTCTTCATTTCACTCAAACAACCTCATTTAAAGTTGAAGATAGAAAAGAGTTTTTGAAGCTTTTCTGTTATGGTTAGTTTCAATGGTAGATATTGAAAATGGTAGAATGGTAGAAAATGATAGAAATTCTTGTAAGACTACTGAGAAAAGTCTTTTTGGTAAGATGACTTACATTTGTATAATTTGAAGGGAAAAAAAGAGCAGCTAACATCAGTGTCCTTCTTAAATTTACTAAGAAAATGTTTAACAGGGTAAAATTTCTGTGTTTTGCTTAAAGAAGTTAATCTTTCCTTATTTGTAATGAAAAACTCATAATGTAAGTAACACTTTCCCAAACAGAGTCATTAACAAATTTGGCTCAGTAATCAGTAGTGCAAGACTTACCTCTAGTATGCTGTTAATGAAGTGAGGAAGCTGGATCTATATGCTGATTAAAAGCTGTTCAATAATCCATGAGAAGAAACAGCACGAAGTCCAAGAAAACAAGCAACAGCCAACGCAAGACAATGCCCAACACAAGACTAAAAATACATGACCACTAGAGGGAAAACAGGGAGCACTTGTTCAAAATTAGGGTGGGGAAACAGCAGAAGAACTACAAAGACCAAGTGCAAGACTACAAAAAGGACAGGAAATCATGAACAATACAAAATACTACATAAAAGACATTGGTGCATTACATTAGTGCAACACATACTTCTCAAACTCATAATAAAATAATTCTGATATCTGAGAAACCCAAGCCAGAAACAGGTTTTCACTCAGCTGGTGTTTCTTGACTGAACGGCAGTGGTAACGCGAGCTGATGAGCAGGTGATTCAATGATAAGAGCACAGGTAACACTTAAGCGAGTGTTGTTCTTCTCTTGCAGGTAGGATCATGCGACACACAGGCTGATTGCTGGTCACAGGAATAACAGTGCGTAGAAGATGACAAAGGTAAGTCTGCATTCAGGTAGGTAGTCGGGCAAGTACACTCTCAAATAGAGATGCGAGTGTGGATGCTTAGTAGTTGTAGGGAGCTTGATGGACCTGTGACAGGTGCAGCTGGTTAGTTTTTAGTTAAAGATTTTAGTTAGATAAAATACAACTGTGGAGGAAAACTGTTCTTGTAGATCGGCTTTCAAAACAATAAAGCATGTGCAGGAAAAGTATATACTTTCACTGGCAATTTGTCTGGTAAATTCCACAAAGTAGGTATTTTCAAACTGTTATTGGATGTCAAATTGAATATGGAAAATGCTCCACCCTCTGTGGTGTTGTGAGGGGAACCTGAGAGAGGGTTCGCTTCTGGTTCAAGTGCGGTTCTCTAATCTTTGAATTCAGTTTTGGGTGGTTTCTAGAGTTCATGCCGTTGTCCGGCGCAGAATCTGCTTGTTTCTATTTTTGACTACCCTCAATTAACATTCACCATTTATCACTGGAAAATAACAGATACTGAGATCAAGAAAGGATAAAAAAGAAATAAAACTTTATCAGGATAGACTGGTGTGGCGAGGGAGGCGTGGTACAGCGAGGTCTGCAACTGGAGAGAGTGGCAGGAGACGCGTGGTGAGTGAGTGGGTTGAATGCAAATCACGAACACCTGTTTCTCATTCCAGTAATTGGCATGGAGACAGGATAAAATGCCAGGAGAAGCAGGAGTGGGTGAGAGAGAGGGACTGCTGACTGGGAATGCTGAAGCTGGTTGGGAGACCAATACTGGAGTGAAGCTCGTCTGTAGATGTGGATTGTGTGTTGTGCGTTGCACAGACTTTTGTTTGTTCATTTTTCCTTATTGAAATAAAAACTCAGTCAGCAGTCAAAGCCGATCCCTGTCCTCTTCCTTCCCTGACGAACGTGAACTTTATTACAACTGGTGTTTGTGATACTCTTATCTCTGATTTTGTTTTTCAATCCCAGAACAGGAAGCCTGCTGAAGGAGACACAAAGGACTGAGACTTTGAGGAATAATTTTAATAATTATAATAAAAGTTTTAAAAATTGCTTTTTTTTATCAGTCGTATTCATTAAAGTAAAAAAGAGAGAGTTACACTGATGATTAGGCAGCATCGTTGATGTAAAGTAAATTGTGAACTAGTAATTGTAATAATTGGTTACACATAAGTGGCTAAGAAATCTGTATTTACTATTTGATCCAGTGATTACATTCATGTTCTCTTTTTAGTGAAAGGAAAACAGAGATCAGAGGTGTGAAGAAAACCTGAACACCATACTTAAGTAAAAGTACAGATATCTAACAGTGAAAATGACTCCATTACAAGTTACAAGTAACCAATTCAAATACAATTTGAGTAAAAATCTTACCACCGTTTTCACAGACAAGGCTTAAAGGATTAGTTCACTTTCAAATATAAATATCCTGATCATTTACTCACCCACATGTCATCCAAGATCAGGGCTTAAAAACGGGGAAAAAAAATTCAATCGTTCCACTCCGAGCAGAATCAGTATTTTAACGTTTCTGTTCCAGTGTTCCTTCGTATTATAAACGTTCCGAAAATGGTTTGATTAGAAAAAATATCGGTTAATTACGGTATTTTTTAATTTTGCATGTAGCCTACTTTGCATGTATTTTTTCAAGATATTTTAATGTTTGCTGCATGGTTAAAAATACCGACGGTATTCCTGAGAAGAAAAAAGATAAGTGGCATAGGCAAATACGTCACATTTTATTATTCCATTCAGAAATAATAAAGTTATCGGTAAATAAAGTAAAATGTTTACAAATAGCCTAGCCTGCATAGCTTTGTTTATAATGTTTATAAACATAAATTATGAACAAAACTCTAGGCCTAGCCTATATTAATTTACCTATCCACTTAGCCTGTACTCCATAACAAAACCTCTAAAATTAACAGCTGGACTATTCAGGCTATATAAACGTCAAGCCAAAACAATTAAAAAAAAAAAAATCTTTTCTTTTTAACGCCATTCCAGCTTCTGCTATATTCAAGGCGAGAAACAGGTTTATTTATTGGAAATAAAACTAAATAAGATGCAAAACAAATTAATTTAAAGTGAATCTGTAGCCTACCTTTCTCATTCGGCACGAATCCAACTGTTTTCATTTTCGAGACTAATGAATGCTAAACTATTATTTATTATATGAGCTTTTATTTCACTCGCATTATCGATGTAAAACATCATCCTTCACATATAACCTCACAGTCAGGCAGTGGTCACGGGTGGTAAACGTTAGATTGTATTACAGAATTGAATTGAGCAGTGTAACATTTGATTGATTGTATTTTATTTTAATATTTAACAGCTGCGATATCAAGAAGCCTAAGCAATGCAAGAATTTGTGTCCATGCACGAAGCGCCGGCATGACCACTGGATTTGTTTTCCTTCTATAAGACAGTAAACTGTCTCCGTAATTTATGGTCATACAGGTAAAAGCAAGACATCATTCATACATTTACAAAAGACACTCAAATAACGAAAACAAGCAGGATGTCTGTGTCCTTTTCTAGATCTTTGGAGTGCGCCACAAATAACCACTTTCATATTGTTAATCTGTAGACCTATTTTTTTTAGCCTATAGGCCGAAATATTCCCTTTCATTTTATGTGTTATGTAGGTAGGCCTAGTTTTCTCCGTTCATAGAAGCGCTGCAGATGCGTGATGTGATGTTGAAAATTGTACTATCCTGCAATTTTCACTGGTTTGAAACGCACAACAAACTGCATATTACTTGACATTCATTTTCACTTAAATGTAGGCCTAATACTTGACGGATGGTGACATATATCATCGGAAAAACTAATACCAGGGCATTGCCATTGTGACTTACCTAACCTATGATGACTTGACGCGCATTTCACTCACGTTGGATGCGTCAGCATCACATTTGCATAGGCTGTACTATTTGAATTCGTGATTGGTTGACTGCCAAATCAAAATATTAAACGGAACGATAAAATAACGTTATTAACCGGTTAATGGCCATTTCAAATGACCGTTTCTGTTCAGAACGATTAAATTTGATTTCGTTTCCGTTTCTGGTTACGTTTTGGTCAAAATTTCGTTTGTTTCTGGTTTTCGCTTTCGTTCCTTGAACCGGTTCAGAGCCCTATCCAAGATGTCCATGTCCTTCTTTCTTCAGTCGAAAAGAAATGAAGGTTTTTGACAGCCTTTGAACTAAATTGTCATTTACAATATGCTAGTGCAAGTGTATAACAATTAGTTCAAACTTTGACCTGTGGAGGGCAGTAATACACTTAGCAGCGTCTACACTGCTGGAATTGTAATAGAGAAGAAGAGAGCTAGTTCTTTTAGTTTTTATTTTTTTTATTTTTAGAAAATGGCCAATGCTTTCTCTAGATAAGACTCTTATTCCTCGTTTAAAGCTATTTGAAGCTGCACTGAAACTAATTTTGACCTTCAACCGTTTGAGGCCAGTGAAGTCCACTAAGGAGAAAAATCCTGGAATGTTTTCATGAAAAACCTTAATTTCTTTTCGACTGAAGAAAGAAAGACATGAACATCTTAGATGACCTGGGGGTGAGTACATTTTTATTTGAAAGTGAACTAATCCTTTAAGCTAGTCATAGACTAAATTTTTTTTTTAGTTTATAAAAGTACTTAAATTCCCTAATCGAACTAAGGCCTCTGAGATCTGATTTTAACAGTACTAAAGTATTTTACTCATACTGAATGTAGGCTCAAAGATGCACTTGTCCTCAACACCTTAGAGACATGCCAGTGAAAATAAGAAACAGTTAATTTGTAAAATGAGATATCATGTTTATTTTCTCGTCAAAATAAAACTGAACACCTCAATATTGCAATAAATCAAAAATGTCTCTTCAATATAATGGATAAATAAAATAAAGTAAAATTAATTAGTCAAAGCCTGCACTGGATGTGCCGGTTTCTGCCTCATCATCGGCTGCAGTCATGACCTCCTCTCTTAAACACCTGCGATTCATCAACTACCTGCTAATGCTCTCGCATTCACCTAAAGTAACTTTGTTGACAAGTAAAGGCAAAACGTACAAGATATAGTACTGTACCTTCAATGCCCTGTAGATGGCGATATCGCTTCTTTATAGCAGAAACAAACTGCTGCAGAAAAAGTTAGGTGCCATGCAAAATATGTGTAACTGCATTACTCAAATGTATTGAGGTAAAATGTACATTTGCTTGTTCAAAAATGTAGTCAAGTAGAGAATAAAAGTTGCAAAATATCTTTGATACTCTGTAAAACTACAAAGAAGCCAAAAAGAAATACTTTACTCCACTGACAGAGATAAATCAGGACAGTAAGTCACTGTAAAAGCATAAAACCCAACGGCAGGACCACAGTTCTGTCTCACTTTTTAAGGTTCATATTTAGGAGCTGTTTCACTGTATTGTGGGGGATTTACTGCAGGATGGTGAGGCATGGAAGAGTCGCTGACCAGAGGAACCTGCAAGAAAAACAAGTGTGCATTTAGCTTCAATGGTTATTTATTGATAATACTAATCTTGAACATAGTATATATAAATATATATATATAAACACAATTTTTTATCCATTTTACACAAAGTCCAATTAGTCTGGGGCTACAAGCTTCTCTTACCTCTGACTGGTTAAGATTATGTGTCTGATAGGACTGTGGAATTACAACTTGGTGAACATTCAGCACCTTTGGAGAAATGCACATGTAGTGTTTTATACCTTCTTACTGTGATATAAATTAAATAACATTGGCAGTTCCAGTATTACAGGTTTATAGACAGAACTGTATTTCAAACGGAAATGGAAAAAGGGAAAGACAAAAATCCTGCTGAAATGTTTTGGTGTGGAAGCCTTTGTGCAGATTATTGAAACTGAAAAACTACCCATCTTTCTGTTTATCTGCAATGTCCTAGCAACCACCCAGAACACCCTAGCAACTGCCTAGCAACCATAGTGGCCACTCATCTTCTTGACCTGAACACATGACTCACCTGAGGAGAACAGCAGGCGTTGGCTTTACAGGCAAATGCTGACAGACAGATGGAGATGATGAACTCAAGGACAGTGAATATCAAAGACACTCCACTGATCCCCCGGAAGAGGGTCTGAAACAAACCGCTCATCATTAGCACAAATATTGATCAAATAAACGATAGTTACTCACACTGGTACACTGACTGAAAGTGCAGAATGTACAATCCTTGAGGTTCATTTGATAATATAACAAACTAGAATGAGTTTACAATTAATGTATAACGTCAATGCCTTCTTGCATTGTAAAAGATCAGTAATAGTAGGAGGTCTATTAGATTATTCTATTAAAAGCCAGTAAAAAAAAAAGCACAGATTACAGCTGGACTTTAACAACTTTCCTGACAACACAGTGATCTTATAGTAATTACTAAATAGATGTGACTAGAAAACTTAACATACCGTATATTTGTCATCCGAATAAGAACAGTTGTCATCGGAAAAAGAACAGTCATAGCAGTAAGAGTTCATTGGTCCTATAAACAAATCCATTGAAAGAATAATAATGGAAATGCCTGCAGTTATAGCACTTATGATGCTCATTCCAAGTGAACCTTTCACCTATGGGCAGAAAACAGTAACAAAAAACAAGTTAATAAGTTTGCAAACACTTTACCCAATGTGTTAAAGCAGATCATGAAATTATATATATGAGCACTATAAAAATAAATAATAAAGTCACAAGTGGCAATAATCAGGGTCCAAATTTAAATGACTTGTGAGGACAATACATATATTCAATGACAATATCGCTCTTCAAATATAATAAAAGTCTTAAAATTTCAAATAAAATACAGGTGTCTCTGTATGGAACTATTCTTCAATGTACTATTTTACAACAGACAAATAATATTGTCTCCTCATTTTAATTGGATAGAAATACATTCATTCTTGACTGGCACCTTGACATGTTTTCTGTATCATGTGAAAATCAATGTAATTTGGAGATCACTGATTTCTTTGCAATCTGATTAGACTTAAGCTTTATGAAAATATAATTATTTTAATTCTAAATCCTTCAAATTAACCATTTATACAGATTTTATCTTGTGCCTCCCTCTTGTGGACTACATTAGCATTACAGCCTGTGATTCCCATTTATATAAATGGCTAAATTTTAAAACTTGCTGTCAGCACCCCTGACATTCAGAAATTAATACAATTTTGCATGTTTACTCAGAATGTCTTGTTGTCCATGTGTACCAAGTTTTGTGATGTTTGGGATTTGTGTTTAGAAAAAACAGGCAATTAGCCATTATGCGCCACACTCAGAAACATATCGGCCAGTATCTCCCCAACGATAAAACAAATCAAAATTCTTTTGAGAACTTTTTAACACTAGGGTCTGGGGATGATGTATGCAAAGTTTAGTGTGAACTGAATGTATGACGATTAGAATCGTCACTAAAGATTAGATACTGTAACGGATGGGGCAGGACAACAAAGTTGATGATCCATGTGCAGGCTTTATTAAAATGAGCGTAGTCGTACAGGCAGAGGTCAAACACCAGCAAACAGACACAAGAAGGCAAGGCTAAAGAGTAATCCAAACACAGGCTAAGGTCAAGGCAGGCAGCAAACAATCATGAAACAAAGAAACAGTCCAGGGTCAAAAACACTGGCAAGGAACAAGGAGACAATGTCAAAAACAAGTGGGGGATGGGTGAAAAGAAATCTATTGGCTTTAGTTTTGTTTAATTGACGCTTTTTCCACACACAACAAATTAACAATTCAGATAGTTATTGTTTACAGCAAGGTTCAAAATGAGCAAACGCTCTCTAAAACAGCTAAACTTAACTGAGACATTTGCCAAAAGGCCTAAACCTAATGAGGCAAATATTGCTCCTCCGCTCGGAGTCGAGACCGCAGTCTCATCGGCAACTGAGCCTGGGCAACTCCAAACCAAGCCCCACTCTCTTTCATCGGATGATGAAGATCCAGCTGCCAGCTGCTCAGCCTCCTCCAACAGCAACCTTCAGTTATTCCTCCCAGCCCACAGGTACCTGCTGCTAGCTGCCCGGTTACGATAACTGACATAGCAGATATCGGAACATTTAAAGTGGAAGAGCTTAAATTGGCCACTGATTCCGTTAAACTCAGTGCACTGCAGAGTAGATTCAGACCACCCAGAGACTGGGTCACTCTGTCAAGATCCATTTTTGGGAAAAAAGAAAAATCCCTGATGAGTTTTTCTTTGTATCCAACATTGAGGTGCAGCATATCACAGGATGGCCTGTTCTGTGTGGCCTGCATACTTTTCTCCTCTGGCGAGATGACTCTCAGGACAAAGCCATTCAGTGACTGGAGTAACGTAAAAAAAAATCGTCATGAAGCATCCACTCAAGCACATCAGGTTGCTCAGTTATGTGCTGCAAATTTTCTACATGTGTGTACAGGAAAAAAGCAGTCAATTTGTGCAGTGTTAGATCGTTTCCACCAAGACACAACAGAACGCAACAAATATGGTGTCAAAATAATTGATTTAAATGCTGTTTGCGGACAGCAAAATGTACCTCTTAGAGGTCACACAGATGAACGCAGCAATTTCTGTGCGTTTCTTAACTTTCGTGCAGATGGTGATGCAACCTTAAAACAGTATTTGCAGCTTGCACCTTCAAACGCAAATTACTGTGGGCATCAAATACAAAACGAAATAATTGAGTTGTGTGGGAAACAAGATTCAGAACACAATTCTTGAGAAATGCAAATGAGCCCAGTGGTTCTCTCTGCTGTTGGCTGACATCAGCAATTCAGAACAAATCTCGTTAATAGTCCGCTTTGTGGATCGTGACTCTGGCAACTTTTCCGTTCAAGAGGACTTTTTGTGCTTTGTTTCCACTGCTGATACCACCGGCGAGACACTTACAAAAACATTGCTGGAAAAGCTAGACGAATTTAAATTACAACCTAGCAATATGGTGGGACAGGGGTATGATGGGGCTGGGAACATAAGTGGCAAGGTGCGAGGTGTTCAAGCCCAAATTAAACAGCTGTATCCGGCTGCCACCTATGTGCATTGCAGAAATCATGCACTTAATTTGGCAATAGTGCACTCAACACGCATCCCCTTGGTTCGAAATGCCTTGAATGCTGTACAAGACATTGTGTCTTTCATAACAGCTTCACCAAAACGACTGCAAACCTTTTTAGGTGAAAGCAGCACGAATCCGTGTTTACAAAAGTTTTCGGACACACGCTGGTCTTAACATGATGTGTGCATCAGCACGAGAACATCTATGTAACAATGGATCACCTGAAGACTGAGGGGGACCCCAGGAGCTGCAATACAGAGATGTCTCTTAGCAGATTCATTTCATTATCAGCATTATTGTGATTCAGGGTTTATTACAATATCTAATGTTTCTTAGCAACAGTTTGCAAAATGGGGGGGTGCTAGTTCTGTGCGTATCTTGACATAAAATCCTGCAGGCGGCCCTGATTAACATTTCCTAATTCAGGAGGACTTGATGCTCTGGATTTAAGGTACACTACAAGTTGGTTTGGCTCTTCGGAGTGAAGCTGCTAATTCTGTTATTTTGTGGCCACAACGCACGCGAGCAACGGTACTCGCCCTAAGAGCTCAGGTACGTCACATCTGGGAGGAAAGAGAGCACTACATTTATCAATGTGTGTATTCTTTTTTTTACTGTCTGCTTGCTTCTCTTTAATAATGTTTTAGTTTGGCTAATAGTTTTTGCTGTGGTATCGAAGTATTTAAAGTATACTTTAAGTAATAAATGAAATGCAAAGTTACATTTGTCTCAAAACCCCTATTTTTATTTTATTTGCTGATCTGAAAAATGAGCCGTAAGTTACCTGTGATATGATTCGAATCGTGAGTTTAGAGATTCATTGCACTATAACAGCAAATACTAGTCCATGCATAAAAATGGGTGTTGGCCGACTGACCAATGAACTAATATCTTTGAAATGCGTTGAGGAACTGAAAATTCTTTTGTCAACTTGATGGTGCTTGGACCCCTGAAAATAACAAGTGATGTGTTCATACCAAACACAGACTGGAGGTGCCTTTGCCATGGAGTGCATTTTCTGCAGCAATGCTCAGTGATCCTGCGGTAATGTACTGAGAAGAGAGAAAGGAAGCTTCAGTTAGAAAATTTACGTTATAAAAGACAGAACTGTACTTAATTGTATAATGTTTGCTCACGATCAGAGATCCCCAGAAAGGAATACCACTGAAGACAAAGATGGATTCTGCATGGACTGTAGACACAATGCCAAACAGGAAAATCAGCAGGCCGATCATTATCTGGACAATCTGAGTAAGACCAGAAAATATATATATATATATATATATTGCAGGGATCATAATTAATCACAGTTGTCAGCTGAGCAGCATTGTCAAGTCTGCACAACAAAACCTGCCCATCTTAACAGTTAATGTTTCTACTACTGCTTTTTTGGATTTGTTCCTCCTTCACACTGACAGACGCATATGATAATCAGTTATTGAATGATTTCTCACTCCAAGTGCTTTTGGTTTTCCTTTCAGAAATGCCTTAAGTCCTTGAGGAAGTGAAGCTGCCTGTGGTACATGAACAGTCACTGGAGCATTTGTCCCTCTTTCAGCTGGTGCCGTTTGTTCTGGTTGCTGAAACTGGATGATCACCGTCCCAGAGTTTGTGGGTATGACGGTACTGGACATTCTTGTTTCTGAATCTGAGGTTGACCTGTACGAAATCACAGTTAATGAAGACATGAAAAAGCATGTAAAGAATAAGAACATAAAATAGATTTTCATAAACATTCTTACCAGGGTATTTATTAAAATACTTTATGTTAACATACATTATTGTAATAAACAATCTGTGGTCTTCATATTCTGTCATAGAATTATTGGTAACTAGAATAACTTTTTACAGATATTACATTACAAACAATTCTTGTTTAAACTGATCTACAGCATTTAACAATTGCATTTACAAAGTGCCCAACTGCTAAAAATCCATGCATTACTAAATAAACGAATAAACTACTCATTAATAAAAATTTGCAGACATAATGTAAAGATAGTAATTTGTGTGAAGATAATCAAATGAGATCTATTCTGTTTTACCAGAAAAAATGTTGTTTTTCAGTTGTTTTTTCAAGTTTTGCTGTGTGTTCTTATAGTTCCTCCTCTGGGATAACACATCCTGTGTTATGAAACTGTTTCCCAGAATTTAAGATATGTGGGTGGAGCTCAGATGGTTATGAGGGGCTGCACAACTGCCCACTGTTTCCAGGGAATAAAGCCTGAAACTCCACTGTAATATATATTCCCATTCATAATAAATAAGATTAAATTAAATCTTACTTAATTTGGCTTGGTTGTATTTGATATAACCTGCATGCTGGCTTGGAAACAGGCTTGTAAATATTGTCCAAAAAATGTGACAATGATCAGCACACCCATAACATTTGTTGTTTCTACATTCTTCATTTCACTCAAACAACCTCATTTAAAGTTGAAGATAGAAAAGAGTTTTTGAAGCTTTTCTGTTATGGTTAGTTTCAATGGTAGATATTGAAAATGGTAGAATGGTAGAAAATGATAGAAATTCTTGTAAGACTACTGAGAAAAGTCTTTTTGGTAAGATGACTTACATTTGTATAATTTGAAGGGAAAAAAAGAGCAGCTAACATCAGTGTCCTTCTTAAATTTACTAAGAAAATGTTTAACAGGGTAAAATTTCTGTGTTTTGCTTAAAGAAGTTAATCTTTCCTTATTTGTAATGAAAAACTCATAATGTAAGTAACACTTTCCCAAACAGAGTCATTAACAAATTTGGCTCAGTAATCAGTAGTGCAAGACTTACCTCTAGTATACTGTTAAAAATGAAGTGAGGAAGCTGGATCTATATGCTGATTAAAAGCTGTTCAATAATCCATGAGAAGAAACAGCAGGAAGTCCAAGAATACAAGCAACAGCCAACGCAAGACAATGCCCAACACAAGACTAAAAATACATGACCACTAGAGGGAAAACAGGGAGCACTTGTTCAAAATTAGGGTGGGGAAACAGCAGAAGAACTACAAAGACCAAGTGCAAGACTACAAAAGGACAGGAAATTTTTTAACAATACAAAATACTAAATAAAAGACATAACATTAGTGCAATACAGACTCTTTAACCCTCAGGGGTCTGAGGATTTTTGGGGCCCTGGAGAAGATTTGACATGCCCTGACATTTGTGCTTTTTTCAGTTGTTCATAAACATATTAATGACACAAGTGTCATTACACTGTATTCAGCACAAACTAGGCTACCATAATATGTGAGCAACATATATGTACATGTTTGTGTTTTTGAAGGAATAACGTTTATGCGTGGTTATTGAAAAAACAAAAAAATTAAGTCACTGAAATCAGGCCTAAAAATATATATTAAATCTGTGTTCACAAGACTTCTGGGTATTGGAGGTTGTAGACTAGAGTTTTTGCTTCAAAATTTTGTAAAAATTATACTTATACAATCTTTGAAATAACAGGTAAAATACTAATAGGCCTATAATTAGAAGGGTCTATTTTATCGCCAGATTTATAGATGGGAGTTACTTTTGCCACCTTCCATTTCAGTGGAACAACTGCCTGTGATATTGATAAATTAATTAAATGAGTAACAGGGCACAAAAGACAGGCTTTAAAACGCTTCAAAAAGTTAGTATCAAAACCAAATTCATCCCTTGCCTTCCCAGCCAGCAATGACATGTGGGGCCCAGATGAGGGCTTCATGGGCGGCAAATGTGGGCCCCATTATGGGCTTGCACCCGGTATCCACATTGGGGCAAGCCGTGGAAGCCCAGACGTACTAAAAGTGGGACCTGTAAGGGTACTGCATGGGTCCTAACTGGGCAATTCATGCCAAACCCATTTGGGCCCCACCTGCCCAAAGGGGTTTAAAGTGGGCTTACACCCGGGATCCACATGGGGGCCAGCCATGGATGCCCAGATGGGTTTTAAGTGGGATCTGTAAGGGTCTTGTGTGGGTCCTAACTGGGCAATTCATGCCAAACCCATTTGGGGCCCACCAGTCTGAAGGGGTTTAAAGTGGGCTTGCACCCGGGATACACATGGGGACCAGCCGTGGATGCCCAGATGGGTTTTAAGTGGAATCTGTAAGGGTCTTATGTGGGTCTTAACCGGGCAATTTGTGTCAGACCCATTTGGGCCCCATCTGCCTAAAGGGGCTTAAAGTGGTTTTGCACCCGGGATCCACATGGGGGCCAGCCATGGATGCCCAGGTGGGTTTTAAGTGGGATCTGTAAGGGTCTTATGTGGGTCTTAACCGGGCAATTTGTGTCAGACCCATTTGGGCCCCACCTGCCTAAAGGGGTTTAAAGTGGGTTTCACCAGGATTCAACCGTGAATGCCCATATGGGCTTAAAGTGGACTCTGTATGGATCTTATGTTGGTCCTAACTGGGCAATTCATGCAAGGTAAGCCCAACCATTCATTTAAGGGAACAATCTAAGAAAAATTAAAAATGAAGAATGAATGTAAGTACAAGATAAATACAAGACACTTGATGCTTTGAACTGCAAGAAATATATTAAATTGAACAACAAAAATTATCTTTAAAAAACAATGTCACAACATTGACGGTAAACTAAAAAATATATTTTAAAAAAATCTCTGAAAAAAAACCCTCCAAAAATACAATACAAAATACACTCATTATATAAAACATTGAACAACAAACATAATCTTTAACAATTAAAATTTTACAACGTACCGGTAAATAAATAAAAAATATATATTTTTTTTTAAAAAATGTCTGAAAAAAAGAAAACAAAACATCTCTCCAAAAAATACATCCAAAACAGTCATGGCGTTTGTGTTGTCAATGTTCTTTTTTACCCATAGATATATGAGCAATATCACACTCGTAGCCGTGCGATATGGCTGTATATCAGCACGCTGTGATTCGTCCGTAGGTAATCACTACGTGCTGATATACAGCCATATCGCACGGCTACGAGTGTGATATTGCGTTTATACAACAGTTCGACGGCACGACTTCGGTAAAGTTGGTTTTATATTCGCACATTCGGACTTATGATAAATTCAAACTTTCCAATAAATGTGCAATAAATTAACCCATACGGTAAAATTTTTTATTTTCAAATATATTTTTAAATATATTTCAAAATATACAAAAAATGGCCAAAAAATATATTCGCTATAAATATATTTTCACATATAAATATATTTTCCTAAAATGTATTTTTTGGCCATGTTTTGTATATTTTTTTTAAAATATATTTTCAAAATATATTTTACAAGAGCATTTAAAAATATATTTTGCCCTACATATATTTCAACCCAAGAAAATACATTCACATGTCACATTTGAAAAATTTTTTCTTTGTTGTCTATAACACGTGAACATTTGAATAAAAATCAGCAAGGAACATACTTTACAATGTTCAAAAAATTACAATATTCAAACAAATAAATCTCTTCTTGACTGTGAGACAAAAATCAGTTATTTTTTTAACTTAATGTTTCTAGTAAATTTTCCTTTCACTAAGTATTAACTTACCGTATATATGGCTGCCATGGTTTCCTCATCAAAGGCACTTCTTCTCTGTCTCTACCACTGTACTCATACAAAAGACAAAACACAATTACTGAACATCAGTACAGGTACAGAGGGCATGCACTTTGTCCTCTAACTAGTTTTGGATTTCCTGATATTTTTGTTTACACTGGAACTAAAACAATTACAGGTATACTGGATTTTAAAGATATTTAATGGGCATATTTTTAGACAGTACAGTAAAGAAACTGATGATTGAGGAGAGGTCGAATTAGCCTTTCTTTACACTTCTGCATTGCATTTTCACTTTTACAAATGAAGGGATAGTGGAATATCACAAAGTCACTCAGTTAAGCTAACTTAACAAAGGGATACTTACCCTCATGCTGTTCCAGTTGATTATGACATTCTCTTTTTCTGTGGAATACAAACAGAGATATTTAGAAAAATAATCCATCTCTGTGTGTTCACGCAAGAAGGTCAAAAACCAAAGTGAACATGATGGTAATCCACATGACCTCAGTTGATTAATCAACTTCTTCTGAAGTGAAACAATAGGTGTGTTTTTTGAAAATACTGTTATGTTAAATTTGTTACATTACAGATTTGCCAACTGTCCAATATGGGCTCAAAGTCAACATGTTGTAATTTGCGATGTGTTTTAAAGCTTGAGGAATCATTTGGATGTACAGACTTTAAAATATTAGAATTTTTCTAACACACACCTAGTGTTTCACTTCAACTAGGGTCATGTTGACTATTTCATGTTTTTTACTGTGAAGCTGTTTTGTATAAAGTGCCACAGAAATGAAGATGACTTGACTATGAACATTATCCTGTACCTGTGACTTGTGGTTCTCCAGCACAATCGTTGGGCTGGTGGGGCGGACAGCAAGTGGACAAGCGTCTTGACAGATGGGTTTTGACCCGCACCTGTTCCAGACAGAAACAGATATTAACACAAGTGCAGAGAACATATCAATTCATAAATTACACAAATAAAATAATATAATTTGCTTAACAGTGCTTAATTTAAAAAAAAAAATCTACTTCTTAAAGTGTCTCATCATTCTCACATTGTTGCTGTTGCACAAACCGTCTCTGCTTCTGCTACTGAAAATAAAAAGTAGATTTTTTTTCAGTAATGAATGACACATGTAAACCTGTAAGTCGTGACAAATAAGCATCTTCTGTTACAAGCAACTTACTGAATCACTGGCTCAACTGGATATTCGAAAACAGCTTCATTCAGCAGAAAGTGAATAAAAATTATATTATAGTAAGGCTTTATTAATAATGATAATAATAATAGTAGAAAAATTGAGCGTATGAAATGCCATTAATGCCAAACCAGCATATGCCTGAACTTTAATAACGTGAAAATAACGTGTGCCTAATTAACAAGTTTAGTAAAACATTAAATTTAGCCAAAAAAAAAAAAAAAAGACTTACGTTACAGGCCACTATCAGTGACAGGAGCATCATAGATCGACAACAGCAGGCAGCACCGTCTCCCAAACACTCTACAGCTGAAATTTAAAAAGAAAATATTAAACGTTAGTTTTCACTAGTGTCCAAATTAAAAACAACTAACTTTAAAACGGAAATCTGAAAATATCAAATGCGTCTCATGTGAGCAGATAAACAAACGGGGCATTAATTTGACAAATAAAGTAAAAAAAAAAACCCTTGACAATAAAACATTATACATTCAAAGTAGCAATGAACATTACATATGTGAAAAATGACGACTAAAAATAAAGTTATAACGTTAGCTCTTACCTTTTACTCCGAGAACTCCCGGTTGACTGACGACCGTTACAGTTCAAAATGACGCGCATGCGCAGTACTCCAAAAGTCTGTGAGCGTTGCTAGTGGTTTCCCATTCAAATTACGTCACAGTTAACATCGTACATCTAGCGATTTTATTAATCTATTGTATTTGATGTAGATCTAAACGCTATATTACACTGACAATAAATTACAATTAAATAAATATATTAATGAATTAATAAGTAATAGACTAAAACACACATTTGTGAGGTGCCAGATACGGTTTGATGTCTTTTATTTTGAAATTGTCACTTCCAGTTTGTTACGTCATTTTGTATAGGTGCATATTACTTGTTAGTTTGCATGTGGATAGCATGGAGGGAGGGGGTGAGTAGCTGGGACGCTCACTTTCTGTTGACCGTTTCATTTCGTTTGTTTCATTTTATTTGGTTTATTTTTGTTTTCTATCTTACCTTCTTCATTCAACATGTTGCTGTTTATTCCAACTTTGTAATTAAAAACTCTTTTGCATCGAAACGCGTCATGGATGTATTCCCACTACTTAGCCCCTTAGCGGGTACTGGCTGCCGCTACAATTAGTCAACAGAAAATTCAGCTATTGTTGGATTATCATCGTGGATCATTGGAAAGGATTTCTTCGCACACGGCATGTGAAACGCTGACGCACACACTGAAGTGAAACAACGCGCTTCTGTATCCTGTGTAGAAGAGGTATGTGAGCGGTTTTACTATGTTTTGCTGCGCCATTGCTGTTTATTGGATGGGAAAAGACGCTGTGGCCGCCAGCCGTGGAGTGTTTGTGTGCCGCTTATTGGGATGGATTGCGGTTGTGGAATGCAGCGTAAGCTACGCACGTGTTATCGCGCTGTGGTGCTGCGCCCATTCATGAAGTTGTTTGTTTGATTTATTGGAATACGGCGCTGGAGTATTGGATCGCGTTGTGCGAGAAATGGACGCAGATGAGTCTGAGCGCGCTGCTGAGAGCAGCAAAAGAGAGCCTAAGCTAACGGCAAAGGCATTGGCACTAAAAATTGAAGCACTGCAAAAGGATCGCAAAGCTAAGGTGAATCAAGTGAAAACCTTGATTTTATCAATGAAGGATCTCATGAAATGTGATGAAAATGCTTTACAAGTGTCTTCAATGTTGGGATCTTTGAAATGTTTGAAAGATGATGCATCTGTGTTGCATAAAGAGGTACTTCCTGGGCAATTCCACGCAAAGGTCATCTTTACCATGAAAAAAAAAAGTTTTAACCAAAAGAACAAAACCCTTTTTAAATTGTCCATTTAGGTCTGTAATATACTGTATCAATGTGCTCTAACAGAAATTTTAAGAAAATTGCCTTGCTTATCCACAATATATGTGGTAAGCAACAATGCTTAAATTAAATTTTCAACCAACCATATTTCATGCTTTCAAAAAAGGATCAAAGACCCCATTTTTTTAAACTTTATTTTAGCAGTAAGCATTGTGTAGAAAGATGGATACATGCCTGAGAAATAAATACACTCATTTAGTCATAACAGCACTGCCTGATGAATTTAAAAGAGCTAGAATAAAGAGGTCAGGACGCTTCAGTGCTCTGTCACGTCCGTAACTTTTTAAAGATTAAGTTTATGTCATATAACAATTATAAATGCAAATAACTTTAAACTTTATATGCAAAGCTAAATTATGTTTATGCTTATTAGGATCAACAATTCATTTCACTACGTTGCTCTGAACAACCATAATAAGCGTTACGGACGTGACCGTTACGGACGCTTCATATTAAATCCTATGAGTTTGCTTCTTTATATTGCTATCATCTGTTTCAGGCTTACCATATCAGAACATATCCAATAATCGCAATACTCTTTGTGCTTTGTTAGTTTTAATATGAAAAAGGTTTAACTTTCAAATTCAGTCGATTTTATAACAATTTAAACAATAGATGTCGCTCTTTAATAGCCTACGGCGCGTGACAGATTAGCTACTGCAGCGCCTGTAAGCGGCGGATCAGGTGCACATGAACCGATCTTCTCTTCCTCTTGCCAGAGAACGAAATATGAACATCAAAAGGTAGGCCTATATGAAACAGTACAACTTATAGAAGAGCATTGTGTCTCATAGGACACTTCCCTCGGGAATTGGGATGTTGCGTTACCGGTTGGTTAAAAATGAATAGCCTAGCCTATATTGATCACAATCCGCGTGATCAAGCTGACAAAATGAAAATAATAAGATTGCAATAATTTTGACTTGAAATAAAGTTTGATCATTTTGACTCAAGACTCCGCTTTAAACTCTGAAAACTAGACGAAAAAAACCGTGTGGTCATTCATACACAAAACATAAAACTGACATGATTGCGATTGGCAATCGGTTCACCTGACTGTGGGGAAAACCTGTGATTTTAAACTGCTTTATGATAAACATAAATATTTGTCAATGTATTTTAGCAAGCAGTCCTGTAAGAAGGAAAATCATGGTCTCTAAATTGATTCTTGAACAACGCACATGCTTGTCAACATGAGAAATAGGTCTAATCCATAACCTTTTGCACTACAGAGTATAACGTTACATTAGTATAAAGTTTAGTAAAAAGTTGATAAATTGTGGAGTCTTACCATACTGGATTTCAGTATTTGGTGGTTTAAATGCTTGCTTGAGGTCTCTGTGAAAGTTTTAAAGCAGTTTTAAACCAGTCTTTTGTGCCGCTTTCAGACCGGTCACGTCCGTAACGGAAAACTGTCACATCCGTAACGTTGTTTTTTCCTCATTAATGCGAACATGAAAAATGAAATAAAATTATTATTTTATGCTCTGTGAAGAGCCAACCCTTCTTCATTCAGTGGGCAGTATTACTTTTGGTTTGCGCAATGTAATTCACAGAATTCTTAAAAAATATGTTGTCACCCAAAACTTAGTGACTTTTTTTGTCACGTCCGTAACGCTGTATATTTCCCTCATCTAAAATATAAAACAGTTGAATAGACTGACATTTTTGTAATGTCTGGACTCCTTTAGTAAGGGATTATGAATATATAAATAGACGGTTCAATATGTTACTATTAAATGCATTCTTTGAGCGTTTATATTTCAAGTTTTAACTCCAAATGTCACGTCCATAACGCTGGAATTGCCCTCCTTTTCTTCCTCCTGATGAACAAAACAGACAAAATGAGTGGTTTGGTTCAGTTTCTAAGCACAATTACGGGTTTATGGAAGATGTTGAACGATGGCTGAATGAAGCTAAAAATCTGAGGAAAAATGCTCAAATAACACAGTCAAGTTCTACTCAAAGGTATGCAAATCTTTGCCCATCACACTCTGTTGTTCATGAGACAAGTGCAAGAGTAATGGATAATCCTACTGAACCTCAGCTGAATTGTGATTCTAATATTCCTCCTTCTTCTGAACCAGTTTCGTCTTCTCATAATATGAATGTTCTAAGTGAATATCAGAACAGTGATATTGACTATGATGATGCTCAGAATCAAGTACAACCAACAGACAGTGTTTCTAATGTGAGCAGGAAAACATCTAGACGAACGACAACAACAACCCATGGATCTCGAAGCAGTCGATCTTCTGTTGTATCTGCTCGTCTTAAAGTTGAGGCCGAAATGGCAGCTTTGTTGGCACATCAGGAAATGTTACAACGCAAACATGCACTACAGAAAGAAGAGGAGGACTTGAAGAGGAAAAAAGAACAAATGGAGCTTGATACTAAAATCGCTGTATCAATGGCCAAGATGAAAGTGTATAGCGGCACTAGATCAGAATTGATTGAGTGTACTAACCTTCCTGACACCAATGCATTGAGAATGAAACATGCAGGAATCAGTTCTCCTAACCCTAGTGTGGAATTTTTACCCTCAAGTCCACATTCAATGCCACAACAGCCATCTGTATCTCAAGCAGCACAAGATTCAAGGCGTCTTCCAACTCCGCCAGTACAACAACAACAGAGTATAAGATCAAATATAGTGTCAACGTTTTCTGCATTGCCCAGCATTAGTCATCATGGTGTACATGGATCTGGATTGCAAGGTGCACATGGATCAAGTTTACAGGATGGTTTGGAAGGAGGAGGTATCCTCAGGCTTATTGATAAGCAAAATGAAATTGCTGCCCTATTAGTTCAGCAACAGAACTTGTCTTCACTTCCACCGAGGGAGGTCCCATTGTTTGATGGTGATCCATTGCGTTACCACGATTTTATGAGAACATTTGAAGAGGTTGTGGAAAAGAAAACAAGTAATAATGCAGATTCCTTGCATTTCCTTGAACAGTATACTAGAGGGCAACCTAAGGAGCTTGTCAGGAGCTGTCAGCACATGGTTCCATCTCAGGGGTATTTAAGAGCTAAGACGTTGCTCAAGGAGCATTTTGGCAATGAGTTAAGGATAGCCTCATCTTACATGGAAAAGGCGCTTTCATGGAGAACAATAAAATCTGAGGATGCTAAGGCTCTGCAGGACTACAGCTTATTTCTCCGAAGTTGCTGTAATGCTATGCAGGATATTTCTTATATGAAGGAGTTGAACCTTGCTTCTAATATGCAAATTGTTCTTGCAAAACTTCCTTATAAGCTCCGAGAAAGATGGAGAATAGTGGCCTACGATTTACAGCAAAAATGTAACCACCCAGTTTCCTTTTCTGACATTGTGGACTTCATAGAAAAACAAGTGAAAATAGTCACAGATCCGGTTTTTGGAAATATTCAAGATGTCCTGCCGAGTGGAGGTAGAAACTTAAATATTAAATCATCTCATTCAAAACCCAGAAGCAGTTTTGCCACTACAGTCACTGCAACTGGTGCAAATGTGTATGGTGGGAAGTCTTCAAACAATATCTGTCTTTTCTGTGAAGGAAAACATGCTTTGGACTCCTGTAAAGTGCTTGTTGGAAAATCCCATGGTGAAAAAATGAGTTCCTTGAAGAAGAAAGGGATTTGTTTTGGTTGTTTATGTACAGGACATATCAGCCGTGATTGTAAAGAGAGAAGCATATGTAAGATATGCCATCTCAAACACCCAAGCCTTCTTCATATTTCATCAGAGAAAAGAGGCATTCAGAATAATAAAGATGAATCAAGGTCAACAGTGGGAAGTGCTTTGGTCTCTCTCCAGTCCAGTGCTCTTACTGGGGCTGGTAAAGATAATTGTGCATTGTCCATTGTTCCTGTATGTGTGAAATCAAAGAAGGGAAGTAAAGTTGTGACCACTTATGCTTTTCTGGATTCTGGGAGCTCTGCAACTTTCTGTACAGAGAGTTTGATGTCTAAGCTTCATCTTTCTGCAAAGAAAATTAACATTCTAATGAGAACCATGAATCAGGATAAATCCATCTTCTGTTATGTTCTTAAGGATTTGGAAGTGTCAGGATTGGATCAAGAGCATTACTGTACATTACCAGAAGTATACACGCAGAAGACTATGCCTGTAAACAGAACCAACATCGCCACACAAAACGATCTTGCTTGTTGGCCTCATTTAAGTCACCTACGTTTGCCTTCAGTTGATGCTAATGTCGAATTGTTGATTGGTGCTAACGTGCCAGAAGCTTTGGAGCCATGGCAAATTGTTCGTAGTCAAGATAATGGCCCATACGCTATTAAGACCATGTTTGGATGGGCAGTTAATGGACCGATTAAGCGTCAGGAAGAGTGTGCTGCTGAGGACCATCCTTGCACAACTGTTAATAGAATCACTGTTATGAAACTGGATGAATTGTGGGAGCAACAATTCAGGGCTGACTTTCCTGAATGTGTTCAAGAGGAACAGCAAGGATTTTCCAAAGAAGATCATCAATTCATGGATTTTGTTTCACGGTCAGCAAGACTTATCAATGGGCATTATTATATTGGTCTTCCACTTAAAAACGAAAAGGTAATCATGCCAAGAAATAGAGTAATTGTTGAACAACGTGCTCTAAATCTCCAAAGAAGGCTTCGAAGAAATGCTGCTTTACATGCTGACTATACTACCTTTATGGAGAGTGTCATCGCTAAAGGCCATGCAGAAAGGGTTCCCACAAATGAACTCGAAAGACTTGATGGACGTTTATGGTACATACCTCATCATGGTGTGTATCATCCTAAAAAACAAAAGATTAGAGTTGTGTTTGATTGTGGCGCATCATACCAAGGAACATCTTTGAATGAACATCTTCTGCAAGGGCCAGATTTAACAAGTTCACTGGTGAGTGTTCTTGTGCGATTCAGAATGGAGTATGTCGCCATGATGGCTGACATCGAATCGATGTTTCATCAGGTTAAGGTACATCCTGAGGATTGTGATCTTTTGAGGTTTCTATGGTGGACAGGAGGAAACATTGATGGCAGTTTGAAAGAGTACAGAATGGTTGTACATTTGTTTGGAGCGACATCGTCTCCAAGTTGCTCTAGTTATGCATTGAGAAAGTGTGCAGAGGACCATAAGAATCTGTATGATGCAAAGACTGTGGACGTTGTCTATAATAACTTCTACGTAGACGACTGTCTTGTATCTGTGCCTACAGAGTCAGATGCTGTACTATTGTACCAGAAGCTCACAGAAATGTGCGCCAAAGGTGGGTTCCGTTTAACGAAATGGACAAGTAACAGCCGCACTGTGTTAAATGCCATTCCCAAGGAAGACAGAGACAAGAAATTAAAGAACTTGGATTTGGAACATGACACGCTACCTTTGGAGAGAGCATTGGGTGTGCAGTGGTGTGCGGAGTCGGATGTTTTCAAGTTCAAGGTGACCATCAAGGATAGACCTCTTACGAGAAGAGGGATTCTTTCTACTGTTAGTTCTATCTTTGACCCTCTTGGCTTTCTGTCTCCTGTTATTCTACGGGCCAAAATGATACTTCAAGAACTGTGTCGAGAGAAAATTGGTTGGGACTGCACTATTCCAACAATGTACATTGAATGGTGGACAAGTTGGTTGGAGGAACTACATGAATTGGAGAAATTTGAGGTCTGCAGGTGTTTGAAGCCTGAAAACTTTGGAGAAGCTACATCTGCCCAATTACATCACTTTTCGGACGCCTGTGAGAAGGGCTATGGCATGGTGTCCTATTTACTCCTTCATAATGATCAACAGCTTGCCCATTCTTTTCTTCTAATGAGTAAAGCAAGAGTGACACCTTTAAGATCGATCACTATCCCTCGTCTGGAGCTCACGGCAGCCACGCTTGCTAGTCGCATGGATACGTTGTGGAAGAGAGAGCTGAACATGCAATTTCAGGATTCTGTTTTTTGGACCGACAGCACCTCTGTGCTTAAGTATATTCGAAATGAGACTTCAAGGTTCAAGTGCTTTGTAGCAAACAGAGTTGCTGAAATTCGAAAGGTTTCTGAAGTTACACAATGGAGGTATGTGAATTCATCCGACAATCCAGCTGACCTAGCATCCAGAGGCTTAAAGGTGAATTCATTCTTGAAAAACCAGATATGGGTTTCTGGTCCTCCATTTCTTGTGCAACCACGAGAGTTGTGGCCCATGGATCCTACTGATGTAGGTGTGATGTCCTCTTGTGACCCAGAAGTAAAAGAGAGTGTTCTGGTGAATACTATACAGGTACATCAAGAGTATGATTTTATGCCTTACTTTAATTACTACTCTTCATGGATGCGATTGAAACGAGGCATGGCTTGGATCCTTCGATTCAGGAACATTCTGATTGATCGGTGCAAGGAAAAGAAAAGGTTGATGACTGTTTACTCTAATCTGGACAAGTTGCAACAAGAGACTATTATTAACCAAGAGATGCAAAAATTTAGATCTAATGTGTCTTCAAATTTGTTGACTTCAGAGGAGCTGGAGAGGTCTGAATTGGAGATTATCCGTCTATGCCAAAAGAAGAGATACTCCGAGGAACTGACTAGTTTAAGAAAAGACGGATTGGTAAAACAGAGTAGTGAACTCTATAGACTTAACCCTGTGCTTCACTCTGATATTATCAGAGTTGGTGGGCGTCTGGACAAGGCTATGATGCCGGAAGAAATTAAACATCCGGTAATACTAGCCAAGGATTTACATATTTCGGATTTGATTCTGCGGCAGATTCATAGTGACATTGGACATTGTGGACGGAATTATATGCTGGCTAATCTACGACAGAGATATTGGATCCCTGGTGCTAGCACGGCTATAAGAAGAATTTTGTCCAAGTGTGTAGTTTGTAGACGCCTTCATGGAACCACGGGTTATCAACAGATGGCAGATTTGCCGCAAGATAGAGTCACTCCTGACAAACCACCATTCACGCATGTTGGAGTGGACTGCTTTGGTCCCTTTGAAGTAAAACGGGGAAGGAGCATGATAAAACGTTACGGAGTGATCTTCACATGTTTGACTATAAGAGCTGTTCACCTTGAGCTAGCAGCTTCACTTGATACAGACTCTTTCATCCATGCATTAAGACGATTCATTGCACGAAGAGGTCAAGTAGTCGAGATCCGTTCAGACAATGGTACTAACTTTGTTAGGACTTGTTAGGACTTTTAACTGCTCTATGACTGACTGACTGACTGACTTATGAGAGCTCTCAAATGACTTACTGAAGACTTATGACAAATGACTATAGACTGTTTGATTGACCTTTTGATTTTAATTGATTATGGACACTTCATACATTGAAGAACTGGACATTTTTACACACATATAAAAACACACATTTGTGTATTCACTACACTATTTGTAAAACAAAATTGTGATTTTCATGTAAATGTTTAGTGATGTATAACCTGTGTGATTTATGTATTGTGATTATTACAGTTTTTTGGGTGTAATAATCAGGGGCTGGAGTGTAGGTGCCAGATACGGTTTGATGTCTTTTATTTTGAAATTGTCACTTCCAGTTTGTTACGTCATTTTGTATAGGTGCATATTACTTGTTAGTTTGCATGTGGATAGCATGGAGGGAGGGGGTGAGTAGCTGGGACGCTCACTTTCTGTTGACCGTTTCATTTCGTTTGTTTCATTTTATTTGGTTTATTTTTGTTTTCTATCTTACCTTCTTCATTCAACATGTTGCTGTTTATTCCAACTTTGTAATTAAAAACTCTTTTGCATCGAAACGCGTCATGGATGTATTCCCACTACTTAGCCCCTTAGCGGGTACTGGCTGCCGCTACACCATGATTACACAGATCTGTATTTTTAGGGAAGATATGTGAACAAAGTGTCAATGTGGAAAATATGTGTAAATTCATGTTTTTCTGTAAGTGTTTAAAATTCTTCAAACATAATGGATAGTTTTGTTCGCAAGGCTTTCTTCCACGCACATTTGCATTGTCGACTGTAAGATTGGAAATGTATTTTCTTGCGCCCTGAAATATATTTTTATACATAAATATATTTTTCCTGCCCCTGAAATACATGTTTAAATATATTTTAAGTATATGAAGGTTGAAACAAAATATATTTTGTTATAGAGAGTAGGCAATTACCTGTCTGATATATTGCATTACATTCATTCTTCAAGTCGATGTCCATAATATTATATCCATTATAAAAGTCAGTTTGAATATCCTCTGAGGAAAGCAATCTTTGTATAACACCACAGCGCTAAAAACAACTTCCTTTGCAAAAGTTCCTTTCAATTTAAAAGTCTCTTGTGCTTCACTGACTCATTCCTCCTGTAAAGTGTTGCTGCCATCTAATGGCGTATTAATGTAACTTTCACTCAATCCATATTACTTACTAATGGACATATTTATATAAAATAATATTTATTGAACAACAAATAAGTACAATTGTACAGTTCAGTCAAACAAAGCACTAGTTATTTACAAAAAACAAAAACAAAACAAAAAACATTTACGCTTGTATGTGGGTTTTACAAATATTTAACGAATGAAAAGGATTTTAAAGAGCTTGTGACAAAACCTCTTAACTCCACTGGATCCTCAAACTGTCAATCAAACTTCATTACATTATTCCGCCTCCCCTCGTGAATGAAGTGTGCACGCAATTTGGACATCTCCTCTATGCAATGCCAAGGTAAATAAAGATCTGATGTTTGAAAAAAAAAAATTGTAAAGCGTTTTCTTTACTCAAAAAACCCTATGTTTATAAAGTTTAATGTTTTACGTATTTGAAGAGCAGAGAAGAGTCTTCGTCTGATATGTCCCGTCTAGTTGAAGCCAATATGCTAGCCTATATATAATGATGTAACATAACGTCGTTTATTATTAAATTTAACATAGCACAATTCGACTTGCTCTGGAACAAATAATAGATTAATACAGACCAAAGATTGCCTGTTCTATGTACTCAAATTGAATAATGTCTCATGTTTAACCACTATAAGAGCCAGCGGCAAATCCACGAGTCACTGGCCGAGATTAAGCTGTTCTCGGCAGTTACAGAAGCACTGAACGGCCGCTGACGCCCTGGAGCTCACATCTCCGAAAACGTCAAAACAAGATGTAAAATAGGCGCTGTTATTAAATATGATTCACATATTTCAGGTCTAAACAACTACATTATCGCCTAAAAACTATTAAAACTGCAGTTTGTGGTACAACAAGTAGTATTTGTAAAGCTTGCGGTTGATTTGATCGGCCGCCATGACGGTCACTTCAAGCGGAGTGATACAAACGGTGAAAAGGTAGGAGGAGTGCTGATATCGCTGAAATATTGCATGTCTATCAGCCAATCAGATTCGAGAACCAGACAGAACTGTTGTATAAATATATATAAGACCCATATATGTGTTCCCAGTTCAAACCCATGCCAACTTGGCCCATAAATATATCATGCAAGACCCATATATGTTTTCCCAGTTCAAACCCATGCCCACTTGGCCCATAAAAATTCTATGCAGGACCCATATGTGCATTCCTAGTTCAAACCCATGCCCACTTGGCCCATAAATATGCCATTCAAGACCCATATATGTGTTCCCAGTTCAAACCCATGCCCACTTGGCCCATAAATATGCCATTCAAGACCCATATATGTGTTCCCAATTCAAACCCATGCCCACTTGGCCCATAAAAATTCTATGCAGGACCCATATGTGCATTCCCAGTTCAAACCCATGCCCACTTGGCCCATGCCTGTCCCTTATGGGGCCCATGTAATCAGCTCATATGGGCTTCCTATGTGGGACTCGTACTACAAAATCTACATGGGACCCGCTGATTTCACCCAGCCAAAGCCCATGCCCACACAGTACCCATGGAACCCGTAGTTAACCCATCTGGGCCCCACGTGTCATTGCTGGCTGGGATAATATAATTTTTATTCACTTTCTGCTGAATGACAAGCTGTTTTCGATTATCCAGTTGAGCCAGTGATTCAGTAAGTTGCTTGTAACAGAAGATGCTTATTTGTCACGACTTACAGGTTTACATGTGTCATTCATTACTGAAAAAATCTGCTTTTTATTTTCAGTAGCAGAAGCAGAGACGGTTTGTGCAACAGCAACAAGGTGAGAATGATGAGACACTTTAAGAAGTAGATTTTTTTTTTTTTTAATTAAGCACTGTTAAGCAAATTATTTTATTTGTGTAATTTATGAATTGATATGTTCTCTGCACTTGTGTTAATATCTGTTTCTGTCTGGAACAGGTGCGGGTCAAAACCCACAAGCCCAACGATTGTGCTGGAGAACCACAAGTCACAGGTACAGGTTAATGTTCATAGTCAAGTCATCTTCATTTCTGTGGCACTTTATACAAAACAGCTTCACAGTAAAAAACATGAAATAGTCAACATGACCCTAGTTGAAGTGAAACACTAGGTGTGTGTTAGAAAAATACTAATATTTTAAAGTCTGTACATGCAAATGATTCCTCAAGCTTTAAAACACATCACAAATTACAACATGTTGACTTTGAGAGAATGTCATAATCAACTGGAACAGCATGAGGGTAAGTATCCCTTTGTTAAGTTAGCTTAACTGAGTGACTTTGTGATATTCCACTATCCCTTCATTTGTAAAAGTGAAAATGCAATGCAGAAGTGTAAAGAAAGGCTAATTCGACCTCTCCTCAATCATCAGTTTCTTTACTGTACTGTCTAAAAATATGCCCATTAAATATCTTTAAAATCCAGTATACCTGTAATTGTTTTAGTTCCAGTGTAAACAAAAATATCAGGAAATCCAAAACTAGTTAGAGGACAAAGTGCATGCCCTCTGTACCTGTACTGATGTTCAGTAATTGTGTTTTGTCTTTTGTATGAGTACAGTGGTAGAGACAGAGAAGAAGTGCCTTTGATGAGGAAACCATGGCAGCCATATATACGGTAAGTTAATACTTAGTGAAAGGAAAATTTACTAGAAACATTAAGTTAAAAAAATAACTGATTTTTGTCTCACAGTCAAGAAGAGATTTATTTGTTTGAATATTGTAATTTTTTGAACATTGTAAAGTATGTTCCTTGCTGATTTTTATTCAAATGTTCACGTGTTATAGACAACAAATAAAAAATTTTTCAAATGTGACATGTGAATGTATTTTCTTGGGTTGAAATATATGTAGGGCAAAATATATTTTTAAATGCTCTTGTAAAATATATTTTGAAAATATATTTTAAAAAAAATATACAAAACATGGCCAAAAAATACATTTTAGGAAAATATATTTATATGTGAAAATATATTTATAGCGAATATATTTTTTGGCCATTTTTTGTATATTTTGAAATATATTTAAAAATATATTTGAAAATAAAAAATTTTACCGTATGGGTTAATTTATTGCACATTTATTGGAAAGTTTGAATTTATCATAAGTCCGAATGTGCGAATATAAAACCAACTTTACCGAAGTCGTGCCGTCGAACTGTTGTATAAACGCAATATCACACTCGTAGCCGTGCGATATGGCTGTATATCAGCACGTAGTGATTACCTACGGACGAATCACAGCGTGCTGATATACAGCCATATCGCACGGCTACGAGTGTGATATTGCTCATATATCTATGGGTAAAAAAGAACATCAACACAAACGCCATGACTTTTTTGGAGAGATGATTTGTTTTCTTTTTTTCAGACATTTTTAAAAAATATATTTTTTATTTATTTATTTACCGGTACGTTGTAAAATTTTAATTGTTAAAGATTATGTTTGTTGTTCAATGTATTATATAATGAGTGTATTTTGTATTGTATTTTTGGAGGGTTTTTTTTTTTTTTCAGATATTTTTTTTAAATATATTTTATAGTTTACCGTATGTTGTGACATTGTTTTTTAAAGATAATTTTTGTTGTTCAATTTAATATATTTCTTCCAGTTCAAAGCATCAAGTGTCTTGTATTTATCTTGTACTTACATTCATTCTTCATTTTTAATTTTTCTTAGATTGTTTCCTTAAATGAATGGTTGGGCTTACCTTGCATGAATTGCCCAGTTAGGACCAACATAAGATCCTTACAGAGCCCACTTTAAGCCCATATGGGCATTCACGGTTGAATCCTGGTGCAAGCCCACTTTAAACCCCTTTAGGCAGGTGGGGCCCAAATGGGTCTGTCATGAATTGCCCGGTTAAGACCCACATAAGACCCTTACAGATCCCACTTAAAACCCACCTGGGCATCCACGGCTGGCCCCCATGTGGATCCCGGGTGCAAAACCACTTTAAACCCCTTCAGACTGGTGGGCCCCAAATGGGTTTGGCATGAATTGCCCAGTTAGGACCCACATAAGACCCTTACAGATCCCACTTAAAACCCATCTGGGCATCCACGGCTGGCCCCCATGTGGATCCCGGGTGCAAGCCCACTTTAAACCCCTTTGGGCAGGTGGGGCCCAAATGGGTTTGGCATGAATTGCCCAGTTAGGACCCACATAAGACTCTTACAGATCCCATTTAAAGCCCATCCGTATAGCCATGTTGCAAAGCCCACTTTGGACCCCTTTGGCCAGGTGGGGCCCAAATGGGTCTGACATGAATTGCCCAGTTAGGACCCATGCAGTACCCTTACAGGTCCCACTTTTAGTACGTCTGGGCTTCCACGGCTTGCCCCAATGTGGATCCCGGGTGCAAGCCCATAATGGGGCCCACATTTGCCGCCCATGAAGCCCTCATCTGGGCCCCACATGTCATTGCTGGCTGGGATAGTAAGGCTATATTAATAATGATAATAATAATAGTAGAAAAATTGAGCGTATGAAATGCCATTAATGCCAAACCAGCATATGCCTGAACTTTAATAACGAGAAAATAACGTGTGCCTACTTAACAAGTTTAGTAAAACATTAAATTTAGCCAAAAAAAAAAAAAAAAGACTTACGTTACAGGCAGTGGTGTAGTCCTAAAAAAATAAGTGGTGTACTATTACCCCCCCCCCCCCCCCAAAAAAAACCAAAAACACAAGTAATTGTACTTTATGTTGTTGTTCACTAGTAACATGCTTCATTAAAACAAATAAATACAGTGCATTCTAAAATTGGTTGACATTTTTAATGCTTTACAATTTGACTATTATTTAAACATGTTGCTTCGGAATTATATTCACTGTGAAAAGTGATATCTGAAATTAAAGTTTCATTTTATTCAAAAGGGTGTTAAAAAAGCCAATTATTCGAAATCTAATTTATTAACATTATAAAAATGTGGTCACAAACAAAAACAGTAATCAGGCTGAATGAAAATTTAAACCACTCTCTGTCAGTAGGTGGCGCTTATGGAGCAGCAGAAATAGAGCTGTTTCCCCGGTAACCTCTGTAAACTCAGTTTTATATTATTTATTACTATATAAGCGTATCAGTTTGACAGAATTTTCTACTTCATTGTGTTATAAGAAGTCAAACTATCATTTTCCATTATAAAAGCATTTGTTATGAAAAATAGCCTATACACATAGCCTATAGAAACAAGATGTCACAGATTTAATATAAATCTAGTGAATTCCCTTAATAGGTTATAAATTCTACAAGTTAGCCAAATTTACCATAATTACTATAAAACTATATAAATTCTAATAAGGGAGGGTCATGAATAGTTTAAAAAGCTCCCTAATAATTGTTGGGGCAAGATTTGTCGTCCTCTTTTCAGTCTTTTGTTCATTTTGTCCATCAGTCTAGATCACGTTTGACTTTCTCTATAGCGTTATAAAGTGTTTAACTCTCAATAGAATTCAAATGGATCGCACATTTTATCATCAGTGTCGGGATGGCTCGTGGAAATCTTTTCACACTTTTGGAGCTTAATAAGATTCATAGTAGCAGCCTAGTATGTTTCGCTTCTGATTCGCGCACAAATGCATTAAATAAACAAGGCTTAATTTGCGCTGATGGTCTTTACAGTTTGTACGGGAACTTAGCGCTTATAAAAGCTCTGAACGCATGATGTAGCCTATATAATTAATGAATAGTCTTATTTCCTCACCACCATATTTCTCACGCCGAGACCGCTGCAGTGAGAGAACTGCGCTCAATGCGCCGCTCAAAACACCGAGCGGCTTTGATTGGAGTCTCTCACTGCAGCGCGAACACGCACTGTGAAGCCTGGTTTTTAGCCGATGATGAGCGGAAAAAGGTAGAATGACAGAAGTGCTCATGCACCAATTACAACAAAGAATCGCGAGTTTACACAAAAGCATTGGACACACAGTTAAAGGAGAAGATAACAGGACATTATTTTATGGACTTTCGAAGCAAAAACAAGTGGGTATACGCAAATACTGATCCTTAGAAGTCGTAATACGCAAACAGCCCTGAGCAAAAAGTAAGCATACGGCGTATGCGTGCGTATCGCCCCGACTACACCACTGGTTACAGGCCACTATCAGTGACAGGAGCATCATAGATCGACAACAGCAGGCAGCACGGTCTCCCAAACACTCTACAGATGAAATTTAAAAAAAAATATTAAACATTTTTTGTGTGTAACGTTAGTTTTCACTAGTTTCCAAATTAAAAACAACTAACTGTAAAACGGAAATCTGAAAATATCAAATGCGTCTCATGTGAGCAAATAAACAAACGGGGCATTAATTTTACAATTAAAGTAAAAAAAAAACCTTGACAATAAAACATTATACATTCAAAGTAGCAATGAACATTACATATGTGAAAAATGACGACTAAAAATAAAGTTATAACGTTAGCTCTTACCTTTTACTCCGAAAACTCCCGGTTGACTGACGACCGTTACAGTTCAAAATGACACGCATGCGCAGTACTCCAAAAGTCTGTGAGCGTTGCTAGTGGTTTCCCATTCAAATTACGTCACAGTTAACATTGTACATCTAGCGATTTTATTAATCTATTTATTCGTATTTGATGTAGATCTAAACGCTATATTACACTGACAATAAATTACAATTAAATTAATAAATAAATGAATTAATTAATAAGTAATAGACTAAAACACACATTTGTGAGGTGCCATGATCACTATTACACAGGTATTTTTTGGGAAGATATGTGAACAAAGTGTCAATGTGGAAAATATGTGGAAATTCATGTTTTTCAAAATTCTTCAAACATAATGGATAGTTTTGTTCGCAAGGCTTTCTTCCACGCACATTTGCATTGTCGACTGTAAGATTGGAAATGTATTTTCTTGCGCCCTGAAATATATTTTCATATATAAATATATTTTTCCTGCCCCTGAAATACATATTTAAATATATTTTAAGTATATGAAGGTTGAAACAAATATATATGGGTGATTCTTCAATTAGGGGAACTTTTATGTCCCCAGATTATACATTCATGTTAAAAATAATATATTATAAAATAAATAGTTTAGTTATTTCAAATAATATTTATTGCACCACCAAAAAATGTTATACACTAAAATCAGTATGATTTCCATGTTTAAAAATGTTTTCATCACTAATATTTGGCTACTCAAGCCTTGTCCCCAACCCAGACTTTAAAACTTGTCTGCTCTGAAAATGTGATAAAATGTTATCAGTTCATTAAAAAATCACAATATATGTTTAAACAGTAACTTAAAAAGGCACTTGATGCATAATTTGGGTTCATATCTGTGCAATTTGTGAATATTTTTAACAATTTAGTATTGTCCACAACAATACTGTCATTACCGCGACAGTCTATGATTACAACAAGGATTTTTTTGAGGGTAAGACTTGTTTATGCCGTAACCATGGAAATGAAGACCAGCAGGGGAGCACATGTCAGCCATGGAAGAACAGTGACATTTGATGTCTGACAAAGTAAGTAATTTAATCATGAATTCCTTCTGATCATGGAGTAGACTTATTCAGCGTCATCATTACCATAAATGCTGTAGCAGCAATATTTTGATAAATATATGTATATATTCACATGATTTATGTGTATTTAAAGTTCTTTTTGTACTAGCTGTTGAGTGATGTTAGCAAATCCATGACCTAGCATCTTTTTTTCCTGAAAAACAAAAAAATGTCATTACCGCAACACGTCATTACCAACACACAACTTGTTGTGATGGTAATGACAAGTGATGGTGGTAATGACATGTTCTGTGTCACTATCTATATCATATTATGTGTTTATAAATTAAGTTAAAGAAGCGTAATAGTGTTATTTTACAATGAAACTTAAATGAGATGCCTTACTTCCTAAAACTATTTTTTCTTAATTTTTAACCAGAATGGCTCCCAAGAAATCAGCTGAAAGGTCTAGAGATTATAGAAAAAAATTGAAGGAAGATCCTGTAAAATACATGTTTGAAAGCAAACACAATACAGTATACACTGTGTGCAGAATTATTAGGCAAGTTGATTTTCTGATCATATTTTTTTTCCAAGCACATTTTACCAATTCCAATCCACATCAATCTTAATAACTACTATTAATATTGTTTTTAATAATTTATAAGTGATATTTAATTGTTCATGAAGGCTGGAAATGAAAAATGCCTTATATTCAGGTGTGCAGAATTATTAGGCAGGTTTTATTTTACAGGCAAAAAGAGAGGGTCATACAAAAACAGGTGGAAAAGAAAAGACACATGTTAACTTCAAAATAATTAAGAATTAAGGTGAAGAATTAAGTGTGAAACCATCAGGAACCATTTAATCTCCAGCGGCACCATTTCCCAGTACTGAAACCTACCTGGAGTCTCCAGAAGTGCGAGGTGTCAGGATCTCAGAGACTTAGGTTAGCTAAAGAATCCTAAAAAATTACCCTCTCTTAATAAGAATCACAAGCTGAAGTGTTATAAAGTACATGAAGACTGGGTTTTTATAGGCCTCATAGACAGACAGCTTGAGAGTGACTCCTGAAGGACCAGCACCACATCCTCTTGTACCACTGTTTGAAGAATTTATCTTCCAGAATCTGGCAGTAAGGTGTGGGAGTTCACTTTTAGTCCATCTCTTATCCTGAAATGTCCATCTTGCAGAGATGGACTAAATGATCTTCCAAAACTTACTGCCGTATTCTGGAAAATAAATTCTTCACACAGTGGTACAAGAGGATGTGGTGCTGGTCCTTCAGGAGTCACTCTCAAGCTGTCTGTCTATGAGGCCTATAAAAACCCAGTCTTCATGTATTTTATAACACTTCAGCTTGTGATTCTTATTAAGAGAGGGTAATTTTTTTGGATTCTTTAGCTAACCTAAGTCTCTGAGATCCTGACACCTCACACTCCTGGAGACTCCAGGTAGGTTTCAGTTCTGGGAAATGGTGGCGCTGGAGACTAAAGGGTTCCTGATGGTTTCACACTTAATTCTTCACCTTAATTCTTAATTCTTTTGCAGTTAACATGTGTCTTTGCTTCTCCAGCTGTTTTTGTATGACCCCGCTGACCCAATGAGCATTTCACTGTCCAATGGTCATGCTTTAACTTTGCAATTTCTAGTATTACATTAGTATTGCGTCCTTCTAATAGTAGTTATTAAGATTGATGTGGATTGGAATTGGTAAAATGTGCTTGGAAAAAAAATATGATCAGAAAATCAACTTGCCTAATAATTCTGCACACAGTGTATTGCATTACATTCATTCTTCAAGTCGATGTCCATAATATTATATCCATTATAAAAGTCCGTTTGAATGTCCTCTGAGGAAAGCGATCTTTGTATAACACTACAGCACTAAAAACAACTTGCAAAAGTTCCTTTCAATTTAAAAGTCTCTTGTGCTTCACTGACTCATTCCTCCTGTAAAGTGTTGCCGCCATCTAATGGCGTATTAATGTAACTTTCACTCAATCCATATTACTGGATTAAACAAAAAGCACTAGTTATTTACAAAAAACAAAAACAAAACAAAAAACATTTACGCTTGTATGTGGGTTTTACAAATATTTAAGGAATGAAAAAGGATTTTAAAGAGCTTGTGACAAAACCTCTTAACTCCATTGGATCCTCAAACTGTCAATCAAACTTCATTACATTAATCCGCATCCCCTCGTGAATGAAGTGTGCACGCAGTTTGGACATCTCTGTGCAATGCAAAGGTAAATAAAGATCTGATGTTAGAAAAAAATATTGTAAAGCGTTTTCTTTACTAAAAAAACCCTATGTTTATAAAGTTTAATGTTTTACGTATTTGAAGAGCGGAGAAGAGTCTTCGTCTGATATGTCCCGTCTAGTTGAAGCCAATATGCTAGCCTATATATAATGATGTAACATAACGTCGTTTATTATCAAATTTAACATAGCACAATTCGACTTGCTCTGGAACAAATAATAGATTAATAAAGACCAAAGATTGCCTGTTCTATGTACTCAAATTGAATAATGTCTCATGTTTAACCACTATAAGAGCCAGTGGCAAATCCACGAGTCACTGGCCGAGATTAAGCTGTTCTCGGCAGTTACAGAAGCACTGAACGGCCGCTGACGCCCTGGAGCTCACATCTCCGAAAACGTCAAAACAAGTTGTAAAATAGGCGCTGTTATTAAATATGAGTCACATATTTCAGGTCTAAACAACTACATTATTGCCTAAAAACTATTAAAACTGCAGTTTGTGGTACAACAAGTAGTATTTGTAAAGCTTGCGGTTGATTTGGTCGGCCGCCATGACGGTCACTTCAAGCGGAGTGATACAAACGGTGAAAAGGTAGGAGGAGTGCTGATATCGCTGAAATATCGCATGGCTATCAGCCAATCAGATTCGAGAACCAGACAGAACTGTTGTATAAATATATATAAGACCCATATATGTGTTCCCAGTTCAAACCCATGCCAACTTGGCCCATAAATATATCATGCACGACCCATATATGTTTTCCCAGTTCAAACCCATGCCCACTTGACCCATAAAAATTCTATGCAGGACCTATATGTGCATTCCCAGTTCAAACCCATGTCCACTTGGCCCATGCCTGTCCCTTATGGGGCCCATGTAATCAGCTCATATGGGCTTCCTATGTGGGACTCGTACTACAAAACCTACATGGGACCTGCTGATTTCACCCAGCCAAAGCCCATGCCCACACAGTACCCATGGAACCCGTAGTTAACCCATCTGGGCCCCACGTTTCATTGCTGGCTGGGTTGGAGTTTCTTAATGTGGAGATTATATTCAACACTTCTTTTTCTTCGATTCCTTTAATATCAAGCCTTGCTACAGACTGAGGTAAGACGTTACCATCTAAGTAATTGATTAGAAGTCCATCATTACATAAAGCTTGAGTGTTTGAAGGATTTACAAAATGTTGTGTAATTTCATTTATAGCATTTAAAAAATATTAATTTAATCTAGTTGCGAGGACAACAGGTTCAGATACCAATTCATTATTAAATTTAAGTTCAAGGCCTTTTACGCTATGTTTTGTTTGTTTGCCAATCAATTTATTAATATTTTCCCAGACTAATTTACAGTTTCCTTTTGCACCTATCATGGCCATAAAAAAGTTTGCTTTTGCCATTCGTAGAGCTCGAGTAACCTTGTTTCTCGCTGAGGCAAATTTTAATCTATCAGTTGTTAGGCCTGATTTTAGAGCTTTTTTAAGTAATTTATCTCTGTGTACCATAAGTTGTTTGCATTCACTATTAATCCAGGGCAAGGAATAAACTCGCTTTTTAGAATTTCCCCTTTTTAAAAAGTGTGTACAAACATCTTTAACTGAAGAATATAAGAGATCACAGCATTTATCAAGGTCATTACACAGAGTCATTTCTGACCAATCAAGGTTATTCAAAGCTGTAAATAAATATTGTTCTTGATTCTTTGGTATGAAGTTTTGTTTAGTATTATAACTCTTGAGATTAAATCGTTTCTTAGTAAGTTTTCTGGAAATAAAAATTGCATTATGGTCCGACTGTTACGAATGGGAGGCTCAGGCTGGAGATCCAAGTGCAGCGTTTATTAAAGTAGAGTGGTCGTACAGGCAGGGTCAAAACAGGAACAAACAGGAACAGTGAGGAACAGGCAGAATCGTAGTCAAGGGACAGGCAAAGATCAGGACAGGCAGCAATGGGTCAAAAAACAGGAAACAGGCAGTAACGGCAACAAGGAACAGGCAGACAGGGAATACAGGAAAACGCTCGGAATTGCAACAACAGTTAAACAATACTTCGCGGTGAGGTGGTGTGTTTGGAAGTCCTTTATAGTCCTGTTAATGAGCTGCAGCTGGGTGTGGTAATCAGTGTGGTGTGCTAGGGTGGATGTGGCAACAGGTGATAGGTGTGAAGTGAACATGTGACTGACAGGGAGAATTGTGGGAAGTGTAGTCCGGGGAGTGACAGGAA